>NW_026095979.1:191154-791154 GCF_023614345.1 Adelges cooleyi
AGTTGTAGTCCTTGAATCGACAATATATACGACCCCATATCCCAAAACATGGAATTCGCCCGACTATCAGCTGATTTGATTTTGCGCGATTGCCTCTGATCGACTTCTTCCGTCTCCTAATCATTTTTATCTTTTATAGTAGACTCTTTGGCAGTAACTATTTCAGAGAGGCTTATGAATTTTGTGCTTACTCTACAAGCATCTTCTTCATGTAGTCGGGCTTGCACTTTCTCTGGATCCATACCCACTACAAAAATGTCACAGACGATGGTAGACAACTCTGACAAGTTATTGCATTTGGGTGCAAGGTTTTTGACTAAGGCATCCCAATTCAGCAACAGTCTTATTTCTACGTTTTTTGGCTTGATAAAACGCATGTCTCGCAGAAATGTAGGACTCTACTGACTTATAGTTATAATTTAAAAGACCAATAATTGTAGCATAAAATCTTATTATACGAGTATGATGTGCTTGGAACGCATAAGCTGTATACGATTTTATGAATTTTTTCACTAACTGATAAAAGCAATAAAGCTTCTTTTGAACTACGTATACAATTCCGTTTGTCAGAAAAAAAAGTATGTGCTAAGATTCGAATATGGCCATGTCAATTTTAGGTTCAAATATTCCATTGGTTCCAATTACTTGATAGAATTTAATTTTTCTATTGGTATCAGTCATTCGTTTTTTTTTTGTTAAATTCACCGAACTTATTAGACAAGTAAATAATTTTAATTTAATTTTAGTACGAGTAGACAGTATCTTCTGTAGGTGAAATATAGAATTTTCTTAGTCGCCGATTTGTTATATACTAATATGAGAGATAACACAAAACATAAAGTGAATAACAAAATAGTGTTATTACTATCACATTTTATTTTGGACGCTACCAATGAATACGATTCATAGCAAATTGCATAGTGTCAATTTTTCTTGTTTATACTTATTTTTAGCTCAAGTTATTTTTATTGTAATTTTTTGTTTTGTATAATGTTGCATATTATATATTTTCTATCTTTGTATTATACTTCTTATTATACTGCGTATTTTTCTGTATATATTGTACTTTTTATGCGTTATTTGTGTAATAAATGCGTATAAAGACTTTTAATATTAAAATAAAACATAAATACAATTATAATTTTAAATATTGAATTTTTAACAAGCTTATATATAATTTTATAAAGGTAAAGAGACTTTAAAATGCCCCACACTTAGCGGAAATGCAAAAATGTGTCTTACTGAAAGTTTTAAAAAAATATGTAAGTATAAATTACAATTTTAAAGATGTTACTTTTTATTACAGCATGATTATTTATGGATAACATTATACATTTTTTTTTAATTTTAATAATAATTTGTGGTGTTTTTTTAGTGATACTTTAATTTTTTATTTTACAATATTACCCATACATTTAAACTTTGAAAGTCGGGGGGGGGGGGCAATAGCGCATCTATATTTATACTTTATTCAGCATTGATTAATTGAAACTGTTATAAAAAAAAAAAAAATACAAACCGGGTTTGATTAACTATATAATTGAATTGTTTTTTTGTTACAAAGTTATTCGTTAGTAGTAAATAAAACTTATTACTTGTTTTAATAGAAAAAATTTTACTTTATATATTTCTTTTGTTTGCATAATATTGACCATAAAGTAAATTATTTCTGTATAAAGTAATTACAATAAATTATAATTTACTTGGAGATATTTAATTACATAGAACGACTATTATATTTAAGTACTATTTTAAATGGCGTATATCAATTATTAACATTTCACCACAAAATACAATTATAAACTTAACAATGATTTGATGTCATTACGTTTTAAGTTTAAGAATACTTGTGACTTGACAGATACAATTCTATACTTGAATCATAGCATTAGTAACTCACTCGCATAAATTACATCTTTCATTTTCAAAAGTTCACAGGGTACTAAGGCGCACAGTTCGGTTTCTTTTACTATTTTCTCAGGCGTCCCCAAGGGGACCACCGTTGTCCTCTATATTTTCTTAATCTCATTAAAGGGAATTTTGCAAAAGTAAGACGTTCCTTTTTTTTGCAGACGACATTAACATTTTGTAGTATTACCTTATCGGTGGACTGTTGCCTCCTACATATTGAACCAAATATTTTTCTTTATTTGGTTCATCCCCAGGATCTATCACTGTATGTTGGAAAATGTCATTTTTAACATTTTCAAGGAATCGTAATTCGCTACTGTACGATTACTTTCTTCATAGTATTCCACTCCAACGAGTTTTTCTATTGAAGAAAATCTTTTCTTTTTTAATAACCCATTTACGCATTCTCTATAGTTAGAGATCACTTAAATGCGGTAGCTAAAACGCCCTTGTAAGACATGGGTTTTATGTTAAAAATATATTTTGCATTTATTAATTGTTCAAATTAATCTCATTTTTATCACTGTTATGGATAAATATATCAAAAAGGTTTGATTCACTATATAATTAATTTGTTTTTTTGTTACAGGTGATCCCCAATACAAAAAAACATACACAGCTACTAGTTAGTAGTAAATAGAACTTATGGCTTGTTTAAAAGATAAAATTTGCTTTGTATATTATTTTTTATACACACAACAATTGACTTTAAGTTGGAGAAGCTTCATTTAAGGGTTTTAGAATGGAGTAGTAATTTAACACCATTTTAAAAAAGGGATTAGATCACAATTATTGAGCGAATACAGAATACACTTTGGCCTACATCGCTTTTTTACTAAAAATACTTCATCCTCTCACGACTACATCACTGTCCGCACTTTTCATAACATAGCTTCTTTACCTTGGTTGATCATCGGACAAACGCTGTACTCTATTTTATTTGTTCACCCCTTTTAGGCTCCATTAATGCTCCTTATATTCTAATTACCATATATTGTTTTGTTCTTTCCCAGTCTGTTTGTACTTATTAGGACATTAAATTTTAAAATTAATACGAATATATTAATAATTATTATATTTTTAAACGAGTTATTCATTTATACATTTATACAGGTTCTCAAACTTCACGATTGAAAGAACTTGGAAAGGCGAGAAGAGATATTACTGGAAACGCTATAATAAATGTACTTACCCAAAAACTAAGTGATTATGAAGGTGATTATAGAGTTTTAATGCTAATTATTTTTTAACAACATACATTTTTTACAGCGTTATTCAATATGGATAACTCAATATTTTATAGGCTACCTAACACAACCAATATTTTTTATTATTGGTTTATAATAAAAATTTGTATTTTTTTTTCTTTTTGTGACCCTTTAGTTTTTGTTTTTTATAATATTTATTAACATACATTATATTTATATAACTTTATATATAATTTTTTCAAGATCTCTAACATCTAGAATAATTTGGTTAAAGTTACTGGTCGAAAAATATTTTTGGATAATTCATTTTAAATTAATTTTCCTTACCTTAGTTCCCTCCATTAATCTTCCTTAACCTTCCGTTCTGTTGATAACTTCAATATCCCCAAATCATTATCGATTACTTACAATTATCTTAAACGGGAAATTTTCTTTTTTTCACTCATAATAATTATTACAATTATTTTGATAACTCTGGTCGCTTTTTCGATTTATCCATGAAATTTAACCTCGTGTTTTGGTTCTTTTAAACATGTTAGAAATTTTTCAACTTTCTAAAAAAATTTCTTAACACTGCAATAGTCACGCCAAATCTAATAGATACACGGCTTATTGTTTTTGTAATAAAACAATCGCGCACACTGTTATCAATTTACACTTTTGACTTTTCCTCAGACTAGGTATAAGGTAGATGACAATTGGCCGATAAATTTGTCCATCATTTGGGGTTTAGGTTTAGGGCATCATATATCATCTAAAAAGTCAACTTTTTCTGATTTTTTATTTTTATGTATTATTTATGTCGTTTGTATACAGTGATGCCTCCCAATTGCATTTATTTTATTCTCAAATAATATTTCGTTAGGTTAGGTAAAATTAGGTAATTTTTTAAATTAGAATAGGTCATTTTATTCCAATAGTCGCGTCGTATTTCAATGTTCCACACGATATGTAGGTACAAATACCTAATTTTATAAGTAAATATGTTAAATTGCGAATGATTAATTTAATATATATGCTGTTTAAGTTTTGTGTACTTATATACTCCCATACTTGAAGTCAATTACAGGTAATTATAAAAAGTTAATCGTGTATCCAACAGATACTGCGTGTCAACCGGTGTTACACCAAATGACACGACTATTGCAGTGTTAAATTTTTGGCAACTAAAAATAAAAACAAATTTATAAATTATAAACTCATTTTTAATGACTGTGTTACTAAAAATTAAAAACATATATTTTTTCAGGAAGCTGAGACTTTTTCTAATATACATATTATATAAATAATTGTATAACTTGTTTTAATTACGTTTAGTAATTAAAGGGGTCAGTAGATAAAGGTGTTAACTAAATTTTTTTTCGAAAATGCATTTTATTGCATGAATAAAAGGGTTATAGTGTTATAGTATAGTATAGAGGATCTCTAGACCGCTATGTTTCCTCTTATAAGTTATTTCGTCTATTGAATGTACAAAAGTTCCATAGCTTTCTTGTAATATTTAGTTACAAAAGTGGCGTTCCTGAACAATTTCAAAAATGTCAGTTAACACCTTTATCCACTGAACCCTTCAATTGTGTCTTGCACAAAAAGGAAAAAAGATGGCTAATAAGTTAAATATGCCAATATTTAACAACTGTTTTTTTATTTTTAAGCTGACTTTAAATCGGGTGGCCGGAAGTATCCTGTTAAAAAGATTTGTGTTTTGATTGGAATATGGGTTAGTCTAAAAATGTCTTTAAACACGTATCCTATAAACAAAGATGATATTTGTGAAGTACTATTTACAATACCTCTCAATAGTATTGTAAAAATCGGATCATTTGAAGGCATATATTATCAACTAGAAGTAAACGCAATTCATATTGTAAAGAAAAAACTAACTGTACTACTAAAAGAGAATTTAAGTATTCCACTTGAGTTTACACTTGAATAAATAAATATATAATTTTGTCCCAATGCCTTAATTTTTTTTATATCTTATAGATTTATTTATTGTTTTTATTATGGTGTTATGATGTTTAATTATCATTAATATTAGCATTATTATCTTTATAATCATCAGCTTTATGTCAAATGCAAAATGAAATAAATAAATTCTAAATAAAACTCACGATTTTAAACACATTTGCTGCAAAATTATTATTATTATTAACTTTATTATTATTATTAGTATTGCATATCTATGGTTTTATTTTGACCGAATGTGGACTTCTTGACCTAGATTGGTTAACTAAGAGGGAGGTGATGGTAAGCTCTAATCAGACTGCATATTGCCCAATGGGAAATAAGGTTCGTCAAATATTTAGATATGATTGTTTTGTGTTTAATCTAGTTTTAATGATTATATTAAAAGTCCTAAAAAACATCGTTTGAGCGGTGCTCGACAAAAAAAAATATTTTTAATTTCAATCGACCAGACAACGAAATAAAGAAAAGTAATATGCAGTACGGAAGTAAATTTGTTATAATCAGCTATACATTTTTATAGACGGGCGATCAATCTAATAGTGTCCACCCTAATACTAAAAGTTAATTTTTAAACTCATAATTGCCATTAGGTACAATGATCGTGTTCATATTTGTATATTTATCTTTAAACATGGACCTCCGTTACTTAATCACTTACTACTACTACTACTAGGTAATACTCACTTACGTATAATACTTTTTTACTGTGCTGGTTTATACTGTGCAATTCTTTATACAAATTTTCTTGTTAAAATTGAAAAAAATGATAAAAATATTAATAATATATAAGTTAGATTTGTTGTTGTTTGGTAATTTAGAATTTAACATATAAAATGTCTTTATACCTTTATTTATATACCGTTTTTAGACCATATATTTTGAAAAGAAATTTCTGATGCGTAATATACTGACGATGGTCAAACACCTTTAATTTTAAGTTTGATTTTATATTATATAACCGAATGTCCGTAATGCTTATAAAATGTAAAATGTTGGTAGGATCACAAAATATTAAAATAACTAAAAATGACATTTGAAGTACCATAAGTACAAATTGCACATTTGATTGAAAAAATATATAAAAACATTATTTTTAGATAATTATCTTATTTGCGTATAAAATTGAAAATCCACAACATCCTCAATACATCAAATTTAACAAATAAATCTTTTCATTTGATTAGTCCAACCCATATTTAATAAAATGGACAGTCAACTATAAATTGAAGTGATGTTCGATTCAAAGAAACTGCCGAATATTTAAAATTTTAATAGCAATGATAATCAAAAAATATTTCATAAGTTAATATTATTTGGCATAAAAATTATGCAAGTTTATTGTTGATTTTGTATTTGTTTAGACTTCAAGTAGAAAGCAACAGCTATATCTATTTCAGGCAAATTATTGTCCAGTGAAATACAGTCCGCTCCGCTAGCCAATTTGTCTGTGATTCTCATGATCTCACAGGTTCATCAAGATGATCTAAAACAAAATAAATGTAATGACTTTTAACATAAATATCTCTCAATTCCTAAAAAACACTTAACCTATAGTAATATTACGGTTATTTTTTATGTTCTCAATTATCTATTTACACAAATAGCCAAATACAACCAAAAAATTAAAAATTGTAATTTAATCAATTGATAATATTACTGTATTTCAATTCAATGTATTGCAAAGTACATATGATATTTTGAAGCATTAATATGAAATATCCTAAACGTATGCCATTGTATTGTTTGGCAATCAAACACTGTAATAATATCAGTGACAAATTGTACATAATGATTTCAGAACGTTGATATTTTCCCAATATTTTTTCCTAAATAAAAGAAACTTATTAATATAAATTTATAAATTAAAATTGTCATATTTTTTATAAACAGTACTTACATTAAGTGCTGCAAATGTGATGCAAATAAAGTGAATACTTCCCGTGTCTAATATGCCCCTCCGCCTCTACAATGGCTTTTGTTTTTGTAAAATTAATAGCTGGTTAGTGAAACGTTTAATCTCATCTTAGGAATAGTTTAATATGTTAGTCAAAACAAAAAATGACTATGTAGCTTATGTTAATAGTATTTGAAAAAACATATCTGAGAAACTTACTTACACTGCATTGTTTTGGTCGACATAACAGATGCCATTCGAGCATAAAAAAACCATTGAATTAGTCGGCAATTGTTAATAGTATCGTTGCAATTGTTAAAGTAAGTAATATCATCAAAACTTTAAAACTAATGAAATCGTTCACTTCCGATATGTTTTTCTAATTTTCATATTTTTTCATCACATAGACCTTCGATTACTTTTAATCCACTTGTCCTATTCCAGTATACATCAAGACCATAAGTAGGTAATACTATCAGACTTCAAAAGTTGTAAGTACGCTTTCAAACAGAGATGGATGAATTTTAAATACGTTTATCTAAAAATAATATACACAAATTTATTTCATAATTAATATACTAAACATATGAATCCATGTTTCTGTATAATATTTTATTTTAAATCAACTTTAATGCCAAGTACCATATTTTAAGATAGAGAAAGGTTCAAATGTTGAAATTTAAAAATCCGACAGTTTTTTTTGAGACTTTTCTAGTTTTTGTATAATAATATTATAAAAAAAAAATTATGATTTGATATTTAATAATAATATTGATTTGACATACATTAACTAACTTTTGACAGTATCTATTCCTAAAGTGCTGTTTTTATCTTATTAACTATTATTATTGATTCCTAAAACTACAAACTTTTTGCAATTTACATATTTTATTATTTAAAACTACCGATGGTCCAATGTCGGAAAAATAAAATATTCTTTTAAAAAGTAACCTAAGTATCATAGTGATTCATACCTAATACTTACTGGACCTAATATGCCACACGGCTCCTGCTCTGGCTTTTGTTTAATGATATTAATGATCATAACACATGATTTTTGTAAAATCAATAACTGGTTAGTAAAACGTTAAAACTACGCTTGAAAATAATGTAAATATGTTAGTCAAAACGAAAAATGACTCGTCGCTTATGTTAATATTATTTGCAAAAATAATTCTGGAAAACATACTTACATTGCGTTGTTTCCGTCGACATAAAAGATTTTATTCGACAAGTCATAAAAAAACCTTTGAAACATTCGGTTTAACTATCATTGAAATTGTTTAAGTAAGTAATATTATCAAAACTTCTAATGTTAAAGTACAAAAGGTAGTTTAATTGTTCACTTTCAATATATTTTTCTAATATTCATATTTTTTCAGCGTATAGACCTTTGATAACATTTAATCCACTAGTCCTATTTCATTGTATTTCAAGGCCATAAGTAAGTAATACTATCAGACTTTTACTTAAAATCAATTGTAATAGCAAATACCATTTTTTTTAAAATTAAATCTTGCGGAGGAATGTAGAAATATTGAAATTTAGAATTGAGGTTATTTGAATATAGGGGCATGGCTGATATACATATATATTTATTTATAATTATAGCGCAATATGGTTTTTTTTTTTCTACAAGTAATGTAGACAAAAAATTACATAATATGTGTGTTACATAAGATGGATCACCCGGTATAATGTTTATTTAGAGTATGTGCGGTATAGATGAAATATATATAATGAATATATATATATATATATATATATATATATATATATATATAAGTTTACACTAAGTGATACACTTAGTTCACATAAGCGCTTGTTGTTTTATTGTCCGTATACACATAATAACATGTTGACGCGAAGTTTGTTAGATATATGTACATACAAGTTAGCTAATATATATTATATACAGGCTTATTTTTTATCAGAGCAGGAGGAAAGGTAGAGTGTAGTATTTTTTTAACTGCCTGAATTTCGCCAACCCACTTAGTTTCCCATCCTATTTTCTAAACTTTTATAACTTTAAAAATACTTGTCCAAAACTGGTTATCAACCATTCAATTTTTTTGTACGTTTTCTAAATTTAAAAAGCTTATGGAATATATGCGTTACCGTTTAAGTTTCAAAAACCCCTAAAAAAAAAAACTAAGTTAGGAAGGGGGTTGAACCAAAAAAAATTGTGAAAAATTAAAATTAGGTACAAGTATAAAAACAACACAAAAAAAAAAAATGAAATTTCTTATATAACCCTATGACATATTGGGTGGCCTATGATAAAAAAAATAACCCTGTATGTATACATATTTGTAGTATTGTTATTATCGGAGAAACCCATAAAACCAAAAACATGTTTATAAAAAAAATGTATTGAAAATATAGTGTTTCATACCTCATACTTCTTATGTCTAATATGTCCCACCGCCTCAACGATGGCTTTTGTTTTTGTAAGTTCAATAACTGGTTAGTAAAACGCTTAGGAATAATGTAAATATGTTAGTCAAAACGAACAACGACTATGTTGCGTATGGTAATAAATTTACAAATACATTTTTACATTGCATTCTATAGGTCGACATCATATAGGCAATTCGATATACCTAAAGTAAATCGGGCTATAGTAAAACATGTTATCGTGTTTCTAGATACAAAAAAACACACATAATAGGAATACTAGCTCAGCATCGATGCTAAAAAACAGCTTTGTAAATAAACTAACAACGGTCCACTGCAAAATATGTTTTTTTTTACTGTATTGCCGAAATATGAACAACCAAAATGTACATAGAAGTAGAGCGTAGTCGCAATTTTAAATTAAAAAAAAAATTGTTCGTAGTTTCTTCCTGCTATGCTTATGTTAAAAGTTTTTCATCCATACCGCACATACTCCAAATAAACATTATACCGGGTGATCCATCTTAAGTAAAACATTTCTTATGTATTTTTTGGTCTACATTACTATGAAATAAAAACCATATTCAATTATTATAAAAATTCTCTAAGTATTGAAAACTACAGTAAAATATACAAGCCCATAAATATATAGAAAAAATTAATTTTCAAACATTTTATATTGCCCAAAAAAATTGGGTCTCCAACCAGATGGATGAAATTGAAATTTGGATTTGAGGTTATTTAAGTACAGGGACATGGGGCTATTAAACATTCTATTACAGTTTTGACTCAATTCGAAAAATGTTCAACAAGTTATAGAAAATTTGAAAGTTGAAAATCCGACAATAATTTTGAGGTTTTCTCGGTTTTGTGTGTGAATAAGTAGATTTTTTCAACTTTTAACCTATCAAAAAATAAAACACATTTCATTGGAATTTGTTAGAATTTTTTGTTGTAGTGAATATTAAAAAAAATTTTTTTTTTTTTTTATAATTTATATTTATTTACGATATAAGCACCACGTTTTTTATTGCTCTTGCTGTTTTACTTTTTTAAATAATTTTTTTTTATTTTCAAGATATTCATTCCATTTACAATAATTTTTATAAAAGAATTAGTGAACAAAAATTGTATTTTTATTCTTACATTTAAAAGTTATACTCATTTGAAATTGATGAAAATTTGAAAATTTCTTTCCGCGTTTATTGTGTCGGCCATTTGAACGTGTTATTAAATCACCATTGTTCATTTTTACATTTTACCAAATCTTTTTATTACTGATTAAACGGATACCTACAATATAAAAATTATTGATATTGGACTAACCACACTCGCATGGACATATTTTGCAGGGAGTTTATAGACTTTAAAACAGAATAGAGAACATTCTTTGAATTCCGACAGTGATAAACAAAAGCTTTATTAAATATTTTTCACGTTGTAATCGTTGTCCAGTGAAGTTTTGTCGGATGGCTTTATTAAGTGCAATCGTTGTTCAAAAGACAAAAACTGATAACCCATTTTCCGTATAACATTGTCATTTATCAATCATAAAATAAAATTGTATATTATTATTTATTAAAATTGTTTAGTTTTATTTACAAATATAATACAAAAATGAATAGTTATGAAATTGTTTTATTTTTTATTTGTACTTTTTTCGTATAAATCTCAGTTAAATTTTTTATGTTATCACTTTTGTTACTGATAATAATTACATATTAAAGAACTTAATTTTTTTTTATAAACGAGTATTTATAACAAACTTGTATTAAGTCTTCCAACTCATTAAAGAGACTTTCATAATAGTCTGTTTCAGACATTGGTTCTGAAAATATGCCATTTACGCTAATTAAATATTATTTGTAACGAGACATATTAAAAAATAAATACCAAAAAAAAAAACAGACTTAGACAATAAGTCAACACTCAACTGCTATATATTTACTTAGTTAATACTTAGTTTACCAAAATAGATTTTTGGTCATTACCATACATTTATACCCACCTATTAACGCTATCATTTTTTAGTTATTGATCCAAGAAGTGTTCTATACCAATTTAGTATCATGTTTTTCATAATAGCAAATACACAAATTTATCGTAAATGCCTACTTCAGTGGTAAGAAAAAAAGAAAAATACATAACTGTCAAGTACTTGTTTTTAGTTTTCTGATAAAAAATGTATACTTCATTGTACAAAAAATATTAAATCTTTATAAATTATACAATATATTTTAATGTTTAAAAAATGAAAATCAGGTCGCTTTTAACTCTTTAATTAGTCAACACCGATGTCAAACTAATTTCAATGATATGCATATTACAAAGTGTCCATAATGCATAATAATAATGCAAAATCCGTGTAATATCAATGCAAGCATCAAAACTAATTCAATACCGATATAAACAAATTTAAACAGTAACGAAATATTATTATAAATAAAAACATTTTTTTTTTTAATTGATCAAGGGAATACGATAATTTTTTTTCTATCTTTACTTTGTTTAATCAACTTAAAGATAGATTTTACTATTTTTATATTATACATCACTAGTAACAGAGCTTGTTACACGTTAAGCAAATTAAAAGGCACATACTGACTTATTGTTATAACCAATAGAAATAGTACTCGAAATACTGTAAAGTAACTTGTTCAATACCCAAATATTAATAACAATATAAAAATTTACTAAAATTTCAGCTCAAAAAATAAGTAATTAACCTTCTCTCTGGCGATGGACTGACAACCTGTTATGGATAGTGAATCCATCTAGTAACCATCTTACGATGTGCAGTGTTGGGTCTTCGTGGCTTGTTAAGCTGCATGATAATGATGATTTAAACAATTAATTCAAAGTGTTCTTTGAGAACTAAAAAATGGAAAAGCACAAATGCTAGACTATAACCCATGAAACAAATTAGATTTGCAATTTATGAAAAACTGAAACGAAAAAACCAGTACAGTGGGGACGGGGATGTCATAGATTTACAGAAATTTTTAAATCTGAAAGTAATAAAATCACTTTCGAAAAAACGCTTTGATGCAAATCGGTAGTTAGTGTTTTCAAGCCAGTACAGTCCAAAACAGTCTAAAGTATTAAATTGAGGTTCTATATTTACAAAATATAAGCATTAAAGCGTTAATTTGAAAGTACTTTTATCCAAGAGGACTAGTACAGCAGAGTATAGGCATAATATAATCAAAGAAACGAGGGGACGGAGAGGTCAAAGATCTACAGGAATTATTATAAATAAAAGTTATAAAATTGAATAAAATCACTTTCAAATAAACGCTTTAGTGCTTATATTTTGTAAATACAGAACCTTAATTTCATAATTTCTAACTTTGCTGGTTTATACTGTGCTTGGTTTGGACTGTACTGGCTTGAAATACTAACTACCGATTATACAATTCATTTTCTAAGACTTTTTCGTCCAAAACATTATTATTTTTCGTTATTATCATCCGTTTATTTTTTTATAAACACGTGTAACTGCCTATATGTGGAACCTGTATAATTACACCCGATTCAACTACATTATACATCTAAAAAAAATTTTTAGTCAGTAATTTAAATTAACAAGAATTATTCTAAGATTTGTTTTCCAGATAAAAATGAAAATTTTCTTTATTTTGTTATCATTTATCTGCGTTAATGATTTGGCAGATATAAGTATAAGTAAGTATTTTATTTTCATACTAACAAACATTAGGTAGATCAAATTCTAAAAAAAATAATAATATTTAATTTTTCTTTACAGTGGATTATATAGAGTTGGTTCTAAAGTCAAGTAAGTAATATTTTTTTAAAATACAGACTTACTTTGTGAGTTCTTAAATTGAACGATTTTTTTACATAATTATTTTTTAAAAACATTTACTACAGACACGCAAATGGAGGAAGCTTATTACCATAAAATCGCTAATGGAAGTAAGATAATAGTTAAAATCTTTATCTTGATTTATATATAAAAATCTCGAGTCACGATGTTTGTCTGCGATGAACTACGAAAGTACATCTAACCTAACCTAACTGATCTTGATGATATTTTTTACACTGTGTGTAGTTTGGTCCCAATAGTTGCCTAAGAGTCAAATTATTTGTAAACAAAATATAATTTTATTTATATATTAAAAGGATGCCACCCATGCATTTTAACGGTACACAAACATGAGTTGGCTCTCATGATAAAGTTTCCAAAAATTGTCTTAGAAAAAAGTTACCTACATCACCTGAAAGTTATAACTTTAACTTTGTCTTTAAGTTAAGGTTTTGTAAACAAATGTCCAACACTTAACTTCTTAATACATGGGCAGAGTGACATCTTCTTAATGTGGTCGATTTAAATTTTCGATTGGGTCTGTGCACTATCACACATGGATCACTATCAACTTTTTTATAGGCCAAACCTTTATTTGTATGTTCTAGATAGATTGGAGCAAGTACTTACAGTTATGGTAGATAAAGATCGCTACTCAATAGGCAATAATAATTATGTTATAACAAAAAAAAAATCTTGGTTATAAAAGAAATGTATACAAAAAACAATATCTCGTAAGCCACAGAACCGATTTCTTTGTGTAGCATCTCTATAGATCAAAAACCATACCTGGAAGGCACTTTAATAGGCCAAAAATTAAAAAAAGTAACTCCTTCCCTATCGAAATCGAGAAAACACCCAAAAATTGTACAAATTTTTCAACTTAAAATTACGATGGTCTATAACTTTTTTAAAAATAGTCAAAAAAGTTCTAAATTCATATGACTAGTTCTTCTAACATAGTACTATCGACAAACCAACAAAATACCATAAACCCTATCCTCTAGAAGGGATAGAACATTTTCTTTATTTCACTTTTCAAGCAGTTTTAGAGATTTAGATCTGAAAATTAGAACGAATGCTAAAATGGAACTATCTCAAATATCTGTAGGTTTATAATACAATTTTGTATCTTTAAAATACAACTCAAGTTCAAGCTGTTTTTCAACTTGTACTTTTAGTTGTTTTAAAAAAATATATTTTTTTATAATTAATCTGAGGATTTTTTTTGTCCAAAACATTATTCTTTTTCGATTATATCATAAAAATGTTGGTCCCAAAATACACCCGATTCAACTACATTACACATCTAAAAAAAATTCCACGCGAGTAATTGAAATTAATTCGAATTATCCTAAGATTTATTTTCCCAGATAAAAATGAAAATTTCCTGTATTTTATTATCATTTATCTGCGTAAATGTTTTGGCAGATATAAGTATAAGTAAGTATTTTATTTTCATACTTACACACACAAAGCAGATAAAATTCTAAAAAAATTTATATTTACTTTTTCTCTACAGAGGAATATATAGAGTTGGTTGAAATTTCAAGTAAGTAATATTTTATAATCATACAGACTAACTCTGTGAGTTTTTAAATTGTACGATTTTTATACAAACCTATTTTTTAAAAACATTTACTACAGACAAACAACTCCGGAAAGCTTCTAAACATAAAGGTAACATTTTTGAAAGTAAGATAATATCTAATATGGGCGTACCTTGGCTTTTGTGGTTCTCCCCAAAGGGGGTCCCCTACGACCACGGACCGACTAGTAGCGCTAGGCGCTAACTGCGGGCCGGGGAAGGTATGTCGCAAGAGAAGTGGTCCCATAGAAGGCCACTTAACGTTCGGCTCAACGTCACTATAGTCGCCTTTTACGACAGGTGTGAGACCCTTGGAAGAATTCTTTCTCCCCTGTCCACAGGAATAATTATATCTAATATACTAATATAAAATTGTTGTGCAATGATTGCCTAAATGTCAAATTATTTGCAAATCAAATATAAATGTAATTACATATTTAGCGGACGCCGCACATGCGTTCTTATTGTATAAAAATATGAGTTTGCTTTCATGGTAAAGTATTTCCAAAAAATGACTTACAAAAAATGTACCTCCAACACCTGAAAAATGTGAACTTTGACTTTGTTATGTTAAAATGTTATAAATAATTTCCTGCACTCCACTTCTAAAAACATGGGTGGAGTAGCATCTTCTTAATGCGGTCGATTTATATTTTCCATTGGGTGTGTGCACTATCGCACATGAAAACGAACATTTACTAGAATTTATTTAGAATTTTTCTATAGATCAAACTTTTATTTGTTTGTTCTAGATGTATTGGAGCAAGTACTTACAGTCATGATAAATAGAGATTGCTACGTAATGAGTAATAATAATTATGTTATAACAAATAAAAATCTTGGTTATAGAAGTAATTTATACAAAAAACAACAAAAATGTATCTTTAACCCTTTCACTGCCAATTTGTTTTACACACTGCAACACGACCCAACCAATATTATAATGGTAACCCGTTTCAGACTTTTTAAAAATCGAATTTTATCTTATTCTACTCCTCCATATAATTCAATTCAGCCACTGTATTTTCATCAGGTTTCAAACTTATTTAATATAATTGTTATTATTTAATAGTTCTTTTGTTTCGAATTACTAATACACATGGGTATTATTTTTTCTTAACTTTTCTACTCTAGTTTATGATAAAAGAGAAAATTAAATGCAATACCATTCATTTTTGTATTGCTAATTTCAGAGTCTTTTAATCAAATGTTCACTGTACCGGGTAATAAATTTAATCGCATTTTATGAAAATATTTCCACACAGTCGTTTGATAATCATTATGTATACAAAGTTTTCGCTTTAATTTCAGAACTTGCAGATACACATAATTATGCCCGTCTAAGTGGTAATTAATTCTCACCTTTATATATTTCAAATATCATATTTTTAACGCTTCACAAAGAATTATATGTAAAATATAGGTTTCTATTACAAGTAAATATGTACATCAAAATTTATTTTATTTTCAAATTTAGATGCCATAATGACAGAAAAACCTACTTTGCAACAGGAAATAATTAAAATAGGTGAATATAAATTTAATTATTAGTTATTCATTAGTTAATTTATATTAATACTATATTTGGCATTGATAATTGAAACTGTTATGGATTAATTCAACAAACCGGGTTTGATTAACTAAACAATTTTTTTATATTTAATGTTTCACAAATGTTTACATTGAACATGTATCGGATAAGTTGTACACAATTTCATCGAAATTGACACTTTCGTTTAAATTTTCGGATAAAAATTTAGTTTGCAACTATAATTTTATTTATTATTCATACCTTCTTTGCACATTGGAGATAAATGGCCTTTTTAGGTATTTGAACGGCCGCATATCTCAAAACTTGGTTTATCTGAAGTTGTCTGATGTTCAGGTGGTTTGAACTTGCGCGATTGCCTATGATCGAATTCGTCCGTCTTCCAATCATTTTTATCTTTCATAGTAGCCTCTTTGGCAGTAACTATTTCTGAGAGGTTTATGAATTTTGAGCTTTCTTTAGAAACATCTTCTTCAAATAGTCGAGCTTGCACTTTCTCTGGATCCATTCATACCCACTACAAAAATGTCAAAGACGACGGTAGACAACTCTGATAAGAAATTGAATTTAGACGCAAGGTTTTTGACTAAGGCACCCCATTCAGCAACAGTCTCATCTGTACGTTTTTTGGCTTGATAAAACGCATGTCTCGCAGCAATGTAGGACTTTACTGGCTAATAGTGATTATTAAAAATACCGAAATTTTGGTGTGCTTGGAACGCATAAACTGAATACGGTTTTATTAATTTATTCACTTACTGATAAAAGCACTATAATTTCCTCTGAACATCATTTTTGATTCCGTTTGCCAGGAAAAAATTTGCCATCATAGATTCGAATATGGTTATGCCCATTTCAGGTTCAAAAGTTCCGTGGATTCCAATTACTTGATTGAATTTAATTGTTACATTGGCGTCAGTTTATATTTATATTCTTATTTCGAGCCTTTTTTATTGTTATTTTCTATTTTGTATGAAGTCATATATTATATATTTTCTATCTTTATATCATACTTTTTATTAAACTGTATATTGTTTTTTATGTATTGTAATATGTATGCGTTATTTGTGTAATAAATGCGTAGGTATAAGGATAATATCAGTATAAAACATAAGTACGAATAGATTAATTAACATTGTATTATTAACCATACATATATATATATATATATATGTGTGTATGAATGTAAAGAAACTTCAAAATGCAACTTCAAACTTGGTGAAAAGGCGATAAATTGTCTAAAAAAATTTGGTAAATATAAATATACAATTTTAAAGATATTACTTTTTTACACTTTTTTTTTACAGCATGATTCTTTATGAATCAATTTATTTTTATTTTTATTGATAATTTGTGTTTTTATTATATAGATACTTTTTTTTATTTTACAGTATTACACATACATTTGAATTTGTTTCTAGAGGGGGGGGGGATGATTTATCGGCACTATGTTAATACAATATTTGGCATTAATTCATTGAAACTATTTTGAATAAATACAACAAACCGGGTTTGATTAACTATATATTAAATTGTTTTTTTGTTACAGGTTGTACTCCGCATGATAATGAATACCAAAGTAATTACAAAGTTATTCGTTAGTAGTAAATAAAACTTATTGCTTGTTCTAATAGACAAAATTTTACATAGTATATTTTTTTTGTTTACATAATATTGACCATAAAGTAAATTTTTAAAACACTTAAGTGCGATAGCTAGCTATCTAAATAGAAAGAAAAAAAATAAACATTATAAATTAGATTATTATAAAATGCAGAGTGAAGATGGCGTTATACAAGCACAAGTAGTTACAAAGTTATTCGTTAGTTAATAAATAGATTTTATCGCATGGTTGAACAATAACATTTTCTTTATACATTTTTTTGTTTCCACAGTAATTGCAATAAAGTAAAATTTATTTGGGGATACTTAATTACATAAAAAGACTATTATATTAAAGTAATACTTTGAACGGTGTTTATACATTTTTAACATTTCACCACAAAATGCAAAAATTATAAAGATAGGTAAAAATTATTAGTTGTCAAGACGTTTTAAGTTTACAAATACTTGTTATTTGTAAGACAAAACGCTATACTCGAATGAGAGGATTAGTTTCACTTTTAATTGGCATTGGGAAACCCACTCTCATGAATTACATCTGACCTTTTCGAAAGATCACAATGCACTAAAGCGCACATTCCGATTTCTTGTTCTTCTACTATTTACTCAGGCGTCTCGCAGGTTGGCCATCATAGTTTTCTTTATTTCCTTAAACTCATTAGAGGGCATTTCGCAAAAACAAGAAGTTTCTTTTGTTTGCAGAAGACATTAACCATTTTTTATTATTACATTAACTGTGGACTGTTGCCTCCTACATACTGAACTTAATTTTTTTCTTTAATTTTGGCTCATTCACATGGTCAATCACTGTATGTTGATAAATTTCATATTTAACATTTTCCAGGAACCGTAATCCGCTACTGTACGATTACTTTTTTCATAGTATTCCATTCCAACGAGTTTTTCTATTAAAGAAAATATTTTCTTTTTTAATTTGCTATTTGCGCCTTCTCTATTATTAGAGATCATTTAAATGCGGTAGCTAAAAGAGCCTAACAAGACATGGGTTTTATTTTAATACTAAATATTGCATTCATTAATTGGTCAAATTAATCTCATTTTTAGAGTTACTGTTATGGATAAATATAACAAATAAGTTCATTTAACTATATAATTAATTTGGTTTTTTGTTACAGGTAGTACTGCGAATGATGATGAGATAAGGATAATTTACGAAGCTACTCGTTAGTAGTAAATATAACTTATATCTTGTTTGAAAAATACAATTTGCTTTGTATACAATTTTGTTTACACAACAATTGAGTTTAAGTTGAGGAGACTTCATTAAGAGTTCTAGAATGGAATAGTAGTTTAACAAAATTTTAAAGAATGGGCCAGATAAGAATTGAGCGAATACAGAATACGTTTTTAGCCTATATCGCCTTTTTACTAAAAATACAGCACCCTCTACACGACTACATCGCTGTCCAAAGTTTTCTTATCATAGCTTCCTTACCTTAGATGATTTTCGAACCAACGCTGATCTCTATTTTATTTGTTCAGACCTTCTAGACTCCATGAATAGATAATACTGCTGATATTCTAATTAACATATATTTTTTCGTTCCTTCCCACTTTGCTTGTACTTATTAAGACATTCAATTTTAAAACAAATACGGATATATTATTAAATATTATATTTTCAAATTTTCAAGTTATTTATACATAAATGTATACAGATTTTGAAATTGTACAATTGAATGGACTTGGGGGAACGAGAAGACTTATTACTGAAAACGTCATAATAAATGTACTAAACAAAAAACTAGGTGATTATAAATATAATGTTTTATTGTTTAAAAACATATTTCAGCATGATTCATTATCGATAAAACAGTAGTTTATAGGCTACTTAACACAACCAATAATTTTTAACTAATTAAAAATGTGTGGTTTTTATTTTATAATATTTACCAACATAATAATATTTAATATCCAGCCTTTGTTTTTACCCTCCTCCCAACTTGTTTTAGCTTCGATGCTATAATAAATATAACAATTCACAATATGCATAGGTGCTTGCTTAGTTAAATTAAAATGCGCGTTTATGATGCAAAATTAAAATTTTGTATTATGTATTTAAGCTTCGATGCAGAGCAGTGAAGGTATTGGTTTTACTATGATGTGGACTTTTTTTTTATCTGTATACACTGTAACTTTTTTAATACTGGATTAATTCCTTGTAATAGCAACTCTATAAATCGCAAATTTCATCTAGTTGGTACTTGGGGGAGGGGAGTAAAAGTTGAAAAAGTTTACTTCTTCACAGACGAAATTTGAAAAAACAAATCCGTACTAGTTTTTAAGTTAGAAATTTTACTGGTTATATTTTTGAGAAAAAGAGTCGGATCGAGTTGAAGTTTTTAAGAAATATTTATTTAGTATGCCCGCACACGTCAGTTGTATCATTTTTTAATTATACCCATTTCCCATCCCTTTAGGGAGGGTGCAATTTTTTTTGGTTTTTTAGCCGTTGTTTGAAGACTTTAAGTAAAAACTTTGTCTGTAGTTAAAACTTGTATATATCCATAACATATTAAAAGGAAAATTAATTCAGCACTACAGTTTTTCTTGAATTGTCGGAAAACTGTGCTTTTCGCAGACCTCCATGTTAGGTCAAACTTTTTCTTTTGTGACATATACACATTAAATCTTAAAATAACATTATAGTGGTGGACGGTCTCCGCCGTGATTTAATGTGATAAATGTCTTCTTAGTAATCGTTATCAGTGTCCAGGGTGACACGGCTGCGTTCGACCATATAGTACCGGACGCTTCAAAAAAAAAACCAGTACAGTGAGGTCGAGGCATGATGGGGTGGGGGCATAGTGGGGACGGGGAGGTCACAGGTTTACAGACCTTTATAAATTTAAGTATGTAGTTAGTATTTCCATGCCACTATAGTCCAAACCAAGCACAGTATAAACCAGCAAAGTAAGGAAGTATTAAATTGAGGTGCTGTGTTTACAAATAAGCATCAAAGCGTCAGAGCGAAAGTGATTTTTTCCAAGAGGAGTAGTACAGTAGATTATAGGCATACTTGAATGAAAGTATAGAGGTGACAAAGAGGCTACAGGTCTACAGGAATAATTATAAAGAAAAGTGATAAAATTGAATAAAATCACTTTCAAATAAACGATTTGATTCTTATATGTAAATACAGCACCTTAATTTAATACTTCCTTACTTTGATGGTTTACACTGTGCTTGGTTTGGACTGTAGTGGCTTGAAAATACTAACTACCGATTTGCATCGAAGCGTTTTTTCGCAACTTTTGAAACTTAAATGGTAACGTATATATTTAAGTAACTTTTTAAATTAAGAATAATGTATTACAAATTTTGACTAGTCCATGACCTGTTTCGGATAGATATTTTTGAAATGTCAAGTTTATGACAGGAGGAAAGGTGGAGAGTATTTTTATTTTTATCTGCGCGCATTTCCCAACCGCACTTCCCCTCCCATCATAACTTTTTAACTCTTATAGGTTTCAAAAAAGTTGTCTGAAACTGGTTATCGACCAGTCAAAATGTTTAGTACATTATTCTCAATTTAAAAGTAAATAAAATAGAAAATAGTAAATAAAATATATACTTTACCATTTAGGTTTCAAAAGTTGTTATCGAAGGAACTAATTTGGGAGGGGGATAAAAATTGTTTTTTTGAAAAATTGAGATAACGTTTTATGAAAACAATTTAAAAAAAACTTATTTATTAATTAAACCCAGTTAGATATTGAATGGTTCATGATAAAATAATCACCCTGTATATAATTGTATAACTTTTTTTCATTATGTTTAGTAATTGTATCTTGCAAAAAAAAGAAATATGGTGACTAATAAGTAAAATTTGGAAATTTTTAACAACCGTATTCTAATTTTTTAGACGATATCTACTCGAATAACAAGACGTATCCTGTTCAAAGAATTTGTGTTTTGATTGGAATATGGGTTAGTCTAAAAACAACTTCGTTCACAAAATGGTCTATGATAAATGGTGATGTATGTGAAGTACAAGTGTTAGGGGAAGAAGGCAATAACATTGTAAAATACAGGAAATTTGACGACGCATTTTACCAAGTAAAAGCAAACGACATTGATGATCGAATGCAAACACTAACTGCACAACTAAAAGAGAATTTAAGTATTCCACTTGAGTTAACACCTGAAAACGAATGATACTAGTAATTAGTAATCAAATGTTTATTTATTTTAATATTATGTATAAATAAATAAACAATTTTGTCATAATGTACTAATTTATTTTGTTTTACATAGATTTATGTATTGTTATTATTATGGTGTATTGATGTTTAACTATCATTCATATTAGCATTATTATCTTTATAATCATCAGCTGTTTGTCATAATATGCAAAATAAAATAAATAAATTCTAAAATAAACTCACGATTTTAAACACATTTATTGCAAAATTATTATTATTATTAATTTTATTATTATCATTATTATTGCATATCTATGGTTTTATTTTGACCAAAAGTGGACTTCTTGACCTAGATTGGTTGGTTAACTAAGAGGGAGAGGATAGTAAGCTCTAATCAGACTGCATCTTGCCCAATGGGAGATAAGGTTCGTCAAATATTTGGATATGATTGTTTTGTGTTTAATCGAGGTCTAACGGTTATAATAAAGGTCCTAAGGAAACATCGTTTGAGCCATGCTCGATAAAAAAAATATTTTTAATTTCAAACTACCGGACAATGAAATAAAGAAAGGTAGTATGTAGTACGGAAGTAAATTTGTAATGATCAGCTATTCATTTTATAGACGGGCGATCAACCTAATCGTGTGCACCCTAATACTAGAAGTGAATTTCTAAACACATAATTGCCATTAGGTACAATGCTCTTGTTGGTATTTGTATATTTATC
Source organism: Adelges cooleyi (assembly GCF_023614345.1). Taxonomy (NCBI): domain Eukaryota; kingdom Metazoa; phylum Arthropoda; class Insecta; order Hemiptera; family Adelgidae; genus Adelges; species Adelges cooleyi. The sequence goes on from NW_026095979.1 coordinate 214,015, forward strand.
TTTAAACATGGACCTCCATTACTTAATCACTTACTACTTCTACTACAACTACTAGGTAATACTCACTTACGTATAATACTATCTTACTGTGCTGGTTTATACTGTGCAGTGTGCTTAGTTTGGGCTATACTGGTTTGGCCCTACTATACACAAATTCGTATCTAGGCATCTATGTTATTCTATCAATTGAAAAACGTACACATATTATTTAGTGTAAGTCTTCGTCTTCGTAGAGAGTATAACATATCTAACTGCAGAACCAGAGGATAAAAAACCAAGTCAAGAAGAAATAGAAGCGGCCATTAAAATGCTTAAAAATAATAAGGCCCCAGGAGAAGACTCGATCATGGCTGAACTCCTGAAGAACGGTGGACAAAAACTAACGCAGGAAATATGGGACCTATTAAAAGAAATATGGAAAACTGAAAGGATTCCACCGGAATGGAACCTAGCGATAATATGCCCCATATATAAAAAAGGGGACCACATGGATGTAAAGAACTATAGAGGGATATCCCTACTTAACACCGCATACAAGATTCTATCGAATACTCTACTAAACCGATTAAGACCATACGCCAATAACATCATAGGAGAATATCAGAGTGGTTTCATGTCAGGCAGATCTACAATAGATCATATATTCACGCTCAAACAAGTAATAGAAAAGTACTATGAGTTCAACAGGCCGTTACACTTAATTTTTATAGACTTTAAACAGGCATATGACTCCGTACAAAGAGCAGAAATATGGAGATGCTTAAAGCTGTTAGGAGTCCCCTCAAAACTAATATCGATGATAAGAGTGAGTACGGAAGGATCAAGATGTGCAGTTAAATTTGGTCACGAAAAATCAGAAGAATTCCAAACAACAACAGGATTAAAACAAGGTGACGCACTGTCACCAATACTATTTAACGTCGTACTAGAGATGGCAGTAAGGGAAGTACAAGAAGAATATCAAGGAATTAACTGCGGCCGAAATCTTCCATTACTAGCATATGCCGACGACGTTGTAATATTAGGCGAAAGTGAGCAGGACATTCAAAAAGCAACGGAACTGCTGATACGAAGTGCAAAAAAACGGGGACTCAACATTAACGAGACTAAAACAAAATACATGCGAATCGGTAGGAACAAAGGTCAGATGCGAAATGCAGCTGGACTACAGGTCGGAGGATATATGTTTGAGGAGGTAGATGATTTTAAATATTTAGGCACTAACTTAAGTAGCACAAACGACAACCACGAAGAAATAAAAAAACGCATTACATCGGGAAACAAATGTTTTTACGCCCTTTCGGGGTTATTGGGGTCGAAGCTACTGTCAAAAAAATCAAAAGAACGACTTTACATAGTACTAGCTAGACCAGTGATAATGTATGCATGTGAGACATGGCCCACGACCCAAGGAGATGAGAATAGACTAGCTATCATGGAGAGGAAATTCCTTAGGAGGATTTACGGACCAAAAAGAAACGAAGACCAAACATACGAAATTAGGTCTAACAGAGAACTTCAGGAATTATTCGGAAAACCAGACATAATAGCGGAAATACGCCACAAAAGACTGAGTTGGCTTGGACATGTTCTAAGGGCTAAGTCAATATAAAATGATGTATTAAGCTGGATTCCTCAGGGAAGAAGGCCGATTGGAAGACCGAAACAGAGGTGGATGGACAAAAATAAAAAAGAACTAAATCAACTTGGAATAGATAATATTATTGAAGCAGCTCTGAACAGAGACAGATGGAAGGAGATTTGTTTTGCAGCGATGGGCCTTAATGGCCTTTAAAGCTGGAAGAAGAAGAAGAAGTCTTCGTTAGTTTTCTCTATAAAACTAACATAAAACACCATCTATTATTTATATAATTCTTTATAAAGATTTGCTTGTTAAAATTGAAAAAATTAAACATATATAAGTTAGATTTGTTGTTGTTTGGTATTTTAGAATTTAACATATAAAATGTCATTTATTTCATCATCCCTTTATTTATATACCGTTTTTAGACCATATATTTTGAAAAGAAATTTCTGATGCGTAATATACTGACGATGGTCAAACACCTTTAATTTTAAGTTTGATTTTATATTATATAACCGAATGTCCGTAATGCTTATAAAATGTAAAATGTTGGTAGGATCACAAAATATTAATTAACTAAAAATGACATTTGAACTACCATAAGTATATCATTTCATCACCGGAATTACTTGTAAAGTTATCTTTTACAACACCTTCATTTAATTAAATAAAACCATCTACCTTCAAAATAAATTTTCATAAGACTAATTACTATGGTCACGCAACCCCCTTAGACCGAGCCCTACGCACAATAAATAATGCCATGCACGTTGGTATAATCTTCGATTCTCTGTGTTTTATTTTGTCTAAATAAAACTGATATTATTTATGAGTATAGTCTTAATTATAATTGTATTGTTTCTTTATTATAACTAGGTTATACTTTAATTTAATATTTAGTCATATTAGTTTTTGTTGCTCCCGTGGCGTTAATTTACAATAAATAAATAAAATAAAATTATAATTGGTTTATTTGAAAAAAACAAATTTGCATTGCGGGTTTGTGTTGAAATAAAATAATATTATAGGTCCCACAACTGTAACTTTAAACTTCAAAAATTTCAAAAGTCGATAAAAAATAGGTATCAAAAACTAGTTATCGACTAGTAAATTATTCTCAATTTAAAAAAATTAATGGAATGTATGCTTTACCATTTAAAATTCAAAAGTTGCTGTCACAAAAACTAAACTATGAGGGAGGTGAAAATAAAGAATTTAAAAATTCAGATTCCATTGAATAAAAACAATAACATAAAAAAAAATTAATTATTTATAAAACCCTATGTAATATTGAGTGGCCTATGATAAACAAATCACCCTATATTATATATACAGGTTTCATATAAAAAATTACAATTTTTTTTTTCATATTGTTTTTATACAATTTGATCTCAATTTTTCACAATTTTTTTTTGTTTTTGCCCCCCCCCCCAACTTAGTTTCTTGATAACCTCTTTTAAAACTTAAATGGTAACTAATTAAAGTAAAATGTTTTAGTAACTTTTTAAATTAAGAATAATGTACTTAAAAAGATGACTGGTCGATAACCAGTTTCGGATAACTATTTTTGAAGTTATTGAAGTTACAAGTTTAGGGCACGAGGAAAGGAGGAACGTAGTATTAATTTTATCTGCGCATATTTTCTAACTGCACTTCCCCTCCCATCCTAACTTTAAAACTATTATAACTTGAAAAATAGTTTTGTGAAAAATTGAGATCAAATTGTATAAAAACAATATAAAAAAAATAATAAGTTTATAAAAAATATGAATTGAAAATAAAGTATGCCCCACCGCCTTATACAACGGTTTTTGTAAAATTAACAACTGGTTAGTAAAACGTTTAATCTCCGCTTAGGAATAGTTTAATATGTTAGTCAAAACGAAAAATGACTATGTTGCATATGTTAATAGTATTTGCAAAAACAAATCTGAGAAACATATTTACACTGCATTGTTTTGGTCGACATAACAGATGCCATTCGAGCATAAAAAAACCATTGAAATAGTCGGCAATTGTTAATAGTATCGTTGCAATTGTTAAAGTAAGTAATATCATCAAAACTTTAAAACTAATAAAATTGTTCACTTCCGATATGTTTTTCTAATTTTCATATTTTTTCAACATATAGACCTTCGATTACTTTAATCCACCTGTCTTATTACATTATACATCAAGACCATAAGTAGGTAATACTCTCAGACTTCAAAAGTTGTAAGTACGCTTTCAAACAGAGATGGATGAATTTTAAATACGTTTATCTAAGAATAATATACACAATTATATTTCATACTTGATATACTAAACATATGAATCCATGTTACTCCATAATATTTTATAATAAATCAATTTTTTAATACCAAATACCAATTTTTGAGTAGAGAAATTTAAAGTTGAAATTTGAAAAACCGACAATTTTTTCCAGATTTTTCTCGGTTTTGTGTGTGATTAAGTAGATTTTTCCAATTTTTAACTCACCAACGTTACCAAATCACATATAATTTCGGATACCTAAAGTAAATCGGGCCATAGATAAACATGGTTTCGTGTTTGCAAATACAAAAAACAAAACACATTTCATAGGATACTAGCTCGACATCGATGCTAAAAAACAGCTTTGTAAATAAACTAACAACGTTACACTGCAAAATATGATTTTATTTTACTGTATTGTCGAAATATGGACAACCAAAATGTACGTAGAAGTAGAACGTAGTTGTAATTTAAAATAAAAATAAAAAACTGTTCGTAGTATCTTGCTGCTTTGTTAATGATAAAAGTTTTCATCCATACCACACATACTCTAAATAAACATTTTACCGGGTGACCCGACTTATGTAAGAGTTAAGACACATCTTAGTTTTTTGTCTACAATACTATGGAATAAAAACCATATTAAATTATTATAAAAATTCTCTAAGTATTGAAAACTATAAAAAAAAATACAAGCCCCTAAAATTATAGGAAAAATTAATTTTCAATCATTTTATATTGTCCAAAAAAATGGGTGTCTCCAATCAGATGGATGAAATTGAAATTTGGATTTGATGTTATTCAAGTATAGGGGCATGGCTGATAAACGTTCTATTACATTTTTGACTCAATTCGAACTTTTAACCCACCAACGTAACCAAATCACATATAATTTCGGATACCTATAGGCCATAGAAAAAGATGGTATCGTGTTTAGAGATACAAAAAACAAAACACATTTTATATGAATACTAGCTCGGCATCGATGCTAAAAAACAGCTTTGTAAATAAACTAACAACATTACGCTAGAAAATGGGTTGTTTTAGCTTCGGTGTGGAGCTGATAAAGTATTGTTTTTACATTAATGTGTTTATTTTTATTTTATTTTTTTTTTTTATTTTTGTGTCTGGACCCACAATATCTCGTAAGCCACAGAACCGATTTCTTCGTGTAGCATCTCTATAGATCAAAAATCATACCTGGAAGGCACTTTAATAGGTCAAAAATTAAAAAAAGTAACCCCTTCCCTATCGAAATCGAGAAAACACCCAAAAATTGTACAAATTTTTCAACTTAAAATTACGATGGTCTATAACTTTTTTAAAAATAGTCAAAAAAGTTCTAAATTCATATGACTTGTTCTTCTAACATAGTACTATCGACAAACCAACAAAATACCATAAACCCTATATTCTAGAAGGGATAGAACATTTTCTTTATTTCACTTTTCAAGCAGTTTTAGAGATTTAGATCTGAAAATTAGAACGAAGGTAGATCTAAAATGGAACTATAGCATATACAATTATCTCAAATATCTGTAGGCTTACAATACAATTTTGTATCTTTAAAATACAAGTCAAGTTCAAGCTGTTTTTCAACTTGTACTTTTAGTTGTTTTAAAAAAAAATATATTTTTATAATTAATCTGAGGATTTTTTTTTGTCCAAAACATTATTCTTTTTCGATTATACCATAAAAATGTTTGTCCCAAAATCTACCCGCTTCAACTACATTACACATCTAAAAAAAATTCCACTCAAGTAATTTAAATTAACTCGAATTATCCTAAGATTTATTTTTCCAGATAAAAATGAAAATTTCCTGTATTTTATTATCATTTATCTGCGTAAATGTTTTGGCAGATATAAGTATAAGTAAGTATTTTATTTTCATACTTACACACACAAAGCAGATAAAATTCTAAAAAAATTTATATTTACTTTTTCTCTACAGAGGAATATATAGAGTTGGTTGAAATTTCAAGTAAGTAATATTTTATAATCATACAGACTAACTCTGTGAGTTTTTAAATTGTACGATTTTTATACAAACCTATTTTTTAAAAACATTTACTACAGACAAACAACTCCGGAAAGCTTCTAAACATAAAGGTAAAATTTTTGAAAGTAAGATAATATCTGATATGGGCGTACCTTGGCTTTTGTGGTTCTCCCCAAATGGGGTCCCCTACGACCACGGACCGACTAGTAGCGCTAGGCGCTAACTGCGGGCCGGGGAAGGTATGTCGCAAGAGAAGTGGTCCCATAGAAGGCTACTTAACGTTCGGCTCAACGTCACTATAGTCGCCTTTTACGACAGGTGTGAGGCCCTTGGAAGAATTCTTCCTCCCCTGTCCACAGGGATAATAATATCTAATATACTAATATAAAATTGTTGTGCAATGATTGCCTAAATGTCAAATTATTTGCAAATCAAATATAAATGTATTTACATATTTAAGCGGACGCCGCACATGCATTCTTACTGTATAAAAATATGAGTTTGCTTTCATGATACAGTGTTTCCAAAAAATGACTTACAAAAAATGTACCTCCAACACCTGAAAAATGTGAACTTTGACTTTGTTATGTTAAAATGTTATAAATAATTTCCTGCACTCCACTTCTTAAAACATGGGTGGAGTGGCATCTTCTTAATGCGGTCGATTTATATTTTCCATTGGGTGTGTGCACTATCGCACATGAAAACGAACATTTACTAGAATTTATTTAGAATTTTTCTATAGATCAAACTTTTATTTGTTTGTTCTAGATGTATTGGAGCAAGTACTTACAGTCATGATAAATAGAGATTGCTACGTAATGAGTAATAATAATTATGTTATAACAAATAAAAATCTTGGTTATAGAAGTAATTTATACAAAAAACAACAAAAATGTATCTTTAACCCTTACACTGCCAAATTGTTTTACACACTGCAACACGACCCAACCAATATTATAATGGTAACCCGTTTCAGACTTTTTAAAAATCTAATTTTATCTTATTCTACTCCTCCATATAATTCAATTCAGCCACTGTATTTTCATCAGGTTTCAAACTTATTTAATATAATTGTTATTATTTAATAGTTCTTTTGTTTCGAATTACTAATACACATGGGTATTATTTTTTCTTAACTTTTCTACTCTAGTTTATGATAAAAGAGAAAATTTAATTTAATACCATTAATTTTTGTATTGCTTATTTCAGAGTCTTTTAACCAAATGTTCACTGTACCGGGTAATAATTTTAATCGCATTTTATGAAAATATTTCCACACAGTCGTTTGATAATCATTATGTATACAAAGTTTTCGCTTTAATTTCAGAACTTGCAGATACACATAATTATGCCTGTCTAAGTGGTAATTAATTCTCACCTTTATATATTTCAAATATCATATTTTTAACGCTTCACAAAGAATTATATGTAAAATATAGGTTTCTATTACAAGTAAATATGTACATCACAATTTATTTTTTTTTCAAATTTAGATGCCATAATGACAGAAAAACATACTTTACAACAGGAAATAATTAAGATAGGTGAATAAAAATTTAATTATTAGTTATTCATTAGGTAATTTACCTTTATATTAATACTATATTTGGCATTGATAATTGAAACTGGTTAATTCAACAAACCGGGTTTGATTAACTAAACAATTTTTTTATATTTCAATATTATATTATTTTTCAATTTTATTTTTACAAATGAGTACATTGGACATGTATCGGACAAGTTGAATTTTCGTTTGACTTTTTAGATAAAAATTTAGTTTGCAACAATAATTTTGCTTATCATTCTAACCTTCTTTGCACATATGAGCCCGAATGACCTTTTTGATTACAGACGTTGTAGCTGTAGTCCTTGAATCGACAATCCCTTTGTGGTTAGTTTGTACGACCACATATCCTAAAACTTGGTTTATTTGAAGTTGTCGGGCGATCAGCTGGTTTGAACATGCACGATTGCCTCTGGTCGACTTCGTCCTCTCAATTATTTTTACCTTTCATAGTGGCCTCTTTGGCAGAAACTTTTTCTGAGAGGCTTGTGAATTTCGTGCTTTCTTTAGAAGTATCTTCTTCAAGTAGTCGGGTTTGCACTTTGCCTGGATCTATACCCACTACGAAAATGACATAGGCGTGCATTGATAGAAATTGTATTTGGATGCAAGGTTTTAGACTAAGGCACCTCGTTCGGCAACTGTTTCATCTGTACGTTTATTGGCTTAATAAAACGCACGTCTTGCAGCAATGTAGGACCTTACTGGCTTATAGTAGTTATTTAAAAGGCTAATTAATGTAGCGAAATTACGAGTGTCTGGTATACTTGGAACGCATATACTGAATGCGATTTTATGAATTTTTTCACTTTCTAATAAAAGCACTATAGCTTTTTTTGAACATCGTTTTCGATTCCGTTTGCCAGGAAAAAAATTGTCATCATAGATTCGAATATGGTTACGTCCATTTCAGGTTTAATTGTTCCTTGGATTCTAATTACTTGATTGAATTTAATTGTTACATTGGTTTCAATCATTTGTAACCATCGTATTCATAGAAAATTGCATAGTGCCAATGTTTCTTGTTTATATTTATATTCTTACCTCTACCCTTTTTTATTGTAATTTTCTATTTTGTATGAAGTCACATATTATATATTTTCTATCTTCGTATCATACTTCTTATTAAACTGTATACAGGGTGTTTCTTTAATCATGAATCAGTCAATATCTCACTGGGAATAATTGAATTTTTTTTTTTTTAATAGTTTTTATAAAACGTAATCTCAATTTTTTTTTATAACCCTCCCAACTTAGTTTTTTTTATTACAACTTTTGAAACTTTTATGGTAACGTATATATTTGATTACCTTTTTAAATATAGAATAATTTATTACAAATTTTGACTGGCCGATAACCAGTTTCGGATAACTATTTTTTAAGTTATAAGAGTTTAAAAATTAGGATGGGAGGGGAAGTGCGGTTGGGAAATGCGCGCTGATAAAAGTAATACTACATTTATAAAATATATACATTACTATTTAAGTTTCAAAAATAGCTATCAAAAAATCTAAGTTGGGAGGTGGTAAAAACAAAAAAAAAAATGTTAAAAATTGAGATCACATTGTATAAAAACAGTATGAAAAAAAAAATTCAAATATTTATTAAACCCATTGAAAAATTGACTGGTTCATGATAAAATAATCACCCTGTATTGTTTTTCATATACCTATTGTATTATGTATGCGTTACTTGTGTAATAAATGCGTAAAAGAATAATATCAATATAAAACATATAAGTACGAATATATTAATTAATATTGTATTTTTAACCATATTTAATATATATATTTATATATTTATGAATGTAAAGAAACTTTAAAACGCAACGAATTTGGCGAAAAGGCGAAAAGTTGTATTAATCAAAATGTTAAAAAAATAGGTAAATATAAATATACAATTTTAAAGATATTACTATTTTATACTTCTTTTTTACAGCATGATTCTTTATGAAAAAACACAATCAATTTTTTTTATTTATATTGATAATTTATGATTTTGTTATAGAGATACATTAATTTTTTTTTTTTTTTTCTGTAGTACACATACATTTTAATTTGATTCTTGAGCGGGAGTGGAGAGGGATTTATCGGCTTTATTCTAATATAGTATTTGGCATTATTTAATTGAAACAGTTTTGAATAAATACAACAAACCGGGTTTGATTTACTATATAATTGAATTGTTTTTTTATAACAGGTATCAATGGAGTGGTATGTACTCCGAATAATAACAAAAATCAAAGTAATTACAAAGTTATTCGTTAGTAGTAAATAAAACTTCTTGCTTGTTTTAATTAAGATAAATTTTACTTTATCTTTTTTTTTGCTTACACAATTTTGACCATAAAGTAAATGTTTAAAACACATAAGAGTGGTACCTAACTAAATAGAAAAGACAAAATAATAAACATAAAAAAATAGATTATTATAAAGTTTAGAGTGATGAAGGCATTCATTCAAACGTTGGTACAGAGTTATTTTATGTTGTTAATAAATTTAGCTTCGATTAGTTGGTCTAACTAATTTTATTTTTAGAATGACTGTTATGTATAAATATAACAACTGGGTTCAAATAAGTGTATAATTGTTTTATATTTATAATACAGAAATTTCTCTGGCTGCTGTTCCAAGTTCAAGCAAAAGTAATTACAAAGTTATTCGTTAGTTATAAATAGATTTTATGGCTTGGTTGAACGATAACATTTTCTTTATACATTTTTTGTTTATACAGTAATTACATTTAAGTACAATTTATTTGGGTATAATTAATTACATAGAACGACTATTATATTAAAGTAATATTTTGAACGGTGTATATACATTTTTAACATTTACCACAATATACAATAATTATAAACATAGGTAACAATTATTATTTGTTGTCAAGACGTTTTAAGTTTATAAATACTTGTGACTTGATAGTCAAAACTCTATACTCGAATCATAGCATTACTAACTATCATATATACTTACTATACTAAAATTGTATAGATCGTATATGTAAAATAAAGGAGAAAAAAAAACTCATTAGAGGGGATTTTGCAAAAACAAGAAGTTTCTTTTGTTTGTAGAAGACATAAACCTTTTTTTATTATTACATTAACTGTGGACTAACTGTTGCCTCCTACATACTGAACCTAGTTTTTTTCTTTATTTTGGCTCATTCCCATGGTCAATCACTGTATACTGATAATTTTTATATTTTAACATTTTCCATGAACCGTAATCCGCTACTGCACGATCACTTTCTTCATGGTATTCCATCCCATCAAGTTTTTTCTATTAAAGATCTTAAATTCGGTAGGTAAAAGGGCCTTAAAAGACGTGGGTTTTATGTTAAAACTAAATTTGCATTCATTAATTGGTCAAATCAATCTCAATTTTAAAGTTACTGTTATGGATTAGTATAACAAACAGGTTCGATTAACTATATAATTACTTTTTTTTTTGTTACAGGTAGTACTCCTAATGATGATGAGAGAAATAGAATTTACGAAGCTACTAGTTAGTTGTAAACATAACTTATATCTTATTGGAACAATACAATTTGCTTTGTATACAGTTTTGTTTACACAACAATCGAGTTAAAGTTGGGAAAACTTTATTAAGGGTTCTAGAATGGAGTAGTAGTACAATAAAATTTTAAGGAAAGGGCCAGATAAGAATTGAGAGAATACAGAATACGTTTTTAGCCTATATCGCCTTTTTACTAAAAATACAGCACCCTCTTCACGACTACATCGCTATCCAAAGTTTTCTTAACATAGCTTCTTTACCTTAGCTGATTTTCGAACCAACGCTGATCTCTATTTTATTTTTTCAGACCTTCTAGACTCCATGAATAGATAATACTGCTGATATTCTAATTGACATATATTTTTTCGTTCCTCCCTACTCTGTTTGTACTTATTAGGACATTAAATTTTAATTTAAATACGAATATATTAATAAATATTATATTTTTAAACCAGTTATTCATTTATACATTTATACAGGTTCTCAAACTACACAATTGAAAGAACTTGGAAAGGCGAGAAGAGATTATACTGAAAACGTCATAATAAATGTACTTAAAAAAAAAATAGGTGATTATAAATATAGAGTTTTAATGCTAATTTTTTATTATTTTATAATATTTACTAACATAATAATAATTAATATAACATTTGAATTTTTTTCAAGAGCTCTTACAACTAAAATAAATTGCTGAAAATGTTATTGGTCGAGAACTAGTTTTAGATAATTAGTTTTGAATTAACTTTCCCTCCCTTAGTTCACTCCATTAGTCTTCCCTAACCTTTCGTTCTGTTAATAACTTAAAAAATAACTATCCCCAAATAGTTATCGTTCACTCAAAATTATCTTTAACGGGAACTAATCTTATTTTTACTAATAATTATTTCAACTATGTCTGAGACTTTTACTGTTATACATGTTATACAGGGTGATTCTTTTATCATGAACCAGTCAATATGTCAATGGGTTTAATTAATAATTGAATTTTATTTTTTAATAATGTACTTATAAAACATGGTCTCAATTTTTCACATTTTTTTTTGTTATTACCCTCCTTCCAACTTAGTTTTACCTTCGATGCTATAATAAATATTAAAATTCACACTATGCATTGGTGCTTGCTTACTTAGTTAAAATTTTTAAGAAACATTTATTTAGTATGCCCGCACACGTCAGTTGTATCAAATTTTAATTATACCCATTTCCCATCCTTTTAGGGACGGTGCAAATTTTTTTAGTTTTTTAGGCCGTTGTTCGAAGAATTTAAGTAAAAAATTTGTTAGTAATTAGAACTCATATGTATCCATACTATATTAAACGAAAAAAAAAATTCGGCACTACAGTTTTTCTTGAATTTAAATTGATTATGTGTTATTTGGGCCACTATGTTTTTCCAAAAAAATAACCAGTAGAGTGGGGTCGGGGTATAGTAGGGAAGGGGAGTTCACAGGTTTAAAGACATTTTTAAATCTGAGTATCTCATGTCACTACAGTCCAAACCAAGCACATTATAAACCAGAAAAGTAAGGAAGTACTAAATTGAGGTGCTGTATTTACAAATAAGCATCAAAGCGTCAGAGCGAAAGTGATTTTTCCCGAAAGGAGTAGTACAGTGGATTATAGGCATACTGGAATGAAAGCATAGATGGGACGGAGAGGTTATAAGACTACAGGAATAATTATAAAGAAAAGTGATAAAATTGAATAAAATCACTTTCAAATAAACGTTTTGATGATTATTTGTAAATACAGCACCTTAATTTAATACTTCCTTACTTTGCTGGTTTACACTGTGCTTGGTCTGGACTGTACTGGCTTAAAAATACTAACTACCGATTTGCATCGAAGCGTTTTTACGAAAGTGATTTTATCACTTTCAAATTTAAAAATTCCTGTAAACCTGTGACCTACTCGTCCCCACTATACCCCGAAACCACTGTACTGTTTTTTTTGGTAGCAACTTTGAAAATTAAATCGTACGGTATATATTTTAGTAACTTTTTAAATTAAGAATAATGTACTAAAAATGTTGTCTGGTTGATAACCAGTTTCGGATAACTATTTTTGAAATTTCAAGTTTATGGCAGGAGGAAAGGTGGAGAGTATTTTTATTTTTATCTGCGCGCATTTCCCGACCTCCCATCCTAACTTTTAAACTCTTATAACTTAAAAAATAGTTAGCCGAAACTGGTTATCGGCCATTCATAATGTTTAGTACATTATTCTCAATTAAAAAAGTAAATAAAATGTATACGTTACCATTTAAGTTTCAAAAGTTGTAATCGAAAAAACTAAGTTGGGAGGGTTATAAAAAAAATTGAGATTACGTTTTTATAATAACAATTTAAAAAAAAAACTCAATTACTAATTAAACCCAGTGAGAAATTGACTGGTTCATGATAAAAAAATCACCTTGTATATAATTGTATAATTTGTTTTCATTACGTTTAGTAATTGTATCATGCAAAAAAAAAAAGAAATATGGGAGCTAATAAGTTAAATTTGGCAATTTTTAACAACAGTTTTCTGATTTTTTAGCTGAAATCTACTCGCATAACCCGACGTATCCTAGTCATAGAATTTGTGTTTTGATAGCAATATGGGTTAGTCTAAAAACAACTTCAAACACGTCTTGTACATATTATAGTGGTGTATGTAAAGTGCAACTGTTAGGGAATCTAGTCAAAAATACTGTAATGTACAGAAGATTCAGCAACAATTACTACCAAGTACCAGCAAACGACATTGGTGATCAAATGCAAACACTAACTGCACAACTACAACAGAATTTAAGTATTCCACTTGAATTAACACCTGAAAACGAATGATACTAGTAATTAGTAATCAAATGTTTATTTATTTTAATATTATGTATAAATAAATAAACAATTTTGTCATAATGCACTAATTTATTTTATTTTACATAGATGTATGTAATGTTATTATTATGGTGTATTGATGTTTAACTATCATTAATATTAGCAATATTATCTTTATAATCATCAGCTATTTATCATATGCAAAATAAAATAAATAAATTCTAAAATAAAATCTTGATTTTACACACATTTGTTGCGAATTATTATTATTATTATTATTGCGTAACTATGGTTTTATTTTGACCGAAAGTAGACTTCATGGCCTAGATTGGTTACCTAAGAGAGAGAGGATGGTAAACTCTCGCCAGACTGTATTCTGCCCAAAGGAAGATAATATATAGTATTAACACGTGACAAGATTCAATTTTTTTTTTAATACTTATAATTTGTTGGTCACATATTTGGAAATGATTATTTTGAGTGGTCCTAAAAAACATCGTTTTAACCATGCTCGACAAAAAAAAACATTTTTAATTTTAATCTACTGGACAATTAGTTGACCAACTAATTTAAGTAAATACAAAAAATACCTTTATGACATGCCATTTAAAACGTTTTAAATACCTAATTTTTTAATTTTCGCATTAGTCGCTTATTTGATCCAAACTGGTATTTTGATAGGTAATTGCTTATTTTTCCATTCTTACGAGTATAACTTTTGTTTTTTTTTTAAAGATAAGTGATGTAAAGCTAATCGTTTTGTTACCATTTGTGATACATATTTCGATGTATAATTGAAAGCGTTCGATAAGTTCCAAATATATTGCAATTGAGAACAAAGTAAATCCGGATAAAATTAATTTTAAACAATTGTCGGACCTTAAATAAATTTAATTGATGGACAACCATTTAAAAAGCGAAAATCGATAATAATATATTTAAGAGTTTTAAATTTGTGTGCTGTCTGGGAAACTGAGTTAAATTCACAGATGGAAAAAAATTTAATTTTAGACAAAATTTTTTTTTTCTCTACATTGAACGTAGTCATAATTTAAAATTAAAAAAAAAATTGTTCGTATGTCCTTGATGCTTCGTTTATATTTATCATAAACGAAGCAGCATAAACGTTTTAACATAAATGTTTTCATCCGTACCACATATACTGTAAATAAACATTTTCATATTATACCAGGTGATCCATCCTATGTAAGATATTTTACGTATAAGAATATGGACTTCGTTTTTTCCCAAATGAGAACATTTATGTTTTTAATACCATAGTAATGTAAATAATTTTTTTTAAATGTTTAATTTTTAATTTCCACCTATCTGTTTATTTGCTGATCTTCGAAGTCATCTTTGACTTTGTAACGATTCATTATACATCAAGGCCATGAGTAAGTAATACTATCAGACTTTTGTTTTAAATTCATTTTAATACCAAATACTATTTTTTAAAAATTTAATCTTGCAGGTTCAGAATTGTTAAAATTTGGATTTAAGGTTATTTAAATATTGGGTTTTAAAAATAATTATTACTGTTTTATAATTGGTGTATTTTATAAAAATTAAAACCACTTCTCTGGTTTTTTGTTTCGTTTGCATATTCGTAATTTGTATTGCTATTTAATAATAATATAGTTTAGACCTAAATTTGCTATCTATTTACAGTATCTATTACTAATGTGCTATTTTTATCTTATTTTCTATTATCATTGATTCTTAAAACTTTAAAATTTTTGCAATCTACATATTTTGTTATTAAAAAATGTATGGTCTAATGTCAAAAAAATAACAAATCTATCTGAAAAGTAACCTTAGTATCAAAATGATTCATACCTAATACTTACCAGGCCTAATATGCCCCACCGCTTCTGCTATGGCTTTTGTTATGATTTTAAAGATCGTAACACATGTTTTTTGTAACTGGTTAGTAAAACGATTAAACTACGCTTAGGAATAATGTAAATATGTTAGTCATAACGAAAAATGACTATGTTGCTTATGTTAATAGTATTCGCAAAAACAAATCTGAGAAATTTATTTTTACATATATCTAATATATTACATATCATCCAGTCAACATTTTTAGTTCATTATTCTCAATTTAAAAAGTTAATGAAATATAAACGTTACCATTTAAGTTTCAAAAGTTGCTATCAAAAAAAAGTTGTGAAGGGGGTAAAAACAAAAAAATTGTGAAAAATTGAGATCACGTTTTATAAAACATTATAAAAAAAATGAATTATTATTTTAAACCAGTGGGATATTGACTGGCTTATGATCACCCTGTATATCAATAATGATGTATGCGTTAGTAATACCTACTATTAGGGGGTAAAGTCGAATATTTTTTTAAATACAGATCATTTGAAGGGCAATATTGGCAAGTAAATGAAAATGACATGGTAATCAAATAAACAAACTAAATGTACAACTACGCAAGGATATCAGTACTCCACTTGAGTTAACAGCTTTATTTAAACAAATAAAAAAATTTTGGATATTGCACTAATTTATTTTATTACATATTTATTTATTTATTATTATTATGTAGTATTGTTGTTTAATTATCATTAGTATTAGTTATCTTTATTATCATCAGCCGATTATCATATGCACAATAAAAAAGTCAGCCATTTTTTAGTCTGAACACGATAGAACATTTTCATGTCGCGTTGAAGTACCGAATAAATTTCAGGATAAATAGGTTAGGTTAGTTAACGAGTCACACAAGTCGAAAGTTTCCAAAAAAATTTCAAAGTACTATTGACGAAAGAAAGTAGTTTTTATATTGCATGAAATACATAAAATTAATATGCGCGATACAGTAATGTCGTTGCGAATTTATACGAGCAAGAGAGCCAGGCGTCGGAACTGGTTGGACGCCGTAGGCGATGGTTGAATCCTGACGGTCTTAAAATAATTGCCTCATCTCTGATAGTAGGGTGCTCATATACTCTAAAATACGTAGAAATTTCTTCTCTTCATCTATACTCTTGAAGAGTGCGCTGAGTCGACTCTGGTGCCACTTAATTTTCGTATCAACGAGCTGTGAAAAAAGAATTATAGTCCATTATAATAATAATTTGAGAAAATTATTTATAACTATACTCACTTTTTTGTTAACGTACGGTCCATAATGCGCGCTACCATGTCGTCATTGACGACATCACGCACTTTTTGTACGAAATCGTTGTGCACCGCTTTCGAAGCTGCGTACTCGTCCACCTTTGCGTCGTTGTTGTCATCCATCGATTCGCTTAAAGTAATCGACTACACCAAAAGGACTGCACGTAGATTTCGACAGAATGTACATGATCGTGTCTACGAGTTTGTCGAAGTAAATACAGCACGTAACCGGGTCTTCGTTGACAAGTGTCGTGCGCAAATCACTGCTCATCGACGTTTCGGTTCGCCTTCGCCGGTCCATTCACGCCCGTTGTTTTCAAGGCGGTATAGCAGTCGTAGCAGGTCATTCCATTCGTATTCTGACGCACTTATCGTGAGAAAGATCGTTGGCTTACCGAGCTGACGGATCATTGCGAAAACGTTTTTTTTACGTGCCGACCAATAGTGTACGGAATTGGGAATCGATTTAAGGTAAGCGAAATTCTGCCCCACCAAAACCGCCATCCGTTCTTTATCCTCCATTTGCGCTTTTGTCAGGCTCCTCGTGTCGCCGGTCGATTTAAACACACGGTGCATCCCGTCGGACGGCCGAAGTCGCATAACCTTCATCCCGACTGACTGTCCGGGCTGACCGATGAATAATAAATTACATTGAATTTATTATTCATTTCTATTTTGAACGTTGAACGTACAACATAATTTAGCTAATACGTACTTAACCTAACGTAGCTAATAATTATTGTATGGTATATAGTGTTACAAGATGGATTTTGATGAATTTTCGTCACAAACAATGGACGCTGAAAAATATCAACGCTTTCTACAACAGCAAAACCGAGTATGTAAGAAAGTAGATAATAGATCCGATCCATCCAACGAGAAAATTGACATCGATCCGATACCGAATTTGCAACTAACGAACCCTGATGCGGTGGAGCTAACGCCGACGCAGATAGATGAGCAAAAGGAACCACCGAAGACAAACACGGAAATACAGCGCGAATACCGAGCACGCAAGAAATTACAAGCTGTTAAGAATTACGCAGAAGAGATGGAAATTCGTGATGTAAACCATTCGTACGTTTCACCACCTTGCTCTCCCGCCGATCTACAATTCGACGAGCGCTTCACGTCAAATCACTTCGGTTTCTCTTGTGCCGTCTGTGACCGCTTATGGTTTCAACGCGATTTGCGTCCGGTACCGGCTAATTCGCACGCTATGCTCATTTTCAGTAACGAATTTCACAACGAAAACGTATCCGCATTCCAAACTTGCGACAACTGCTACAGAAATATATGTGCCAACAAAATTCTGCGTTTGTCTGAACGACTCATCTCTCCACGATTTCCTTTTATGCAAATACGTCTGCTTCGATTCGTAAAAATGTCGAAAACGATAAGTCATAAACGGGAAGAAAAGCGAGGTAAAAGCGTGGCTACGGTATCTCGTCAACACACCGCTATATCGGGAGCACGGAGTAACTGTAGATGAATCCGCTGTACGCCGAAGATTTGTGTATTTGATGTTTTTTAATATGCATGTTGCAGGCGTAATCGTCATCGAGCTGTCGGTCACCATGTTATTCACCTCGACCGGTACGTTTATGACTTGGCCAACTATCGTTTTCGACCCTTTTACGAATCAAAGCCGACGTATTTTCATAAAAGGTAGTCGTGGAGAGATGAGTCGTTCAGTTATTGGATTCAGCGGAGGCAAATAAGCTGGCATCGGTGGATACGCAAATCCGTTGGAGCGCGACAAACGCAGAATTTTGTTGGCACATATATTTCTGTAGCAGTTGTCGCAAGTTTGGAATGCGGATACGTTTTCGTTGTGAAATTCGTTACTGAAAATGAGCATAGCGTGCAAATTAGCCGGTACCGGACGCAAATCGCGTTAAAACCATAAGCGGTCACAGACGGCACAAGAGAAACCGAAGTGATTTGACGTGAAGCGCTCGTCGAATTGTAGATCGGCGGGAGAGCAAGGAAGTGAAACGTACGAATGGTTTACGTCGCGAATTTCCATCTCTTCTGCGACATTCTTAACCGGTTGTAATTTCTTGCGTGCTCGGTATTCGCGCTGTATTTCCGTGTTTGTCTTCGGTGGTTCCTTTCGTTTATCTTTCTGCGTCAGCGTTAGCTCCGCCGCATCAGGGTTAACAATCTCCAATTTCTTGCGTGCTCGGTATTCGCGCTGTATTTCCGTGTTTGTCTTCGGTGGTTCCTTTCGCTCATCTATCTGCGTCGGCGTTAGCTCCACCGCATCAGGGTTCGTTAGTTGCAAATTCGGTATCGGATCGATGTCAATTTCCTCGTTGGATGGATCGGATCTATTATCTACTTTCTTACATACTCGGTTTTGCTGTTGTAGAAAGCGTTGATATTTTTCAGCGTCCGTTGTTTGTGACGAAAACGCTGTATTGTTGACAAACGCCCAAAATTCGTCAGAATCCATCTTGTAAGAAACACTATACACCATACAATAATTATTAGCTACATTATGTTAAGCACGTATTAGCTAAATTATGTTGTACGTTCAACGTTCAAAATAGAAATGAATAATAAATTCAATGTAATTTAAGAGGTCGAATTGTTCAAGCCGGATTTTATGAAAACACTACAATTTTAGCCAGAAACTTGATTGTACATAATTTTTTAATCTCTTTGGCTTATGTTGTAACTAGTAGCTCCATGGAACTTCATGATCTTTTTTATGATCTGGCCAAAAGTAACTTAACACAGAGAATTAAACTATTTTGAATTTATTATTTACGTTGAACGTACAACATATCTCTTATCTCATATCAGATAACAGCGTACCGCTTTTTTTGGTAACACTAAGTAAATAACGCTTTTTACGGTTATGTACCAAAGCTAAGACATGAAAATGTCAGTAAATAAATTCTAAAATTAACCATTATGCTCACGATTATTAAAACATTTGTTGCGAATTATTGTTATTATTATTGCGTATCTATGGTTATATTTTGTTCGCTATTTCATTGCATATTGTGTCGTCATGTTTCATGTGTTATTATAATTCTCATAAATCATTGTTTTACTGAACTAGCGTCATTTTTAAATTTAATAGCATATAATTAGTTGTTTGTCTGTCCACCGTCAACGTGCCAGCCATAATCTCTAAATTGGTGACCACGCATCTCACACGTGGTTTCTCGACACTCGTATATTTTTTTCCGTTTCTCTCTTCGCTCGTGTTCTTGTACGTTTCAGTGCGTTTGGTAACATGCCGAACAATGTTGTTGATACTTTTAACGTGGAAGACAAAGTGGTCTCCACGCCACCGCCGCAAGATAACATCACCGAAATCGCGCACGTGCGTCTGCCGGGGTTTTGGCGCCACTCGCCGCAACAGTGGTTTGTGCACGCCGAAGCCATCTTCGACATCCTACGCATCCGTTCTGAATCGTTACGGGTCAACCACGTGCTCGTTGCGCTCGACGAACAAATCGTGCGCAACGTGTCCGACCTAATCGGCGCTAATACGTTGTACTCAACAATCAAAGAGCGGCTGATCGCGGCCTATACCGTGTCACCTGACGCCCGTTTCCGGAACATCGTTCGGCCAGGTGGTTTGGGCGATCGCTCACCGTCTCAACTACTCCGTGACATGCGCAATCTGTTGCCAGAAGGCATCGGCGAATACGCTCTTAAACAGTTTTGGCTGCAAAAACTGCCAGCATCCACTACCGCTATCATTGCTGGACAAGACGGGGTCTTGGAGGAGCTCGCCGCACGAGCCGATCGGGTCATGAAGGCCACCAGTGCTTCTTTTGACGTTCACGCTGATGCGGCAGAGAACCCGTTGGAAGACCGGTTTCGTGCGATCGAAAACACCATAGCCGACCTCACTACACAGATCGCCGCTTTGGCCGCAACCCCGGCACTCCGGAGCCGCTCCTCTCGTGATGGCAGGCGGTCTCGCTCGTTTGCACGCCTGCGTTCACGGTCTCCACTGCGCTACGACGTTTGGTGCATCTTCCACCGACGGTTCGGTGAGAAAGCACGGCACTGCCTGGACCCCTGTTCCTTTCAGTCGGAAAACTGATGGCGGCGGCGGAAGCTGCGATGCTTTTCGCCACGTCAAGTTCTCGACGTGTGTACACAAGCTAAGCAACATATTAGCTCTCACCCTTATCAGCCAGTGGTTCACACGTTTTGGCCTACCCGACGTAGTGACTACCAATAAAGGCCGGCAGTTTGATCTCATCTTTTCAACGCTCTAACGATTTCATTTGGTATCTAACACATACGGACAACGCCTTAGCACCCACAGACGAATATGATGGTCGAGAGTTTCCAAAGAACCCTTATGGAAGCTAAAAAGGGGCTTTACCGCCCATGCCCATTTTATACACATTCTAGTTTAACCATATATATTTTTTAACATAAAAAATGTTTGCAACATCGAGTATTTTACTAAATAAGAAGTGGGAGAATAATTTATAAATATAAAAACATGTTTCAAATAAACTATAGTCATTTGAATATAATAAATTTTGTGTATGTAGAAAAATGTAAACAGTATATTAATGGATGATTATAATAACGAATGTGATGTTTTTTGATATATTTTTGTAAATATGACCCCTTGAATATGTTTCAACCAAATCACAACTAACAATTAATGAAGTAATAATATTTAAAAATAATTTTTAGGCTTAAAAATATTATAGTTTGATTAATTGTGGAACTTAGCCATAAATCATCGTCTTAAAAAACAAAATAATTTCATTAGACTTGTCCGCTTACATCAGTTACTTTTAGAGCATATTAAAAATGTACTAAACGTTAATTTCGATTTTATGTTTATGTAATGGAGAAAAATAACGAAGACTTACAAAATATAATATATGTACGATATTCAATTGATAGAATAACATAAAGGCTTCGATGCGAATCGGTGGACAGTAGGGTCAAACCAGTACAGTCCAAACCAAGCACAGTAAGAAAGTAGGTATTATATGTAAGTGAGTATTACCTAGTAGTAGTATTTCATTAGATTGGTCTGCTTACATCAATACCTTATAGAGCGTATTAATAAAAAAACTACTAAACGTTACTTTAGATTTTATTTTTATGTTTTAGAGAAAAATAACGGAGGTCCATGTTCACAGATAAAAAGACATATGTCCATTTACCTAGTAGTAGTAGTAAGTGATTAAGTAATAGAGGTCCATGTTTAGAGATAAATATACAAATATCAACAAGAGCATTGTACCTAATGGCAATTATGTGCTTAGAAATTAATTTTTTGTGTTAGGGTAGACCTGATTAGATTGATTGCCCGTTTATAAAAATGTATAGCTGATTAAGACAAATTTACTTCTATGCTACATATTATTTGTTCTTTATGTCATTTTGAACCTATAAAATCAAATAACACGTTTAGAAGACATATGTATTGAAATTAAAGTGATTCAATCCTAACAACACTATTTTTGAAGTCATTGAAGTATCAAGCTAAGGGCAGGAGGAAAGGTGGAGTGTAGTATTATTTTTATCTGCGCACATTTCCTAACCGCTCTTCCCCTCCCGTCCTAACTTTAAAACTATTATAACTTGAAAAATAGTTTTGTGAAACTGGTTATCGACCAGTCAAATTGTTTACTACATTATTCTCAATTTAAAAAGTTAATAAAATATTTACGTTACCATTTAAGTTCCAAAAGTTGCTATCAAAAAACTAAGTTGGGAGGGGATAAAAACAGAAAAACTTGCACATGTTTTTTTTTTTTGTTATTGTTGTTTTTGCATTATTTGAAAAATTTACAATCCGAGCTGGGTGATAAGATTACTTGGATGGTTGGCTGTTTACTGCGGTATCTAGAGTAGTATAAAGAGGCAACTTCTTTAACGGGTTTTTTCTTTTAAGTCTATGTGTTATTGTTTATTGGTGACAAACCAAGGCGCCTTAGTAACAATTCGCAGGTATATTGACTGAAATGCCTGGATTGTTCTCGAGTAAGATGACTTAGATGTACCCCAAAAGAGAACTCTGTAAGAAAATGTGGGTTGGAGTAGACATTGCCCGGCCTGTTCGGTTTCCGCCTCGCCCGCGGAATCACGCTTCCTCCATCTTTTCCCGAACCGACCCATATTATAAAATATATATTATTCACAATATATATATTTTATTTATTTTTATTCTCGTGTTAGCGGAGAACATTTAATAAACGGGCCCAGTGCCACGGACCAAAAATTGTATTAAATAGAATATATTTTTTTAATATTTCCCCTTGTCTTTTTTTTTTTTTAATTTGACGTATGATCCGCTAAACAGGTCCCCTCGAAAATTAAGATCACATTGTATAAAAACAAAATGAAAAAAAAAATTGTAATTTCTTATTAAACCCTATGAGATATTAAGTGGTTCGCGATAAGTGGATCGCCCTGTATATATCATATATATATATATATATATATTTCTAATAGATAGCAATGAACAATATATGTATAGTATTGTTTATTTTTATCGGAGACCTATAAAATCAAATAACAAGTTTATAAAAAATATGTATTGAAAATAAATTGATGCATACCTAATTTTTTCCATGCCTAATATGACCCACCACCTCTAAAATGGTTTTTGTTTTTTTTAATTCTATATCTGATTCGTAAATGTTTAAACTCCGCTTCGGAATTATGTAAATATGTTCGTCATAACGAAAAATGACTATGTTGCATATGTTAATAAATTCGCGAAAACAAATTTTTATAAAATATTTACATTGCATTGTTTCGGTCGACATAACAGATGCCATTCGACAAGTCGTAAGAAAATCATTGAAACAGTCGGTTTAACTATCGTTGAAATTGTTTAAGTAAGTATTACTAACAAAACTTCAAAAAAAGTTAAAACTGTACACTTTCAGTATGTTTTTCTTATAGAATATTTTTTATCCGCATCTAGACCTTCGATTCATTATACCTCAAGTCCATAAGTAAGTAATACCAGTATAAGACTTCAAAAGGAAATATGCTTTCAAACTAAGACTTGTGAATTTTAAATACATTTATCTAATATAGTATACAAAAATATTATATTTTATATATGGTATATTATATTTACAAGTCTATGTTTCTTTATACAATATAATATCAAAATCAATTTTAAAACCAAATACCATTCTTTATAAGTTTTTAGAAAGTTAAAGTCAAAAAACTCAAAAAAAAATTGTTGTATGTAATTTTTTGGTTTAGGGGTAAGGAAGTTAATTTTTTCTACTTTTGACCCACCAATGCATTTATAATTTTGGATACCTAAAGTAGATCGGGCCATAGTAAAACATGTTATCGTGTTTACATATACAAAAAAACAAAACACACACCATAGAATTACTAGCTCGGCATCGATGCTAATAAACAGCTTTGCCAATAAACTAGAAACGTTCAGCTGCAAAATATGTTTTTATTTTACTGTATTACCGAAATAAAGACAAACATCATAATATACCTAAATTTTAAATGCGCGTTTCTGATGCAAAATTTTTATTTTCAATTTCGTATCTTTAAAACACATCTCAAGTTCAACCTATTTTTTATCTTGTATTTTAGTTTGTTTAAAATATAAATAACATTTTTTGAAAATTAACGGTAATATCAGAACACATTATCTTCTAGTTAGTTAGAAAATTTTGGTATAAGCAGTATATCTAAAAAAATAAATAGTAGTAGCTAAAAATGTATAATTTATTTTCTAAGGACTTCTTTGTCCAAAACATTATTCTTTTTCATTTATACTATAAAAATGTTTGATAAAAATCATCATGGGCCACGAGTAATAAGCACTTTGCTTGGTTAAGTTTTGCCACTGGGAAGTATAGTGTATCTTTTGTGTAGGTATGTCTCTAGTCAAATTACATAAAATTAATAAAATTAAACATCTTTTTCAACTAATACCTTCTCATCTGGACCACACCGGTAGCGCCTGAGCCATGTATAAATTGCATTTATGTTTATTAATTTTTGCAGATAAAAATGAAAGTTTCCTGCATTTTATTATCATTTATCTGCGTAAATGTTTTGGCAGATGTCAGTATAAGTAAGTATTTTATTTTCATACTTACCAATACAAGTTAGTTAAAAATCTAAAAATTAATATTTTACTTTTCTTTACAGCAGAATATATACATATGGTTGAACTTTCAAGTAAGTAATATTTTTTAACCTTACAGATTAACCGTGTATGTTTTTAAATTTTACTGTTTTTAAACATACCTATTTTTTAAAAACATTTACTACAGACATGCATATCAAGGAAGCTTGTGACTATAACGATGGTTCTATAGGAAGTAATATAATAACTAATCTACTATTATATAATAATTATTTTATAAGTGATTGCACGAGTTATAATATATTACCAGTGTGCCAAACACTTTTTTTAAGTTATGATAGTAAAATAATTAGTTTTTATGCCACACATGGCATTTTATGGTAAAAAACACGAGTTTGCTTTTGTGATAGAGCACTTCAAAGGTTATCTTACAAAAAAGTTACCTATATCACCTGAAAGTTTTAATTTTTATCTGGGTATATAAGTGAAGATTTTGTTAAAAATTGTGAACACCTAACTTCTTAATAAATGGGTAGTGTCTAATTTGTAGTATTATACATTCTATTTAGGCCGTGCTCCATCGCATATATGCACGAGCCGTCACTGAAAGTTACTGTAATTAACTAATAGCACACCTGATTCTAGGAATGGTATAATTACCCCAATTAGGGGAGTTGCTTGATACATGGTGTAATTTTTTCAAATGATTTTTATGAACATTTGATTTTACTTGAAACTTTTCTTCTGTTCAAACTTTCATTTGTTTGTTCTAGATGGATTGGAGCGTGTAATTATATACGCTTTAGATACAAATTTCTGTCCAACGAGTAATAATTATTATATTTTAATAAAAACAAATCTTGCTAATACAATAATTGTATACGAATAACATTAAAAAGGATATTTTAACCTTTTCACTGCCATTGAGTTTTCCAAATGCAATACGTCCCATCCATCACTGTAATGGTAACCTGTTTCAGACTTTTTAAGTGATTATGATGTAATTGCACGTCCACGATAGTAAAAGGATTAGGACAAATATTAAGTGATAAAAATCTTATTTTATCTTATTCCGTTCCGAATTACTAAGACACATATTACTTTTTCCTAACTTTTCTACTTCGACTTTTCTACTACTATTCTTCGACAGTTAACTTAATACCATTAATTTATGTATTGCTAATTTCAGAGTCTTTTCATCAAATGTTCACTGTACCGGGTAATAATATTAATCGCATTTTATGGAAATACTTCCTTACAGTCGTTTGTTAATCATTAAGTGTATAATGTTTTCGCTTTAATTTCAGAACTTTCACGAACTAACTACTTTGATTATCTACAAGGTAATCAATTACCACTTTTATAAATTTTAAATTTCATATTTATGATACTTCGCACAGAATTATATGTACAACATTGGTTTCTATTACAAGTTTATATTATTTTCAAATTTAGCATCCATAATGACAGAAACACATTCTCTGCAACGGAAAATATTTGAGACATTAGGTAAATATAAAATGTTCAATTTTGTAGTTAAAATTTTTTAAATGACATGAACTGTGAGTGTGAACAAACTACAAAAAATATTAGGTTATTACATTTTTTAGAGATTTAAAACAAATAATTAAACAATTTCAAAATATACGGATTATAATTAGATTCATCAAGGAATAATAGATCACAAGAACTCTTTTTGAAATATAATGAACAAAAAAAAAAAATAAACATAAATATTATATTTTTATAACATTCTATGTTAATAAATTAATCATTCAAACTTTGCTAAACAATAATTCCATGTTAATAATATATTTTGCATTCACTAATTGGCAAACTAGTCTAGTTTTCAGATTGAATGTTATGGATAAATTTAACAACTGGGTTGAATAACTGTGTAATTATTTTATATTTTTGTTACAGGTATTCCTATGCCGGTTATTCCAAACGAAAGTAATTACAAATGTATTCGTTAGTTACAAATTGAAGTTATGGCTTAATTATACGATCAAATTTTCTTTATTTATTAAATTGTTTACACAATATTGGTAATAAATTAAAATTTAGTTGGGTGACTTATATAACATATAACAACTATTATGTTTACGGTTAGGTATTGTTTTAGTCTTTACTTGTATGCAATTTGGCGCTTTCCGTTCCTCTTAACGAATACCTGTGACTTGACAGACCAAAAGCTATACTTGAGTCGTAGCTCCATTGACAGTAGTACCCTGTGCCAATTGGCATTGGAAACCCCTAATCTTTTGGATCACATATCGCCTTTCCGATAGAAAACGAAGCACTAAAGCGGTTTCTGATCCATCTACTGTCTCCCCAGGCTTCTCGCAGGAGGACCACCTTAATCCTATTTAATTTCGTAAACTCAATAACAGGAACATTTACTTAGGTATCGAGCTCATTTTTTTCTTGACTGGACTCGTCTCCTTAAACTGTTATTGTATTTTTGAAAAATATTCTGTCATATTCTGACATTCTGCAGCAGCTACAATTCTCTCGTGCATCATTACTTACTTTACAGTACTCAATATTAAAGCTCTTGGCCTCCTTTGCACGCCTCCTCTCAATTTTGAAGATGTACTGCATCACTAACAAGGCCTTAAAAGCCATAGTCTTTATAAAATGATATTTTATCTAGAGTCAGTGCTTTGCATTATATTCTAGTCCACTTTGTTCTAGAATATGGAGTAGTCATTTGGTACCCTTACCAATAAAGGACCAGATAAAAACTGAAGGAATACAAAACTTTTTCGCCAATTCCGCTTTTCTACTAAAAATACAGCACTCTCTTCACGCCTGCATCGCTGTCCACTATTTTCTTAACATTCCTAATTTGGCTGATCGTTGGACCAACGCTGATCTCTATTTTATTTTTTCAACCAATCTTAACTCCATCAATGCTCCTAATATTCTATTTACCATATCTTTTCGCTCTTTTTGTACTTATAAAGGCGTTAAGTTTTAAAATAAAAATTTAAATACGAATATATTAATTTATATTGTATTTTTAACGCGGTTATTTATAAATTTATGCAGGTAATGATATTTTAAGAATAACTACACGTGAAAAGGAGAGAAGTTTTCTTACTGGAAAAGCTTTACATAATTTACTTAAGCAAATATTTTGTGAGTATTTATGTATAGAGTTTGAGTGGTACTGCTTTTCTAAAAACATCTATTTTTTACAGGTGTTTCATAATATTTGATAACATAATCAATATTTTTTTAACTGATTGATAATTTTTGGTTTTTCTTTTTGGAGACACTATAATTTATGTTATTTTTTAATATTACGCGATATTTAAATTGTTTTCTATAGCTGAGGGTTTTTTTTGGTTTTATGTTAATACTACCTATATTATTTGGACATTGATTAATTAGAACTGTTAAGGATAAATATAATTTTATATAAATATAAAATACATCAGATTGATTAACAATAAAAATTTGTATATATTATTGTTACAGATATTCCTGCATTTGATAATAAATACCAAAGTAATTACATTCGTAATTCGTTAGTATTAAATATACATTTTATCTTGTTTGAAAGATACATTTGTTTTTTATGTATTTATCTGTTTACACAATAACTACAATAAAATACAATTTTAATTGGTGAGACTTAATAACATATAACGACTATTACTTTTACGGTAATATTTTAAACGGCGTGAATCAATTTTTAACAATACACTTAAGCTCACGAAGCGGTTTCTGATCCTTCTACTACGACATAAATATTTGTATTCAGTATTACCCTATCTGTGGACTGATGCCTCCTACAACTGAACTTAATTTTTTTTTTGACTGGATTTATCTCCTTGGTCAAATTGTGAGATTTTTTAACAAATCGTAAACCACTCCTGCAAGATTATTTTCTTTGTTATATCCTAAATTTTGAAGATCACTTAAATGTGTTTGGTTTCACGTAACATTATACATTAAATAATTGGTAAACTATGTCATTTTTAGAGTGACTGTTATGTATGAAAACAACAACCTGTTTTGATTAATTATGATTATATATAATTGTTTTGTTTTTTTGTTACAGGTATTTCTGCACATGATGATAAATTTGAAAGAGTTTACAACACTTCTCGTTAGTAGTAAATAGAACTTACGACTTTTTTGAAATATTCAATTTGCTTTATATATTTTTTTGTCTACACAATAATTACAATAAAATAAATTTTTAGTTGGGAGACTTCTTTCAGGGGTTCTAGAATATGGAGTAGTCTTTTAGTACCATTACCAAACAAAGATCCAGAGGACAACTTAGCAAATACAGAAAATATTTTTAGCCTGTGTCGTCTTTTTACTAAAAACACACAACCCTCTTCACAATTACATCACTGTCCACACTTTCTTTAATATTCTTACCTTAGCTAATTTTCGGACTAACGCTGATCTTCATTTTATTTGTGCACCCCTTCTAGACTTTACTAACGCTTCTGATATTCTTTTTACCATATCGTTTTACGTTTCTTCCCACTCTTTTTGTACTCATTAAGGCGTTAAGTTAAAAAAAAAGCGAATATATTAATAAATATTATATTTTAAACCCAGCTATACATATTTATGCAGGTAGAGCAATTTTAAAATTGACCGAACTTGGAAAGGCGAGAAGACTTCTTACTGGAAAAGCTATAAGAAATGTACTAACTCAAAAATTAGGTGAATATAAATGTACATTTTTAATGGTATTTGTTTTTTATTAACAGCTAAATTCTACAGCGTGATTAATTATTAAAGATAAAGTAACAATTTTTTTTTAACTGCTTGAAAATTTGTGGTTTTTCTTTTTGGAGACGTTTTAAATTTTGTTCTTTTTCAATGTTACACAATATTAAAAAAATATTTTTAGAGCGTAGGGGCTTTATTGGCTTTATGTTATAATTATAATACTGGCATTGACCAATTTATTTTTAGCTTTTCTATAAATTTTTTTTTTTTTGTTTTTTCTATAAGGTTTGGAAATTTTTAACAACTATTTTCTTAATTTTTAGCTGGACTGATTTCATATGACAAGATGTATTCAGTTCATAGAAATTGTACTTTGATAGCAATGTGGTTTACTTTAAAAACAGCTTCATTAACGGCTGATAGTGTACGTCATGTGCAGGATATTGATATTTGTATAGTATATGATAAGGACTGGAATGCTGTAAAATACAGACCATTTAAGAGCATATATTGGCAAGTAAATGTCAATAAAATGGATACTAAAATAGAAGAATTAAATGTACAGCTACTCGACGATTCCAGTATCCCAAAATTTGAGAAACAAGCAACATGTATAACTTTTTAGACTAGTAATCAAATTTATAATACTTTAAAATTATAAATAAATGAATAAATAATTTTTGCATACTGCATTAACATTTAAATTATTAATTAATTAAATGTGTTTTCTAAAATAAATTGTTTTGCTCACCATTAAAAACTCATAATTTGTTGCTTAAGAGTTATTATTATTATTGTTGCGTACCTATACATTTTTTTTACTGGGAATAAGTTTTGAGGTCTAGATTGGTAACCTATGAGGAGGAAGACGGTAGGCTCTCGCCTGACTATTTTTTGCCCGAAGAAAGATAATAATTTATAATGTTATCAGTTCAATATTCAATTTTATAAGAACTATTGTATTTGTTATTGAATGTTTTTAGGGTTTTCCTTAATAAACAAAAGTTTTGGGTGTATAAGGTAGACGTAGATACAGACATATCGGTAACGCTTCGAATGCTATTATGAACCCGATTATTTTGAGTTAATGTGCGATTATGAAGTAAAACATTTTAGATTTTTTTTTTATTTAACATTATTATCTCGGTGGTGACACGACTTTTATATATTAAAACATAAACATTACATTTTCAATTAACATAATAATTAAATTTACTGCCCCAACGAAAAGGGTCGTATCTCGTTTTTAGCAACTTTTCAGGATGGACCAAACAAACATTTAAATTTAAATTCTTATTCTGTTTTTCAACATATCAGCTAAATATTATCATAACATGCTATAACATGTATCTAAATTTTCAAACTGATATGTTAAAAACAGAATAAGAATTTAAATTTAAATGTTTGTTTGGTTCATCCTGAAAAGTTGCAAAAAACGAGATACGACCCTTTTCGTTGGGCAGTCGAAATATGTACTTGAGACAACACCATGAATGTTACTAAATTATTCAGTTTTTTTGTTTTTTGCTATTAATTGAATATAGTAAATTTTACAAGAAAAATTTCGTAGTTAATTGCGTTTTGTTATGATAAAAGTATTTCATCCATACTACACATACTTTAACTAAACATTTACATATTATACTGGGGATCTCTCTGCTGTAAGACAATAATTTTTCAAAAAAATATGAATATTATGAAAATTATTTGGTTGTTTTATAATTTACTATATTTTTCAATACTAAAAAAAGTTTCAATATATGTATATATAAATACATATATAAGAGCAAATTTGTTATGTTATAGTCCCATCTGAGTTCTACCTTTAGTCTAATTTTCCAAAATTACGGTAAAAAAAATTAAATAAAGAAAACGTATCTAGCCTTAATCTGATTTGTTTTTATTGTTTATCAACTAATTAAAAAGAAGTCCAATACCTTCATAGGATTATCCACTTTACTTTACTTAACTAATTTTTTGTTTAAGCAGCAAGTCGCTTATTTGATCCAAACAGGTATTCGTCTTGGTAATTGCTTATTTTCCCATTCTTTTGAGTATAATTTTTTTGGAAATCAATAACTGGTTAGTAAAACGTTGAAACTACGCTTAGGAATAATGTCAATATGTTAGTCAAATGAAAAATGACTATGTTGCTTATGTTAATAGTATTCGCAAAAACAATTCTGAAAAACATATGTACATTGCATTGTTTGCGTCGACATAGTAGATTCTATTCGACAAGTCGTAAAAAAACCTTCAAGTAGTCGGTTTAACTATCGTTGCAATTGCTTAAGTAAGTAATATTATTAAAACTTTAAAACACTTTTAATATGTTTTTCTAATTTTCATATTTATGTAAGTTACAGAAAGTTGAAAACCAGAGTTATTCCATTCTAGTGGTTAAGAAGTTGAATTTTTCTACTTTTAACCCACTAAAGTCACCAAATCACATATAATTTCAGATATCCAAAGTAAATCGGGCCATAGTAAAACATGGCATCGTGATTGCAGATAAAATAAAACCACACACCATAAGAATACTAGCTCGGCGTCGATGCTAAAAAACAGCTTTGCAAATAAACCAAAAACGTTTTGCTGAAAATTATGTTTTTGTTTTAATGTATTGCCGATATATGGACAAACAAAATTTACATAGAAGTCGAACGTAGTCGTAATTTTAAATAAAAATACTCAAGCACCTAAAATTATAGAAAAAATTATTTAAAAACATTTTATGTTTTCCAAAAAAATGAGTGGCTTCAACCAGATGGATCTCGCTGTAATATATTATAACATAGTACACTAACAGCTGTGAATCCAAAAAGCGTAGGCTCACTTTTTTAAATTTGGTTGTAATAATACAAGTGGTTTATGGAGACATTATCGTAATATAATGTATTTAACTTCGATTGAAATTGTTTTTTAGCATTGTAGTAAATTACTTGTAGCAATTGTTTTAGCACAGTCATAGAATATATATTTTAGATTCGACGCAGAGCAGCGAAGGTATTGGTTTTACTATGAGTGGGCTTTTTTTTTATTTGTATACACTGTAACTTGTTTAATACTGAACCAATTCCTTCGATTAGCAACTCTATAAAATACAAATTTCATCTTGTTGGTACTTTGGGGGGGCTCCAAATAACAATAATTAAATACTTGGTGTACACGAAACATAAAAGATGCTTACTAAGTGTTACATCGACCTACTAACTACATAATACATGGTATTTTGGTTTATAATTCCATTTCTGCAAATGTTTGCGTTTATTTTTTTAAATACATCTAACTGCCTATAGGTGGAACCTGTATATTTTTGTTTAACTCGACCTCTAACTATACCGTCCCAGAATACACCCAATTCAACTACATAATACATCTAAAAAAATTCCTCTTAAGTAATTGAAATTAACTCGAATTATCCTAAGATTTATTTTTCTAGATAAAAATGAAAATTTCCTGGTTTTTATTATCATTTATCTGCGTAAATGTTTTGGCAGATATAAGTATAAGTAAGTATTTTATTTTCATACTTACACACACTAGGAAGATAAAAATCTAAAAAAAAAATTATTTACTTTTTCTTTACAGTGGATTATATAGAGTTGGTTGAAATTTCAAGTAAGTAATATTTTATAATTATACAGACTAACTTAGTGAGTTCTTAAATTGTACGATTTTTATACAAACTTATTTTTTAAAAACATTTACTACAGACGAGCAACTCCGGAAAGCTTCTGCACATAAAGTTCAAATTATTGAAAGTAAGATAATAATTAATATACTAATATGAAATTGTTGTGCAATGATTGCCTAAGTGTCAAATTATTTGTAAATCAAATATCAATTTATTTAAATATTTAAGAGGATTCCATCCATGCATTTTTACGGTATAAAAATATGAGGTGGCTTTCATGATACAGTGTTTTCACAAAATGACTAAAAAAAAAAGTTACCTCTAACACCTGAAAGTTATGAACTTTGACTTTGTTATGTAAAAATGTTGTAAATAATTTCCAACACCCAACTTCTTAAAACATGAGCGGAGTGGCATCTTCATAAAGTAGTAGTTTTATATTCTCGATTGGGTTTGTGCACTATCGCACATGGACATGACCCTTCAATAAAAGTTACTATAATTTACCGTGACACACCTGACTCTAGAACTTGACAATTTACCCCAAAAAGGGTAGTCGCTTAATGTATAGTGTAATTATTTCAAATGATTTTTATAATAATTTTTTATTTTATTTGGAACTTTTCTATAGGTCAAACCTTTATAGATGGATTGGAGCATGTACTTACAGACATGATAAATACAGGACACTGTGAAATGAGTAATAATAATTATGTGATAAGAAAAAAAATCTTGGTTATAGAAGAAATATATATATATAAAAAACAAAAATGTATCATTAACCCTTTGGATAGAATAGAAAATTAAATTCAATACCATTAACTTTTGTATTACTAATTTCAGAGCATTACAATCAAATGTTCACTGTACCGGGTAATACTTTTAATAGCCTTTTATGGAAACATTTCCACACATTTTTTTAATAATCATTAAGTATACAAAGTTTTCGTTTTAATTTCAGAACGTGCGCAAACTCACAACTTTGACCTTCTACAAGGTAATCAATTTTTACTTTAATATATTTCGAAATTCATATTTTTAATGCTTAACAAATAATTACATGTATATTTTTGGTTTTTATTACAAGCAAATATGTACATGCAAGTTTATTTTATTTTAAAATTTAGATGCCATAAACACAGAAAAATATACTTTGCAAAAGAAATTATTGGAAACAATAGGTGAATATTTTCAGTTAAAATTTTTTTAAGACTGATAAGCATCTTAAACCGTTAATGTAAACAATATACAAAAATATTAGATTGTTATATTTCTTGGTATTTCAAGCAAATTTTTAAACAATTTCACTGTATACAGAATAGAATTAGGTTCATCAAGGAATAATAGTTCATAAGAACTTTTGTAATGAAAAAAACTAGATTATTATGAAATTCATTGTAAAGAAAGCATTTTTTCAAACGTTGCAACTTGCATTTTATGCCAGTAAAAAAACGTTGCATTTACTAACTGGTCAAAGTTTTTTAATTTTTCGAGTGACTGTTTTAGATAAACACAAGAACCGGATTTAAGTAGCTGTATAACTGTTTTATGTTCCTGTTTTTCAATAGTTAATTAATATTAACGCCATATTTGGCATTGACTAATTGAAACTGTTATGGATAAATACAACAAACCGGATTTGATTAACTAAATCATTTTTTAAATTATTTTTAAAGGTATCACGGCGGCTGATGATAAAAACCAAAGTTATTGCCAGTTATTTGTTAGTAGTAAATAGAACTTATGGCTTGATTGAACGATATAATTTATTTTATATTTTCTTTAGTTTACACAAGAATTACAATCAATTTAGTAAAATTTAGTTGGGGAGACTCAATAACATATAACAACTATTATATTTACGGTTATGTTTCTGTTAATACTACACTTGGCATTGATTAATTGAAACTGTTATGAATAAATTCAACAAACCTGGTTGGATTAACTACATAATTGAATTATTTTTTTCGTTAAAGCTTGTATTCCGCGTGATGAAAAAAACCATAGTAATTACAAAGTTATTCATTAGTAGTAAATAAAACTTATTGTTTGTTTGCACGAACGATTCTTTATATATTTCATGTTACATATTATATTATATTTTCTAAATTTGTATCATCCTTTTTATTATACTGTTTATTGTTCTTCATATATTGTACTTTGTATGCGTTATTTGTGTAATAAATGCGTATAAGGACTGAATATACCTACTATTAATTATTGTATTATTAACCAGCTTATATTATATAATTTTAAAAGGTAAACCCATTTCCAAAAGAAAAAAACCTGAAAATTGTATTACTCGAAGTTTTAAAAAATTAGGTAAGTATAAAATACATACAATTTTAACGATATAACATTTTTACACTTTTTTTTTACAGCATGATTCTTTATGGATAACACAATCCACTTTTTTTAATAAACTTTTCTATTGAACATCTTGGCCTCCTGTATATTATGCTTGTCACATAAATGCAGTAGCTGACACGTCCTTAAAGAGCCGTCGGCTTAATATTAATACTATATTTTGCATTGATTGCGATACGAAAGTAGCGCGCCTACTTTAAACGTATGTAACATATAAAATGCGTTGTCGCTAGGAGATTATAGATCAGAAATCATCACTGTTCAGGAGCAAGCAGGCTAAAGCATGTTCCATGTTTTATATTTTTAGTCTTTAAGTAGACTGTAACATTTGTTTTCTGAATTTACATATTTAATGTCGAAAACTTGCCATCTTTGTAAATGATTGGCAGCATAAATTGGAATACACTTTTGCCCTCCGAATATGTTTATAAATGGTTTATGGTCAGTTATTAATATTGATTTCCTGCCATACATATTATCATTCGATTTTTGAATACCAAATATTATAAGAAGTCCTTTTTAATTCTATAGGTGGAAATTTGCATTCAGCGTCAAATAATAATCGAAACACTATCATTTGAATTTTCAGATAAAAATTTAGTTTGCGACAGTAATTTTGCTTATCATTCTAAGCTTCTTTGCACATATGAGCCGAATGACCTTTTTGATTACAGATGATGCAGCTGTAGTCCTTGAACCAACAATCCCTTTGTGGTTAGTTTGTACGACCACATATCCTAAAACTTTGTTTATTTGAAGTTGTCTGGCGATCAGCTGGTTTGAACTTGCGCTATTGCCTCTGGTCGACTTCGTCTTCTCAATTATATTTATCTTTCATAGTAGCCTCTTTGGCAGTAACTTTTTCTGAGAGGCTTGTGAATTTCGTGCTTTTTTTAGAAGCATCTTGTTCAAGTAGTCGGGTTTGTACTTTCCCTGGATCCATACCCACTACGAAAATGACATAGGCGTGCGTTGATAGAAATTGCATTTAGATGCATGGTTTTTGAATAAAGCACCCCATTCAGCAACTGTTTAAACTGTACGTTTTTTGGCTTAATAAAACGCATGTCTTGCAGCAATGTAGGACCTTACTGGCTTATAGTAGTTATTTAAAAGGCCAATTAATGTAGCATAAGTCTGAGTGTCTGGTGTGCTTGAAACGCATAACCTGAATACTGTAAATAATTTAAATTTAATTTGAATAGACAGTATGGTCTGTATGAGAAATATAGAGTTTTCTTAGTCGCCGATTTGTTATATTCTAGTATGAGAGATAACACAAAACATAAAATGAATAACCAATTAGTGTCATCTTCTCTTTTGGCCGCAACCATCGTATTCATAGAAAGTTGCATAGTGCCAATGCTGTTTATATATTTTAAATTCCTTAGCTCAAGCGTTTTTATTGTAATTTTCTGTTTTGTTTCATATTATATATTTTCTATCTTTGTATCATACGTCTCATTATACCATATAATTTTTTAAAGGTAAAAACATTTCCAAAAGTAACAAACATGAAAATTGTCTTACTCGAAGATTTAAAAAATTAGGTAAATATAAATATACAATTTTAAAGATATTACATTTTTACACTTTTTTTATAGCATGATTCTTTATGGATAATACAATCAATTTATTTTTAATTATACTGATAATTTGTTTTTTTTTTTTTAGTGATACTTTAATTTTTTATTTTACAGTATAACAGATACATTTAAATTTATTTCTAGAACGGGAGGGGGCTTTGTCGGCTCTATGTTAATACTATATTTGGTATTGATGAATTGAACTGTTATAAATGAAAACAACAAACCGGGTTTAAATAACTATATCGACTGCCCAAACGAAAAGGGTCGTATCTAGTTTTTTGCAACTTTTCAGGATGAATCAAACAAACATTCAAATTTTAGTTCTTATTCTGTTTTTAACATATCAGTTTGAAAATTTGGATAACATTTTATAGCAACATGTATCCAAATGTATAATTCTCTTTATTTTATTAAACTCAACAGAGAGAATTTTGCAAACATAAGAAGTTACTGTTTTTGCATAAATATAAACATAAACTATTGCCTCCTACAGACTAAACATAATTTTTTTCTTTATGAGACCGTCTATCACTGTATGTTGAAAAAATGTCATATTTTGACATCAGTTTCGCGAATATTTCTTTCATGGTATTTCATTACAACAAGTTTTTTCTGTTAAAGATATTAACATCGTATTTTCACCTTCTCAACATTTTAGAGATCACTCAAATGCGTAAGGATAAAAGGTCCTCAAAAGACATGGGTTTTATGTTAATGCTATGTTTCGCATTCATTAATTGTTCATATTATTCTCATTTTTATCACTGTTATGGATAAATATATCAAACCGATTCGATTAACTACATAATTGATTTGTTTTTTTGTTACAGGTAGTACTGCGAATGACGATGAGAAAAATAGAATTTACGAAGCTACTGGTTAGTAGTAAATATAACTTATATCCTGTTTGAAAAATAAAATTTGCTTTGTTTAAAATTTTGTTCATACAACAATTTAGTTTTATTTGGGGAGACTTCATTAAGGGTTCTAGAATGGAGTAGTAGTTTAACACCATTTTAAAGATAGGATAAGAATTGAGCGAATACAGAATACGTTTTTAGCCTATATCGCCTTTTTACTAAAAATACAGCACCCTCTTCATCGACTTCAACTTTTCTTAACATTATTTAATAGCTTCTTTACCTTGGCTGATCTCTATTTTATGTGTTCAGATCTTCTAGGCTCCATCAATACTGCTGATATTCTAATTACCATATATTTTTTCGTTCCTTCCCACTCTGTTTGTACTTATTAAGACATTTAATTTTAAAATAAATACGGATATATTATTAAATATTATATTTTCAAACCAGTTATTTATACATACATTTATGCAGATCTTGAAACTGCACAATTGGAAAAACTTGGAATGGCGAGAAGAGATATTACTGGAAATGTTATAATAAAAGTACTTACCCAAAAACTAGGTGATAATAATTATAGAGTTTTAATGCTATATTTTTTTCAACAACATATATTTTTTACCGCATGATTCACTATGGATAACACAGTAGTTTTTAGGCTACTTAACACAACCAATATGTTTTAACTAATTAAAAATTTGTAGTTTTTTTGTTATTTTATAATATTTAGTAACATACATAATATTTAATACAACGTTTAAATTTTTTTCAAGAACTCTTATAACAAGAATAAATTACTGCAAATGTCGAGAACTAGTTTTGGATAAATAGTTTCAAATTAATTTTCCCTCCCTTCCGTTTTGTCAATAGCTTGAAAAATAACTATACCCTAACTATCCCACAATTTAATATAACGTTTAAACTTTTTTCAAGAGCTTTAATGACAAGAATAACTTGCTGCAAATGTTACTGGTCGAGAACTAGTTTTGGATAATTATTTTTAAATTAATTTTCCCTCCCTTCTGTTCTGCTACTATCTTAAACGGGAATTTGTCCTATTGTTACTCTTAATTCTTTCAACTATTTTGATTATTGTAGTCACTTTTTGGACTTTTTTATGAATTTTCACCTCGTTTTTTGGGTTTTCTAAGCTTGTTTGTGGGGACCCCAGTTTGAAATTTGCACATTTAAAATACATTTTTTCAGCTTTCTAAAAGAAATTCTTTAATTTTGGGCAACACAAAAAACACACATTTATAAAATACAAAATTCATATTTAATGACAATTAACAAAAATAAATAAAACAAAAACATAGTTTTTTTCAGAAAGCTGCGTTTTTACTATTATACATATTATATGTAATTGTGTTACTTATTTTATTTACGTTTAGTAATTGTGTCTTGTACAAAAAAGAAAATTTGGCAATTTTTAACAACTGTATTCTGATTTTCTAGCTGAAATCGTCAAGGAGGACAAGAAGTATCCTGCTGATAAGATTTGTGTTTTGTTAGGAATATGGGTTAGTCTAAAAATGACTTCAAACACGTTCTATATAAGCAATGGTGATGTATGCGAAGTACAAATGTTAGGGCGTACATTTAAAAATATTTTAAAATACAGATCATTTGGAGGCATATATTATCAAGTGAGAGCAAATGACATTAATAGTCAAATAAAAGAACTAAATGTACAACTACAAGAGGGTTCCGGTATTCCAGTTGAGTTTACACCTGAATATAAATAAATAAATACTTTTTGCACATTGCACTCATTTATTTCATTTTACATATATTTATTTATTGGTATTATTATGTGGTATTGTTGTTTAGTTATCAGTAATATTAGAATTATTATCTTTAAAATCATCAGCTATTTGTCATATGAAAAATAAATAAAAAAAATTCTAAAATAAACTCTTTTCCTCGTGATTTAAAACCCATTTGTTGCGAGTTATTATTATTATTGCGTATCTATGGTTTTATTTTGACCGGAAGTAGACTTCATGTCCTAGTATAATACTTTCTTGATGTGCTGGTTTATACTGTGCTCGGTTTGAGCTGTACTGGTTTGATCCTATTATCC
Organism: Adelges cooleyi; assembly: GCF_023614345.1. Taxonomy (NCBI): domain Eukaryota; kingdom Metazoa; phylum Arthropoda; class Insecta; order Hemiptera; family Adelgidae; genus Adelges; species Adelges cooleyi. Next base: position 254,217 of record NW_026095979.1, read on the forward strand.
ACAGATTCGCATCTAGGCATCTATGTTATTCTATTAATTGAATAACGTACATGTATTATTTATTGTAAGTCTTCGTTAGTTTTCCCTATAGATATTGTAAGGGTCATAATTGTATTTGTTTGATGTTTTGACAGAAGTCTATAAATAATTTCAAGTTAATAATAGAATAGTATAATTGAAACGTCCATACTTGTTGATTCACAATCATAGAGCAACATTGAAATGTACTCGGTTAAAGTTAATTTTCTGATTTTTTTTTTTTTGTTATTACTCATTATAATGTGATTATAGTCCCGTTAGTGTAATTTTCTAACTTTAAATTTCGGTAAAAAAATTAAAAAAGGAAATATTCTTCCCTTTTCTATTTTTACAGAAATAATAAAATAAGACATAAATAATACTCACTGCAATATTTTCGTCGCCGATTGGGCATATAAAAACCAGTTTTTTTTACCTCGCTATTCATACTAAACCGTATTGACTTTTGTTCCAACGTGCCATTACATCATCAAGATTTGCTAATCAACATTTCAACTTTGTAAAGTAAAAACTTTTAGATACCACCTTTATAACCGCGGTAGACACTTAACGGAGATAATAATATTATGTAACTTTGTTACCTTTTACAGAAATACATAAAAAAGTACAAAAAAAAAACAACGACAAATTTAATTCAAAATTTCTATAAATAATTAGTTATTTGTATTTGATTGAATGTTCAAAATGCTGCCCATTTGATGTCATACAAAACTCTATTCTTTTTTTTTACCTCACTAGAGGTTACATTTTTTAATATATCCTTTGAAATATTTTGACAAACGTTAGTTATTTTATTTTTTAGTTTTTCAACGATTGGATTTCCGGACTCATGTCCCCATAAAATTATTTTTAAAAGCCCCCCGGAAAAAATGATTTATTTAAGATTGGTAAATATCATAACTAAATTAATGTTCAATAATCTTCGAAAAATGATGAAAGTATGATTGATAAATTGTTATTGATTACTGAATTGATAAATGATAATATTCTACGGGAAGTAGGCTTATCAGTATCGAACACTGATTACACTATAGTGTTTTCCATCTGATTGCACGTCTAGTGTAAACCGTTTGCATGATAATGACTGTGTATCATCAGTGTAATAGATAATACAAATTCCATGTACATTGTACTGGTGCAGTATAAATTGTATATGTATACACGAGTCTAGAAAAACGTCACCATGAGTTTCGACATTTTAAATTAAATTAAATCTGACATTTGATCTACCATAAATACAAATATTAACGAAATATGAATACAATTTGCTTAATTGATAAAAACAAATATTGCTACTTTTTTTGTTAAAATGATTTCATTCATGTAAGAAACTGGAAATCAAAAGCTACCACATATCATAAAATCTTAATTTTTTTTAAATTAAAAAAATTAATAGTCAACTATAATTATGGAGTGACTTGTGTAAAAGAAGCTACTATTTTTAACATTTAATGGTACTAATAAAAAAAAAATGGTGAATAACACTCAACCCAATTCACTCGCCATACTTTTATGGAACGCTAACGGTATTAAAAATAATATACTAAATGAACTTCTATTAGTCTTAAATGAGAATAATATAGACATTGTCATTATTACCGGAACACACCTAACATTTAGATCTCAGCTAGTACTCCAAGATTTTGAAGCCTTAACAACAAACCATCCTGATGACTCAGCGCACACTGGAGTAGTAGACCGGTTTAGATATTTGTCGGGGATCCATTTTTGACGGAGACATGTTTAGCGGATCACACGTCAAATTAAAAAAAAAAAGAGAGACAAGGAGAAATAATAACAAATATATATACAATTTAACACAATTTTTGGTCCGTGGTACTGGGCGTAAGCCCGTTTATTAAATGTTCTCCGCTAAGAATAAAAAATAAATAAAATATATATTATTGTGAAATGGGTCGTTGTGGAAAAGGTGGGTAAATGTCTACTCCAACCCATACATAGGTCTTACAGAGTTCTCTTCCGGGGTACATCTAAGTCATCTAACTCGAGAACAATCCAGGCATTTCAGTCGATATGCCTGCGAATTGTTACTAAGGCGCCTTGGTTTGTCACCAATAAACAATAACACAAAGACTTAAAAAAAAAACCGTTACAGAAGTTGCCTCTTTATACTACTCTAGATACCACAGTGAACAGCCAAACATCCAAATAATCTTATCACCCAGCTCGGATAATACATTTTTCAAATAATGTTAATATTTCTAAAAAAAAAAAAGTAATAATAAACTCTTATATAATTTGATAATTAAAAAACAACAATAACAAAAAAAAAAAAAAAAAACATGTGCAAAGTTAACTTATGTGTTTTAAAATAAATATTACTGTCTTATAATTGGTATATTTTATAAAAATTAAAATCGCTTCGCTGGTTTTTTGCTGCATTCGCATTTTGATTTGATATTTAATAGTAATATTGATTTGACATAAATTTGCTAGCTTTTTACAGTGTCTATTCCCCTAATGTGCTGATTTTATCTTATTTACTAAAGTTATTAATTTCTTAAACTTTAAACTTTTTGCAATTTGCATATTTTATTATTTAAAAACAACCGATGGTCCAATGTGAGAAAAATAATATAGCCTTCTTAGTAGTAACCTAAATATCAAAGTTATCGCCTCTGCTCTGGCTTTTGTTTTATGATTTTAAAGATCACAGGGTTTTGTAAAATCAATAACTGGTTAGTAAAACGTTTAAACTACGCTTAGAAGTAATGTAAATATGTTAGTCAAAACGAAAAATGACCATGTTGCTTATGTTAATAGTAATCGCAAAAACAAAAATGAAAAACACATTTGCATTGCTTATTTTCGGTCGACATAGTTGATTCTATTCGACTAGTCGTAAAAAAACCTTTAAGTAGTCGGTTTAACTATCGTTGCAATTGTTTAAGTATGTAATATTAAATATTATTAAACTTTGAAAAACTATGTTTTTCTAATTTTCATATTTTTTCAGCATATACGCTTTCGACACCATTTAATCCACTAGTCCATTTCATTATACATCAAAGCCATAAGTAAGTATAATACTATCAGATTTTCTTTTTAAATTATTTTTAATATCAAATACCATTTTTGAAAAATGAAATCCTGCGGGAGTGCAGGATTATTGAAACTTGGATTTGAGGTTATTTGAGTATAAGGGCATGGCTGATAAACATTCTATTACAATTTTGTCTAGATTTTGACTATTTTTCGCTATGTTATAGAATGTTGAAAAACCGACAACTTTTTTTTATAGGTTTTTCTCAGTTCTGGTGGTAAAGAAGTTGACTTTTTCTACTTTTGACCTACTAAAGTTACCAAATCACATATAATTTTGGATATCTTAAGTTAATCGGCCATAGTAAAACATGGTATCGTGATTGCAGATACAAAAAAAACACACCATAGGAATAGTAGCACGGCATCGATATTAAAAAACAGTTTTGTAAATAAACTAACAATGTTGCGCTGCAAAATATGTTTTTATTTTATTTTATTGCTGATATATGAACTAACATAATTTACTTAGAAGTAAAACGTATTCGTAGTTTTAAATAAAAAAGAATAATTGTTCGTAGTTTCTCGCTGCTTTGTTTATGATAAAAGCTTTCGTCCAAACAGCACATACTCTAAATAAAAGTTCACGCCGTATGCTTTGGTGCTTGTTGTTTTATTGTTCTGAATCACATAAAAACATGTTGATGCAAAGTTAGTTTACATAATTTATATATACATACAAGTTTGCTTATATATACAGAGTGATTCTATTATCGTGAACCACTCAATATCTCATAGGGTTTAATAAGAAATTAAATATTTTTTTACATATTGGTGTTATACAATGTGATCTCAATTTTTCACTTTTTTTTGTTTGTACCCCCCTCCAAACTTAGTTTTTATAGTAACGTATATATTTTATTACCTTTTTAAATTGAAAATAATGTACTAAAAATGTTGACTGGTCGATAATCAGTTTTTTTTTTTTTTTTGTGATCAACCCTAAGGTTGGTTTTGCAATTTTCCAAAATTTCTCCATTCATCTCTATTGTCAGCTAACCTCTTCAGCTCCTTATAGTTTGCTAGACCCGCATCGGAAATCATCCTTTTGATATAAGACGTTCTTGGTCGTCCTCGATCTCTTTTGCCATTCATCTTCCCTTCTATTATAATATACAGGAGCTCTTCTTCGTGTCTTAAGACATGACCAATCATATTCCATCTTCTTTCTTTTATGGTGCTAAGTATCTTCCTGGTTTCATTTATTTCGTTTAAAACATTTTCGTTAGTTCTTCTTTCTACCCAGCTTACTCGCAACATTCTTCTCCAGCACCACATCTCGAAACTTTCGAGGAACTTTCGTTCCGCTTTGTTTAATACCCATGTTTCGCATCCGTAAAGTGCGACACTCCACACATATACCTTTATCAGCCGTTTCCTCATACGTATACTCATGTTTTTAGAGCACAGTAGGTTTCTTTTGTTCATGGATGCTGTTTTTGCTTGAGCGATCCTTGCTTTTATTTCCATAGTACATTTTCCATCTTGACTAATTATACTACCTAGATATCTAAAGTTTTCCACTTGGTCGAGAGTGTGGTTATCAATTTTAATTCTTAATCTATGAATACGATTCTTTTTTTGACACATCATTACCTTGGTTTTATTCCAGTTGATTTTAAGGTAATAATTTTGGAAGCACCTTGCTATTTCTTCTAACGCTCTTTTGAGATCGTTTTCGCTGCTTGCAACAAGAGCTATATCATCGGCGAATCTTAAAAATGATATCAATTCTCCTCCTACTATCACTCCAATTTAATCTCTGGTGAATGTTTCTTTAATTTCATTGATAGATTGTTCTACATAAATATTGAATAATTTTGGTGACAGTGGACACCCTTGTTTTACTCCCTTTCCTATTTTGGCTGTTGCAGACTTGTCTGACACTTTTATTATAGCTAATTGCTCTTTGTATATGTTTTATATTAACTGTCTGTCTCTATAATCAATGCCTATTTCTTCTAATGTCTTAAAAAGTTCCTTCCAGGGAACTGTGTCAAATGCCTTCTCCAAATCGATAAATGCGATAAATGTATCGTTGTTAAATTCGATCTGTTTTTCAATTAATGTTCTTAGGCTTAAGATCGCTTCTCTAGTACCCTTGTTTCTTCTAAATCCGAATTGATCATTACTTAATTGTCTTTCAATTTTATGTTCTATCCGGTTACCTATTTTTTTTACTAGGATTTTAGCTGAGTGTATCATCAGACTCAGGGTTCTATATTCATTGCATTTTTCAGCCGTTGCTTTCTTGGGGAGAGTAATTATAATGTTTTTTTAATGTTTTTTTTAAAATCTTCTGGTATTTCTCCAGTTATATAGATGTCATTAACCAATTTAAACAATTCGTTCTGAATTTTTGTACCTGCATTTTGAATCAGTTTTGTTGATATATTGTCTACACCTGGGGATTTCCTAGTTTTCATCATCTTAAGGACTTGGTTGAATTCTTCCCTTAGGATTGGTGCACCCTCATTATCTGGGTTACTTTCATTATGTAGGCTTGTTATCTCTTCACCCTGATACAGAACTTCAAGATATTGTTTCCATCTACTAGCAATGTCTTCGTTGTCTATTAGTAGATTTCCGTTTTCATCTCTTATTTTGCTGTTAACTTTTGTTTTACTACTGACAAATTTCTTTATTGTATTGAACGCTTGGTCCATTTTGTTTTCTTTTAGTAATAGCTCTACTTCATGACGATAATCAGTATCGGATAACTATTTTTAAAGTTATAAGAGTTTTAAAGTTATGATGGGAAAGGAAGTGCGGTTGGGAAATGCGCGAAAATAAAAATAATATTACACTTCAGCTTTCCTCCTGCCTTAAACTTGGAATTTCAATAACTTCAAAAATAGTTATCCGAAACTGGTTATCGACCAGTCAACATTTTTAGTATATTTTTCTCACCTTAAGAAGTTCATAAAATATATACGTTACCATTTAAGTTTCAAAAGTTGCTATTAAAATAACCAAGTGGGGAGGGGGGAAAAACAAAAGAAAAAGTGAAAAATTAAGATTACATTGTATAACAACAATATGAAAAAAAAATTTTTTAATTTCTTATTAAACCATATGACATATTGAGTGGTTTGTGATAAAAGAATCACCCTGTATTATATGTAATTCCAATAGATAGCAATGAACAATATGTGTTTATATATTTGTAGTAGTTTTATTATCGGAGAAACCTATAAAATCAAATAACACGTGTGTAAAATGTATAGAAAATAAATTGACTCATACCTAATACTCACCGTGTAAATTCAACAACTGGTTAATACAAATTTTAACTCGGCTTCGGAATAATGTAAGTATATTATTCAAAACGAACAACGACTATGTTGCCGTTGTTGCTAAATTCACACAAGCAATTCTGAAAAACATATTTACATTGTATTGTATAAGTCGATATCATATAGGTAAATCGAACAATGACTATGTTGCCTACGTTGCCTATGTTAATAAATTCGCATAAACAATTCTGAAAAACATGTTTATATTGTATTGTATAGGTCGATATCGACAAGTCGCAAAAAAAAACATTGAAGCAGTCGCGGTTAAACTGTCATTGCAATTGTTAAAGAAAGTAATATTATCAATACTTCCAAAGTAGTGTACACATTTTATATGTTTTTCTAATTTTCTAATTTTTTCCGCATATAGAACTTCGATCACTTTGAATCCACTAGTCCTATTACGTTATACTATCAGACTTCATAAGTGGTAGGTTGAAATTTGGATTTGAGGTTACTTGGGTATAGGGGCATGGCTGATAAACATTATATTACAGTTTTGACTCAATTCGACAGTTTTTCAATAAGTAGAAGCTAAAAGTTAAAAGTTGAAAAACCGACAACTTTTTTTATAGGTTTTCCTCAGTTCTGTGTGTGAATAAGTAGATTTTGTCTACTTTTGACCCTCCAAAGTTGCCAAATTACATATAATTTCGGATGCCTAAAGTAAATCGGCCATAGTAAAACATGTTATCGTGTTTGCAGTTACAAATAACAAAACACATTTGGTTGGAATACTAGCTCAGCATCGATGCTATAGAACAGCTTTTTAATAAACTAAAAACGTTACGCTGCAAAATGGTTTTTTTTGCTGTATTGTAGTCTACAATACAGTGTATTATACAAATTGTAGAAATATGCACAAACATAATATACCTACTTAAATTCTAAATCCACATTTATGATGCAAAATTGTATTTAAATTTTTTACTGTATATCTTTAAAATATAACTCAAGTTCAAGCTACTTTTCATCTTGTATTTTTAATAAGTTAAAAATCATATGTATATATATTTATAATTCATTTTCTAAGGACTTTTTGTCCAAAACATTATTCTTTTCAATAATAATCGTAAAATGGATGCGTTAATTTTTTTTAAATACATCTAACTGTCAATAGGTGGAACTTGTATTTTATAGAAAGTGACCTCTAACTACACCGTCCCAAAATACACCTGTTTCCTTTACATAATACATCTAAAAAAAAATCCACTCAAGTTATTGAAGTTAACTCGAATTATCCTGAGATTTATTTTCCAGATGAAAATGAAAATTTTCTGGTTTTTATTATCATTTATCTGCGTAAATGTTTTGGCAGATATGAGTATAAGTAAGTATTTTATTTTCATACTTTACACATACAAGGTAGATCAAATTCTAAAAAATATCTATATTTACTTTTTCTTTACAGGGAATTACATAGAGTTGGTTGAAATTTCAAGTAAGTAATATTTTTTAATCATACAGACTTACTTTGTGAGTTCTTTAATTGTACGATTTTTATACATTCCTATTTTTTAAAAACATTTACTACAGACGAGCAAATGCTGAAAGCTTCTCAACAGACCATTAAAATAGTAGGAAGTAAGACAATAATTACTAATATACTAAGTATATAATTGTTGTGCAATGATTGTCTAAGAGTCAAATTATTTGTAAATCAAATATAAATTTATTTATGTATTTAAGAGGATGCCGTCCATGTATTTTTACGGTATAAAAATATGAGTTGGCTTTCTTGACATAGTGTTTCCAAAAATTTACTTACAAAAAATTAACCTATATCACCTGAAAGTTATAAAATTAACTTTTTCTTTAAGTTAAGATTTTGTGAAAAATTCCCAACACTCAACTTCTTTATAGGTCAAACCTTTATTTGTTTGTTCTAGATGGATTGGAGTGTGTACTTTCAGTCATGATAAATACAGATCACTGTGCACTAAGTAATAATAAATTATGTGATAACAAAAAAATCTTGCTTATAGAAGAAATGTATACAAAAAACAGCAAAAATGTATCTTTAACCCTTTCACTGTCATTGTGTTTAACACACAGCGACAAGTCCAGGACATTGAATGGGTTAACGCTAATGATCAGTGATAATAATCTTATTCTATCTTATTCTACTCACCATATGATTCAATTCGTTCATTGTAATTTCATTAGATTTTAAATTTATTTAAGCTAAGTATTTTGTTCCGAATTACTAATACACATATTATTTTTTCTTTGATATAAATCATTGCTATAGATTACATAAATAACAATTTTTAACACTGAAATATTTACCCCATTTAGCATGTTTGTGGCGGGATAAATGAGTTACAACACATAACAATTTACTCAAAACTAAAAAAAAAAAATTGATATAAAGAGAAATTTAGTAAATATAACAATTTAAATAGTTTGGATAATTCCGACTTTTGAAACTATTAATGCTTATAATCCATAATATATAAAAAAAATTATATAACAATAAAGTACAGTTGTATATTTTTGTGGGTTCGGAAATATATTGTTACACCGAATATGTTAATGAGACACTTAACTTGTGTATATTTCTTTTTGATACAACGACTTGCAACTAATTCAAAAATTGTTGATAAGAATGAGTAACAACAAAATGACAGTGTTGCTTTTATCACTATAAATATTGTTAATACATAATAATAATAATATAATAGGCTTAATTATGTATACATATATATATATATATATATATAATACAAAATAAATTATTCAAAAATTCAAACAAGATTAATCTTTTATAAGTTCATTCTTGAAACGGGGTGACGTTCTCTCTGTGAACGGCGGGTGATCTGAGACAAACGAGTTGGTTTATTTCTTGGATGAGCCTGTTGTTAGTTGGTATTTGTTGCTGCTGTATTCTGTTGATCCAAGGGAATGGCAATACGGCGGAGTTGATTTATGTGGTGGTTTATTGTGAAACCGTCGTCTAATTTGACTAGATAATGTAGGCGATCAAGAATTTGTACTACGGTGCCATAACGCCACTATTTGGATGATGTATAATTTCGAGACTGTATTCGTTCTCCCAGACGTAAAGAGACATCTACTGCAGGTTGAACTAATGGTCCATTGTAGAAGGGTCGACATTTTAGAAGATCAAGGCGAATTCGTAGTTTCCTTTGTAGAAAAAGTTAAGCTGGTGACATGTCCGTAGTTGAAAGTGGTGTAGCTTGATAGTATAGGAGAATTTCTTGAAGTTTTTCATGTAAGGTACCTGGATCATTACTCATACACTTTAGGCGATGTTTCAGTGTTTGGACATAGCGATCTGCCCATTTGTTGCAGGATGTCCAGGAGCAATGAACTTTTGTTGAATTCTATTCCTTGTGCAGAATGATTTGAATTCTTCAGAAGTAAATATTGTTGCATTGTCGCTTACAAGAATAGTTGGAATTCCATTTCGGGCAAAAATTTCCTGAATGGCATTTATTGTAGAAAATGAAGTAGGTGTACTTTTTGACATGATGATTTCAGGCCATTTAGAACTGGCGTATCTGTAACAAAAAAATGATGGTCCAGAAAGGGTCCGGCATAGTCAATATGTACTCTTTCCCAGTTTCCACTTGGGGCATCCCAAATGTGAGGTGGAGCTTTCTTCGGATTTTTCTGTTGATCAATACAAGCTTTACAAGATTTAGTGACTTTTTCTATATCTTCATCAATATTTTTCCAGTAGCAATAACGTCGAGCTAGTGCTTTCATCCGAACGATGCCTTGATGAGTTGAATGTAATTCCTTTAAAATTAATGTTTGTAATGATTTAGGAATAATAACACGAGTACCTCGGAGTAGTATGCCTTCAAGTAAACTAAATTCTGTTGATGGCGTTTTCCCTAATAAAAAGTCATTTTTAAGCCGTAATATTTCTTCATCTTTGTCAGTTTCTTCTTTAATAGTTTTATAAGTTACTGAATCTGTAGTAATATGGTGTATTGTAGCATTATATACATCAAAGTCTTCATCTGGTTCATCAATGTCATTAGGAAGAGGTGAACGTGATAAATAGTCGGCGTTTGCGTGATCCTCCGACTTACGATGTTGGATTATGTAGTCGAATCCACTTAAAAACATTGAATATCTTATCAACCGAGAAGCAGTGATTGTTGGGATTCGAGCATTTCGGCTGAAAATGTGTAATAAGGGTTTATTGTCTGTTATTAGTACAAACTGTCGGCCATATATATATGGGTAACATTTTTGACATCCCAATATATTGCTGTAGCTTCTTAATCAAGTTGGGAATAATTTTTCTCTGAAATCGACAAAGATCTTGACGCAAAAGCAATGGGTCTTTGAGTGCCATCGACTAGGTGTGATAATACGGCCGATAGTCCATCAGGACTGGCATCCGTTGCAAGTGTAATTGGGAGTGTTGTTCATACTTGATAAGAACTGTCTCACTGGCTATTTCTTGTTTTATTTTTTTGAATGCGGTTTCACAGGCTGCAGTCCAATGGACGATGGCATTTTTCTTCAGAAGTTAATAAATAGGGTGCATTGTTGTTGCAACATCATTTAGAAATTTAATGTAGTAATTTACACAACCGATAAAAGTACGAAGCTCAGCTATATTCTTAGGATGGGTTAAGAATTGCTTCAACTTTTTCTTCTGATTTCTGGATACCGTCGGCGCTGACTACATGGCCCAGGTATTTGATTTTTTAGGCAAAAAATACACATTTTGAAAGGTTAATATGTAAGTCTAATTGTTGGAGTCGTTCAAGACAATTGGACAAATGGGTGTAACAATCTTCGACAGTTGTACCATGAACTACAATGTCGTCAAAGTATGTGACAGTGTTATGAAAATCTTGTAGAGCCATTTCCATGAATTTATGAAATTTATTTGGTGCTGTTTTTGTGCCAAAAGCTAGTCTTTTCAATTTGTATGTACCTCTGTGAGTAGATATTGTTTGTAACATAGCACTTTCATCATCAACAGGCAGATGAAGGTAAGCTTTATGAATATCGAGTATACAGAATATTCTACCACCGCGTAAACGGTTAAGTACATCATCAATAAGTGGTATTGGGTAATGAGCATCTTTTAAGTGTTTGTTTATTGTAGCCTTATAGTCAATGCATAAACGGACATTTCCATCTGGTTTCGGAACGCATACAAGAGGTGATCCCCATTGTGCATATTCTACTTTTTCAATAATACCTTCTTTTTCCATTATATTTAATTCAGACTCAACTTTGTCTTGTAATGCGTATGGAATTTGGCGGTATTTTAAAAATATTGGTTTAGTTTTTGTGTCTTTAAGTTGTAATGTAACAGAATAATTTGGAACGCATCCAATGCGTGTTTTAAAAACTTCGATGAATTTTTTGAAAATGTTTGCTTTAATTCGTTTATTTTTGTATTTTCTATTTGTAATATAGAAGTGTTTTGCGGATCAGGTTTTCGGATGTGTATAATACCTAGGTGACGTAACCAAATTCTACCTACAATTGTGGTATATGATGGGACAATATATAAATCTTCTATGGATGTCTTATTTCCACATGTAACTGGAACGCGAACTATGCCCAAGGGCGTAAAAGTTTCTTGATTGTATGCTCTAAATATTACATTTGTTTTTTATTGACTGAGAAATTTGTAATTTTGTAAAATCTATGTTATTCTTTAGAGTAACTGGACTCCCAGTATCGGCTTCAAATTGTTGTTCTGTCCGATCGATTTTAATGGAAACGAGAAATTTTTCGTCATCAGAAGAAAATGACGTGCGACATATATCGATTACCATACAATTTACATTGTATTGCAGTTTATTAATTGTTTGGAAATTTCCCGTTTCAATATTTTTAATGTTATTTGTATTTGCACGTAATTTATTTTTAGTATGAGATGTGATACGCACTTTTTCAATATGACCGGGTTTTCCACAACTTTTGCACTCAAGCGATTGACGGTCACGGCGGCACTCAGAAGCTTTGTGATTTTTAAGACCGCATTTTAGACAGAGACCTTCGACACCGAGTTTGCGAAAATCTACACGCGAACGTGACGACGACTGTGTGGAACTAGGATGTTGTCGAGAATTGTATTTGTTTGGATAATTATTTTGAAAACGGCCTGTAGGTTTTGGGTTCTGTGAATAAGATTTGTTTTCAGGTTTATAACGTATAATTTTATTAACAGACGCTGTGTCATTTGAAATGACTTTGTTTCCTATTTTAGAAGCTTCCAATGAAAGTGCAAGATTTACCGCTTGATTAAAATTAATATTTTTTTCTTGTAATATTTTTTCTAGGATTGTAGTGTCTATTAACCCCCGTATGAATTGGTCTCGCAAGAAAATATCAATCACCGACTGTCCGTCTGAGTTCTTCACGGTTTCAAATCCTCAAGTCCGCGGCGATATAATGTGCGATATTTTCGTTTGGAAGTTGTATACGCGACAAAAATTTATGTTGTTCGATTAAAATGTTAGGTTTAGGACATAAATGCGATTCTAATAATGAAATTAGTTCAACATATGTCTTACTTGACGGTAATTCCGGTGCTGTAAGACTTTGGAGTGACTGGTAGTGTTTACTTCCAAGACAGTTAATTAGTAGTTGTAGGCGGGCAGACCTACTTTCTTCATCGCTACCGGATAAATGTTTGAATGTAAAAAAGTTTTCCAGTCGTTGTCGATATGACGTAAATGTTTCTTTCTCATCGTTGTAATGTTCAAATTGAAAGGACTGAGACAGGAGGACGTCCGTTGATTTTGACTGCACATGCGTTGGTGTTAATTTTTCAATAAATTGATTCAGTGCAGTTATCAAGGAGGCCAACTCTGTATTTTCATTCGGCATTTTGATACTTATGCAGAGAAAAGAAAATAACTAAACACGTGTACTGTGTTTACTTTTGGCGGCGGCCGGCAACGACGCGATGTGGTGGACGGCTACGACGCGATGCGGCGGGTACAAAACAAAAAGAATCCCATCCTCGTCGCCAATTTGTTGTATATTTTTGTGGGTTCGGAAATATATTGTTACACCGAATATGTTAATGAGACACTTAACTTGTGTATATTTCTTTTTGACACAACGACTTACAACTAATACAAAAATTGTTGATAAGAATGAGTAACAACGAAATGACAGTGTTGCCATTATCACTATAAATGTTGTTAATACATAATAAGTACATTATAGGATTTCTAATAAATACGCAAAAACAATTTTTTTTATTATATAGATATCCATGATTTTTACTTACATTACTACAAAATTTAATTCAATACCATTAACTTTTGTAATGCTTATTTCAGAGTTTTATAATCAAATGTTCACTGTACCGGGTAATACTTTTAATAGCCTTTTATGGAAATATTTCCACACGTTTTTTTGATATTCATTAAGTATACAAAGTTTTCGCTTTAATTTCAGAACGTGCACAACTTCACAAATTTGAGCTTCTAAGAGGTAATCAATTTTTACTTTTATATGTTTCAAATTTCATATTTATAATGCTTTACAAAGAACTACATGTACAATATTGGTTTTTATTACAAGAAAATATGTACATGCAAGTTTATTTTATTTTAAAATTTAGATGCCATAAACACAGAAAAATATTATTTGCAAAAAAAAATATCGGATTTAAGGGGTAAATATTTTTAGTAAATAATTTTTTAAGGCCTATAAGCACTTTAAAAAACGTGAATGTAAACAATCTACTAAAATATTAGATTATTACATTTCTTGGTATTTCAAACAAATTTTTAAACAATTTCAACGTATACGGAGTATTATTAGGTTCTTCAAGGAATAACAGTTCATAAGAATTTTTGTGAAAGAAAGAAATAATACACATAAAAAAATTAGATTATTATGAAATTCATTGTAAAGAAAGCATTTTTCCAAACGTTGCAACTTGCTAGAGATTATTTTAATGTTATTAAAAAGTTTTGCATTGATTAATTGGTCAAAGTTATTTGATGTTTCGACTGTTATACATAAATGTAACAACCTGGTTTCAGTAGCTGTAAAATTGTTTTAAATTCTTGTTTCAGGTATCCGTGCTGATGAACCAAAAAGTAAATACAAAGTTATTTAATTTAATTAACATTAACGCTATATTTGGCATTGATTAATTGAAACTATTATGGATAAATACAACAAACCTGATTTTGATTAACTAAATAATTTTGTTTTTTGTATTACTTTTACATGTATTCCAGCGGCTGATGATAGTAACCAAAGTAATTACAAAGTTATTCATTAGTATTAAAAATAATTAAATGTTCCGTAGGCTCCAATTAATTGATTGAATTTAATTGTTTCATTGGTGTCAGTCATTGTTTTTTTTGTTGATAAATTTCACCGATCTTATTAGACATGTAAATAATTTTAATAGACAGTATGGTCAGTATGAGAAATATAAAGTTTTCTTAGTCGCCGATTTGTTATATTCTATTATGAGAGATATCTCAAAACATAAAATGAATAACCAAATAGTGTTTTTACTCTCACCTTCTCTTTTGGTCGCAACCATCGCATTCAAAGAAAATTGAATAGAACCAATGTTTCTTGTTTATACATTTTTTATTCTTAGCTCAAGCATTTTTATTGCAATTTTTTACTTTGTTTCATATTACATATTTTCAATCTTTCTATCATACTTCTTATTATATTGTATATTGTTCTTCGTATATTGTACTTTGTATGCGTTATTTGTGTAATAAATGCGTATAAGGCCTCTTTAAATATCAAAATAAAACATAAATACGAATATATTATTAAATATTGTATTATTAACCATGTTATATATGTATATTTATGAATGTAAAGAAACTTCAAAAAACACCAAACTTGGCGAAATGGCGATAAGTTGTCTTAATCAAAGTTTTAAAAATTTAGGTAAATATAAATTTACAGTTTTAATGGTGTTACTTTTTATTACAGCATGATTCTTTATGGATAACACAATCATTTTTTTTTAAATTATATTGATAATTTGTGTTTTTTTTAGAGATACTTTAATTTATTTATTTTTCAATATTACACATATATTTAAGTTTGTTAATACTATATTTGGCATTGATTAATTGAAACTGTTGTGAATAAATTCAACAAACTGGGTTGGATTAACTAGTAATTGAATTATTTTTTCGTTAAAGGTTGTACTTCGCATGAGAAAGAAAACCAAAGTAATTACAATGTTATTCGTTAATAGTAAATAAAATTATTGTTTGTTTGAAAGAACGATTCTTTATATATTTTTTTGTGTATTTGTTGTAATTTTTGATATTTTATAATGTTACATATTATATAATTTTTGTCTTTGTATCATACTTCTTCTTACACTGTATATGCGTTATTTGTGTACTAAATGCGTATAAGGACTCTTTAAAAATTAAAATAAGTCATAAATATGAATATATTATTAAATATTGTATTATTAACCAGCTTATACATATTTTATTGAAGGTAAAAACATTTCCAAAATTAACAAACCTGAAAATTGTCTTACTCAAAGTTTTAAAATATTAAGTAAATATAAAATAATATATACTATTTTAAAAACATAATTTTTTTACACTTTTTTACAGCACGATTCTTTATGGATAACACAATCAATTTTTTTAAATTATATTAATAATTTGTGTTTTTTTCAGAGATATCTAAACTATATAATTTAATTATTTTTTCGTTAAAGGTTGTACTCCGCATGATGAAGAAACCCAAAGTAATTACAAAGTTATTCGTTAGTATTAAAAAAAACTTATTGTTTGTTTGAAATAACGATTCTTTATATATTTTTTTTTGTACACAATATTGACCGTAAAGTAATGTTTAAAACACTTAAATGCGGTAGCAAACTAAATAGGAAGCACAAATAACTATACATAAAAAATTAGATTATTATAAAATTCAGTGTGATGAGTGATGAAGGCATTCATTCACACGTTTTCAGGGATCAATTTTGTGTTATTAAACTTAGCTTCGATTAGTTTGTCCAAGTATCTTTATTTTTAGAGTGGCTGTTTTGGAAAAATATAACAACCGGATTTGATTAACTAGATCAATTTTTCGTATTATTTTTAAAGGTATTACGGCGGCTGACGATAGAAACCAAAGTAATTACCAGTTAATTGTTAGTCGTGAATAGAACTTTTGACTTGATTGAACGATAGAATTTACTTTATATATTCTTTAGTTTACACAAGTATTATAATCAATTTAGTAAAATTTAGCTGGGGAGACTTATTAACATATAACAACTATTATATTTACGGTAATTTTTCGAACGGCGTTTATCAATTTTTAATATAATAATTTGATGACGTTTTAAGTTAACAAATACGTGTCACTTGACAGACAAAATGCAAAACTAGTTTTTGCTGTTTGATAAATTATTGAAGAGCCGGTGATCATGTGAAATGTGTCCATTCCAAGTTTAAATGTTCCGTGAGTTCCAATTACTTGATTGAATTTAATTGTTTCATTGGTGTCAGTCATTTGTTTTTTATGTTGATAAATTTCACCGAGCTCATTAGACATGTAAATAATTTTAATAGACAGTATGGTCAGTATGAGAAATATAAAGTTTTCATAATCGTCGGTTTGTTATATTCTATTATGAGAGATATCACAAAACAAAAAATGAATAACCAAATAGTGTTCTTACTCTCACCTTTTCTTTTGGCCCCAACCATCGCATTCAAAGAAAATTGAAAATACTAAAATAAGTCATAATATAAATATATTCTTAAATATTGTATTATTAACCAGCTTATACATGTTTTTTTGAAGATAAAAACTATTCCAGAAGCAACAAACTTGAAAATTGTCTTACTCAAAGTTTTGAAAAATTAAGTAAATACAAAAAATGTATACTATTTTAACGATATAACTTTTTTACACTTTTTTTACAGCACGATACTTTATGGATAACACAATCAATTGTTTTTAAATTATATTGATAATTTGTGGTTTTTTTAGAAATACTTTTATTTTTTATTTTACAATATTACACATATATTTAAATTTGTTTTTAGCGTGGGGGGGGGGGGCTTTATCGGCTCTATGTTAATACTATATTTGTATTGATTAATTGAAACTATTATTTTTTCGTTAAAGGTTGTACTTCGCATGAGGAAGAAACCCAAAGTAATTACAAAGTTATTCGTTAATAGTAAATAAAATTTATTGTTTGTTTGAAATAACGATTCTTTATATATTTTTTTTTGTACACAATATTGACCGTAAAGTAAATGTTTAAAACACTTAAATGCGGTAGCAAACTAAATAGGAAGCAGAAACAACTATACATAAAAAATTAGATTATTATAAAATTCAGTGTGATGAGTGATGAAGGCATTCACACGTTGCTAGAGATCAATTTTGTGTTATTTAACTTAGCTTCGATTAGTTTGTTTAAGTATCTTTATTTTTAGAGTGGCTGTTATGGAAAAATATAACAACCGGGTTTGTTTAACTAAATCAATTATTTATATTATTTGTAAAGGTCTTATGGCGGCTGATGGTGGAAACCAAAGTAATTACAAGTTTTTTACATTACAATCTTTAAATTTTTACAAAGATTACAATCTTAACAAACGCGATAGCTAAAAGGGCCTTAAAAGACATTCGTTTTATGTAATACTATATTTTGCATTCATTAATTGGTAAATATTGTCTCATTTTTGAGATACAGATAAATATAACAAACAGGTTCGATTTACTATATAATTTATTTATTTTTTGTTATAGCTAGTACTGATGATGAGGAGTACAAAAGAGCTTACACACCTACTAGTTAGTAGTAAATACAACTTATAGCTTGTTTGAAAGATAACATTTGCTTTATATATCCTTTTGTTCAAACAAAAATTCACTTTAAGTTGGGGTGACTTTTCTAGGGGTTCTAGAATAGAGTAATAATTTGACACCCTTACTATATAATGGACCAGATAAAAATTGCGCAAATACATTGTGTAATACTTTTTGAGCCCATACACCTATTTACTAAAATCTGATCTCTATTTTATTTGTTCACCACTTTTAGGCTCCATCGATGCTCCTGATATTCTAATTACCATATATTTTTTCGTTCCTTCCCACTCTGTTTGTACTTATTAAGACATTTAATTTAAAAATAAATACGGATATATTATTAAATATTATATTTTCAAACCAGTTATTTATACATACATTTATGCAGATCTTGAAACTGAAAAATTGATCGCACTTGGAAAGACGAGAAGACTTATTACTGGAATCGCTATAATAAATGTACTTACCCAAAAACTAGGTGATTATAAATATAGAATTTTAATGCTATTTATTTTTCAACAACATATATATTTTACAGCATTATTCATTATGGATAACACAGTAGTTTATAGGCTACTTCACACAGCCAATATTTTTCAACTAATTAAAAATTTGTAGTTTTTTTTGTTATTTTATAATACTTAGTAACATACATAATATTTAATATAACGTTTAAATTTTTGTCAAGAACTCTTATAACAATAATAAATTACTGCTAATGTTGCTGGTCGAGAATTAGTTTTGGATAATTAGTTTTAAATTAATTTTCCCTCCCTTCCGTTTTGTCAATAGCTTGAAAAATAACTATACCCTAACTATCCCACAATTTTTCAGCTTTTTAAAAAAAAATTCTTAAATTTTAGGGAATACAAAAAAAAATATTTATAAAATATAAAACTCATTTATGCTAAAAATAAATAAAACAAAAAGATTTTTAAGAGATTTTTACTATTACACATATTGTTATATATAATGATATAACTTGTTTTATTTACGTTTAGTAATTGCGTCTTGCACAAAAAAGAAAAATAATGTGCTAACAAGTTGTAATTGGCATTTTTAACAACTGTTTTCTGATTTTTTAGCTGCATTCCAAATGGATTATAAGAAGACGACGTATCCTGTTTATAAGATTTGTGTTTTGATAGGATTATGGGTTAGTCTAATAATGACTTCAAACACGTCTTGTATAAACAACGTTGATGTATGTGAAGTACAAATGTTTCGGGATACAGTAAAAAATATTGTAAAATACAGACCATTTAAAGGCATATATCACCAAGTAAAAGTAAAAGACACTAATAGTCGAATAAAATTACTAACTGCACAACTACAAGATAATTTAAGAATTCCACCTGAGTTTATACCTTAG
This sequence comes from Adelges cooleyi, assembly GCF_023614345.1. Lineage (NCBI taxonomy): Eukaryota > Metazoa > Arthropoda > Insecta > Hemiptera > Adelgidae > Adelges > Adelges cooleyi. Next base: position 273,795 of record NW_026095979.1, read on the forward strand.
TATAAATGAATGAATAATTTTAGCAAATCGCTCTAATATTTTTTTTTTTACATATATTTGTTTATTGGTATTATTGTGTGGTATTGTTGTTTAGTTATCAATAATATTAGCATTATTATATTTATAATCATCAGCTGTTCGTCATATATGCAAAAAAAAAATTAAATTCTAAAATAAACTCTTTTCCTCGTGATTTAAAACATATTTGTTGCGAATAATTATTATTGTTGCGTATCTATGGTTTTATTTTGACCGAAAGTAGACTATTCATGACCAGATCGGTTACCTAAATGGGAGAGGATGGTAAGTAAGTTCCAGTCAGACTGTACAGGGTGATATGACATAAATACATATATATATATCGTTTGATAATATGTTCTGTCTACTTTATTTTTGACGTTTCGTTCTTGGCCACATCATTAATTTAATCGGTAAGTGTGTTTGAGTTCAATAAGTTATCTAGTACAGTACGAATTCAACTAGCGTTTTTTAATTTAGGTTTAATTTTCCTTTTTTCCGAAAACATTTCATCGTTAACCAATGTTATGCCAAAATTATCAACGGCTTAATGATTTTGACTTTTGAGAACGAACCATATCAATTACTATGGAAATCCATTTTCAATTGAACTCAACACCTTACAATTATATATCAAGGTGTAATTTATAAATAAAAAGCATTAATTTCTATCGCGACAATATTCATGTGAATGACGTGATATATCAATATTAGGCAAAAGTGAAAAGTGAAAAGTGTGCTATGTTGTGATTAACATTGAATAATTATTGATACCTGAATTTGTGTATGTGAGTTTAATATTACTCAACACATCTATTTAAAAACCTATGTAAGTATATTATTACGATTCGATTAAATTTATCTAGGGTAGTTCAAATGTCTGATTTCAGTTTAGTTATTTCTTATAATGACCTTATCCAAATGTTGTGTGTCCAACATACATTACAGAAATTTGATCATAAAGTTTTAGCTATAACTGAAAACAGGTATTAGATATCACAGATGTATTTTATATCAAATTTATTAATATACAATTATTTTCTCTTTAAAACATAGTAATGTTATTCATTTGTTTTAAATGAATTCAGTAAATCAAGTAAATAGTAGAAATGTTTTTAAAAAAAAATTAAAGTTTTTTTTTTACCACATGCATTAATTACGTCTCGGGGGGAGGGAACTAGCATGGTAGGGCTATTACTTCCCCCCGGGTCTATAAGATTAGTCTTGTTATTTTAGAATCTACAACGCTACTGATTTTTCAGAAATTAAATATAAGATAATTAGTGATAAAAATAAATACAGGGTGGTGCGGAGCCAACTGACGAGTTTTAAGGGACTATAAATTACGAACAATAGCTGTAGCCCCATTTAGTTGAAACCATACATCTCCTAAGTCATATTCTTCATCCATTTACTCCAACCAGTGCTGCAGTTAAGTTTCCAAAATTAGAACATATCGCGCCGAAGTGACAGTGACAGTCCTGTTGTCCTCCTCAAAAAAGTACCGCCCGATCACTCCAAATTGGGACATTGTCACTTAAGTGGAGTAGAATGGTCTTTCATGGAGTTTCCGTGGGTTATTTTTAGCCCAGTATCAAAAATTCTGTTTATTCACATTGTGATAAACGTAACTTAAAAAAACGGGATTTGATAATGATTTTAATAAAACAAACCGTTTTTATCTAAGTTTTGTTGTTTGTAATTTATAGCCCCTTAAAACTCGTCAGTTGGCTCCGCCCCACCCTGTATAAGAAAATACTGATTATGAAATAAAAATAAATGGATTCAGCTGTTCTTAATTAACTTTCTGATTTAAAATGTGTGAATTCACCATATTTTTCTTTAAAGGCTTTATAATCAGTCTTATTATATCCAGTGCTGTATTTCTCAGTAAACACTGTAAGCTAGTGCTTAGGGCGGCGATTTCTCAGGGACGGCAAATCATTTTTAATATTCCTTTTTTTTATGTAACTAGAACTGAAAGAAGTGCAACTAATTATAAAATGTTTTTAGTCCAACGGGATTTTTGTTATATTTATTGTTGTAAGGCAAACGGGCACACGTTTGGGTGTTCCATAATAACACAAAAATAACACTTTCCTAATTTGTAAGAATATTTGATTTTTTTTTATTGTGATTGGTGTATTTTATATAAAGTTATAGCTAATAAACAGATAAACGAAAATAAAAAATTCAAACGCTAACATATTTTTATTTTTTTCTGTCTGTAAATGTATGTAATATAAAAACATATAGTGGTATTGAAAAATACAAAAATCCCCTTTATTGGCTTATAAGGGTTGGTAATAAAAATTTTAAAAATATAGTACCTAAAAATTTTGGAAAAAAATATTGTTCAAAATATTAAAATATTCCGAGAAAATGAATGTCTTACCCAAAGAGAACCACCCTGTATATATATTATATTACATATATTTCCAATAGATAGCGGTTAACAATTTATATATCACATATTTGTGGTATTGTTTTTTTATCCGAGAAATCAAAACATTTTTTAAAAAAACGTTTATAAAAAATATGTATTTAAATTAAGTGATTCATTCCTAATATTCCCCATGTCTAATATGCCCCACCACCTCTACAATGGCTTTTGTTTTTTTTAATTCTGTAACTGGTTCGTAAATGTTTAAACTCCGCTTCCGAATTATGTAAATATGTTAGTCATAACAAAAAATAGTATTCGCAAAAACAAAACTGTAAAACATATTTACATTGCAATGTTTCGGTCCACATAACAGATGCCATTCGACAAGTCGTAGGAAAACCATTGAAGCAGCCGGTTTAACTATCGTTGCAATTGTTTAAGTAAGTATTTTTAACGAAACTTAAAAATATGTTAAATCTGTACAATTTCATTGTGTTTTTTAATAGAATATTTTTTATCCGCATCTAAACCTTCGATTCATTAAGTCCATAAGTAAGTAATACTATCGGACTTCAAAAGTAAATATGCTTTCAAACAGGGACGTGTGAATTTTAAATACATTTGTCTAAGATAGTATACAAAATTATATTTTCTATATGGTATATTATACTTACAAGTCCATGTGTTTCTTTATGCAATGTATATTTTTAAAATCAAATACCATTCTTTAAAAGCTAAATCCAGCGGAGTAGTGCAGAATTATTGAAATTTTAATTTGAGGATGCTTGTGTATAAAAGGGTATACCTGATTAATATTCAAAAACAACTTTGTGTCAATTTGACACTTTTTCGTTAAAAAGTTAACGTTGAAAGTTGAAAAACGGACAATTTTTTTTTTAGATTTTTCTGGGTTGTGGGAGCGCAAAAGTCTACTATTTCTACTTTAAACCTAACAAAGTCGCTCAAAATTTCGGATATCTAAAGTTAATCAGGCCATACTAAAACATATTGTCGTGTTTGCTGATACAATAAAAAAACAAGCATCATAGTCATACTAGCTCGGCATCGATACATAACACCTTTGCAAATAAACTGGCAACGTAAGGCTGCAAAATATGTTTTTTTTCTTGTACTACCGAAATATAGACGAACATAATGTACTTAAATTTGAAATGCGCAATTATGATGAAAACTTTTAACTTTTGATTTAGTATCTTTAAAACACACCTCAAGTTCAACTTATTTTTTATCTCGTATTTTAAGTTTATTAACATTTTTGAAAAATTAATGGTATTATCAGAACGCTTTACCTTTTAGTTAGTTTTTAAATTTTTGGAATACCTATTTTTTTCAAAAAAAATAAGATTAAAATTAATAACATACAATACATTTTCTAAGGACTTTTTGTCAAAAACATTATTTTTTTACAAATAAATAATGAAAATGTTTGCAAAAAAATCCGCATGGATAGATAAAAAAAATATGGCAAGCCTACTAAACGAAATATAAACTAGATAAATAACAAAAACCATTTCTCGGTCTATACAAGCTATCTTGTGTATATATGTACATGACTGTATAACCAAAACCTCCTTATCTCGACCACTCCGGGAGAGCCTAAACTTTATAAAAATTGCATTTATGTTTATTAATTTTTCTAGCTAAAAATGAAAATTTCTTGTATTTTATTATCATTTATCTGCGTAAATGTTGTGGCGAGTATAAGTATAAGTAAGTATTTAATTTTTATACTTACCCACACATGGAAGGTAAAATTCGAAAAAAATTATATTTAATTTTTCTTTACAGCAGAATATATAAATATGGTTGAACTTACAAGTAAGTAATATTTTATAATCACACAGACTAACTCAGTACATTTTTGTATAAAACTATTTTTTAAAAACTTTTACCACAGACTTGCAAATTCAGAGAGCTTCTGGATATAACGACGATTATATAGGAAGTAAGATAATAATAATTAATATACTAATATGTAATTGTTTTGGTATGTTGGCCTACTTATCAAATTATTTGTACATAAAAAATGTAAGTGCACGAGTTATAATATAGTAACAGTGTGCCAAACACTGTAAACGTTTTTAAGTTATAAAAATAAAGTAACAAATGTTTATACTCGTATTTACTAGGATTCCGCAAATGCATTTTTACGGTTTTAAAATATGAGTTGGCTTTATCTATATTAGTTAAGAACATTACCTGTGTCTTTAAATTAAGAATATCAAAAAAAATGCTAGTACCTAACTTCCTAATAAATGGGCAGAGTAGTATCCTGTAATAGTGGTTGTTTTATATTATTGATTGGGTCTGTGTTCCATCGCTCTTAGGCACGGGCCATCACTGAAATTTACTGTAATTTACTATGAGCGAACTTTACCGCAGGAATGAACTAATTTAGGAACTGAGGGAGTTGCCTTATGTATGGTGTAATATTTTTTTATGCTTTTCATATACATTTTGAGTTTATTCGGAACTTTTATTTGTTCTAGATGGATTGGAGCTTGTAATTAAATGCTTTATACAAACAAACTGCTTTGATTCGAGTAACAATAATTATGTATTAATAAAAAGCAATTTGGTTATGGATTAACTGTATACAAAAAACATCAAAACTATATCTTTAACCCTATTACTGCCATTGTGTTTTTCAAACTGCAACATGTCCCAACCATTACTATAATGGTAACTTGTTTCGTACTTCTTTAATTGATTAGTACGTAAAAGTACGTCCACGACAGTGAAAGGGTTAGAGAAAATGTTTAAAAAACATACATTTTATTTCATCTTATTATAATCCCCAATACGATTTAATACAGCTATTGTATTTTCATTAGGTTTCAAATATAGCTAAGCATTTTGTTCTGAATTACTTATACACATATTATTTTTTCTTAACTTTTCTTTAGTTTAGTTTATGATATAATAAAAAATTAAATTCAATCCCTATTTTGTATTGCTAATTTCAGAGTCTATTAATGAAATGTTCACTGTACCGGGTAATAATTTTAATCAAATTTTATGGAAATATTTCCACACAATCGTTTGATAATCATTAAGTATACAATGTTTTCGATTTAATTTCAGAACTTGCAGTAACTTGCAACTTTGATCATTTACAAGGTAATAAATTACTACTTTTATAAACTTTTAAATGTCATATTTGTAATGCTTCGCACAAAATTATATGCACAACATTGGTATATACAAACTAAAACAATAATGGAAGAAAAAATATAAATACAAAAAGGACATATTGTTAAAATAGCTTTACTTACAATTAGGTATGAAACCCAGCATCAAGGATGAATTTGAGGATGGATTGGATGATAGGAACGGAGCGAGAATTAAGAATGTTATAGGATTTTGGGACAAGAGTACCCAAAGAAGATAGGAGGTTAAAAAAGATATCTCTATGGGAAGAGAGAGTGGGACAATGAAAAAGGAGATGAGAAAAATCACAAATGGCTGGTAAATCATACAAGGTACAATGAGGAGAGGAGTTCAAAGTGATGAGAAAAGAGAAAGCGGGAAGAAGGTTGTGTCCAAATCTTAAACAAGAAAAGGAAGAAATATCTTTAGGTGTGAGATTGAGGCCATGAAACCAAAGCCTGCGAGGGATAATAGGGCAGATTGAGCGATGCCAAGAGGAAAAGTTAGGAGGTAGGGAGGACCATTTGTCCTGCCAAACTTGAAATATACTTTTATTTAAACCTGGAAGGAAGTCAGAAAAAGTAGTGTTTAGGCCTTGAGGCAAAATGAAGGAAGCGGTGGAAGTGGCTAGGGAATCGGCAGTCTCATTACCAATTATCCCACAGTGCCCTGGAACCCAAAGGAATTGAACGATTTTGCCAGAGGACGAGATGCGGAACAGAACAGGGATATTATATTAAGAATAAAAGAAGACAATGTAGAGCTGAAGGGATTACATACAATTTAAATGTTTATTTTATTTTTAAATGTAGGTTCCAGATTGATACAAACACATACTCTGCAACAGAAATTATTTCAGACATTAGGTAAATATAAAATGCTCAATTTTTAAAGGCCAAAGAGCACAACGAAATGTGAGTGTGGAAAAAAATATTAGGTAATTACATTTTTGGGGATTTCAAACAAATGTTTAAACAATTTCAAAGTATACGGAATATAACTAGTTTCATCAAGGAATAACAGCTCAAAATATCTTGTCAAATACAAAAAACAAACAAAATAAACATAAAAGTTTAGATTATTATTAAATTCAGTGTGCAGAAAGTATTTATTTAAACGTTAATAGAGAATAATTTTATGTTAATAATCTATTTTTCACTAAATAATTAGTAAAATAATTACCAAATTTTTGTTTTAAAATGAATGTTATGGATAAATATAACGACCGGTCTTGATAAACTGTACAATTATATTATTTTTTTGTAACAGGTATTCCTATGATCTATCCAAACGAAAGTAAATACAAAATTAATCGTTCATTAAAAAAAAAAGTTATGATTTGAATAAATGATAAAATTGCCTTTATTGTTTTTATTTACATTAAATTTTTATTAAACTAAAATTTAGTTAAGGAACCATAATATATAACATCAGGGCGTACAATTTTAAAATAAAAACATAAATACCAATTTATTAACAATTTTTGTATTTTACATACGGTAATATATGAATTTATGCAGATAATGAAATTTTAAGAATAACCACACTTGGAAAAAAGAGAACTTATCTTACTGGAAAAGCTTTACATAATTTACGAAACCAAATATCTGGTGAGTATTTAAATTTAGAGTTTGAGTGGTATTGCTTTTCTAATACATGTATTTCCTACAGGATGTTTCATAATTGATAACACAATCAATTATTTTTTAACTAAATGATAAATTATGGGTTTTATTTTTGGAGACTCATTAATTTTTGTTATTTTTCAATACTACAAAATATTTAAATTATTTTCTAGAGCAGGGCGGGGTTTTTCGGCTTTATGTTAATACTAAAATATTTGGTATTGATTAGCTAGAACTGTCATGGGTAAATATAATAAACCAGGATGATTAACTATAAACTATTTTTATATAATTGTTACAGATATTCCTTCACTTGATGATAAAAACCAAAGTAATTACAAAGTAATCTCTTTCTGTTGTATATCCGATTGCCTTTTGAAATAATTATTACGTTTTTCGTTAGTATTGAATATAACTTTTAGCTTATTTAAACAATACATTTAGTTTTATAAATATTTATTTACGAAGCGGTTTCTGATCTTTTTACATAGATCATTTTTTTTAGTATTACCTTATCTGTGGATTATTGCCTTTTACATACTAAACTTAATGTTTTTCTTGACTGGACATACCTTCTTCGTCTGTCATTGTATGTTAAAAAATGTCATATTGTGATATTTTCCAACAAACTGCAATTTTCCTGTACTTTCTTTGTTTTTTTCTAAAGTTTGAAGATCACTTAATGGTGGTAGCTGACATGGCCTTAAAGCCATCTTTTTTATGTAATACCAGATTTTGTGTGGTAATTAATTGGTTAAAATAATGGTATTTTTCGAGTGACTGTTATAGATAAAAATTACAACCAGTGTTGATTAACTATATAATTGTTTTATATTTTTATTACAGCTGTTACTGTACATGATGATAAATACAAAACAATTTACAAAGCTACTCGTTAGTATTAAATAGAGTTTACGGCTTGTTAGAAAAATAAAATTTGCTTTATATATTCTTTTATTTACACAATAATTACAATTAAGTAAACTTTTAGTTGGGGAGACTTCTTTTAAGGGTTCTAGAATATGGAGAGGTCTTTTAGCACTCTTACCAAACAATGGTTCAGCTAACATTTGAGCAAATACAGAATACATTTTTAGCGTGTGTCGTCTTTTTACTAAAAATACAGCACGCTCTTCACGACTACATCGCTGTCCACACTTTTTTCAACCTAACCTTGGATGATCTTCGGAGTAACGCTGATCTCCATTTTTTTTGCACCCTTTCTAGACTCCACCAACGATGCTGATAATCTTTTTATTATATATTTTTACGTTTCTTCCCACTCTCATTTTAATCATTAAGACGTTAAGTTAAAAAATTAAAAAATATGCGAATATATTAATAAATATTATATTTTCAACCCAGTTATACATATTTGTGTATGTTTATATAGGTAGAGCAATTATTAAATTGACCAAACTTGGAAAGGCAAGAAGACTTCTAACTAAAAAAGCTATAAGAAATGTACTAACTCAAAAATTAGGTGAATATAAATATACATTTTTAATGGTATTTCTTTTTTTTAACACCTAAATTCTACAGCGGATTAATTATTATAGATATCACATTCATTTTTTTTTAATTGCATGAGAATTTGTGGTTTTTATTTTTGAAGACGTTTTAATTTTTGTTATTTTTCAATTAAAAAATATTTTTAGAGCAGAGGGGCTTTATCGGCTTTATGTTATAATTGTCATATTTGACATTGACCAATTTATTTTTAACTTTTCTATACATTTTCATTTTTTTTGTTTTTTCTATCATGTTTATGGAGATCTAGTTTGTAATGTACACATTTTCAGCTTTCTAAATAAATATTAGAATAATTCTTAAATATTGGGCACAAAACAAAAACTCCTTTTTAGTTTAAGAACTCAATTTTAATGACTTTCTGTGATTCGAAAAAAAATCATAAATTTTTCTAACGAGCCGAGTTTATTTTTCATTAGAACATTTTTTTGAATGGTAAAGATACAAAAAAATTGATAAAATACAAGAGTCATACTAATAAAATAAAAAAAATACTGAAATATAATGATAAAAAATTAATCCAAAAAATGTATGATGAATTTGGCAATTTTTAACAACTATTTTCTTAATTATTAGCTGAGCAGATTACAGATGTAAAGAAATATTCAGTTCATAAAATTTGTACGTTGATAGCAATGTGGATTAGTTCAAAAACGGCTTCATTACCGTTTGCTATTGCACGTGATTACGGGGGTATTGATATTTGTGTAGTATATGATAAGGACAGGAATGCTGTAAAATACAGATCATTTGAGGGTATATATTGGCAAGTAAATGTCAATAAAATGGATACTAAAATAGAAGAATTAAATGTACAGCTACTCTACGATTCTAGTATCCCACAATTTGAGAAACAGTTAACAACCACAACATTTTAGACTAGTAATAAATGTATATTTCTATAATATTATTAATAATTTTTACTTATTGTACTAACATCCAAATTGTCATTTATTGTTATGGTTTTTCTAAAATAAATGGTGTTTGCTCAAAATTTTAAACTCATATTTTGTTGCTTAAGAGTTATTATTTTTATTGTTGCGTACCTATGATTTTTATATGCTAGCGATTTGGAAAACCGATGAAATATGATAATTATTAAGAGGAAATGAAGTAATCTTTATAAAGTAAACGAAAATATAAAATTAAAACGCTAACATATACTTTTTTTTTTTTTTCTATAAATTTATGTAATATAAAAACATACTCGTATGTTGCTATTTAAAAAAACAAAAAATCCTTCTTTTTGGCTTATACGGGATGGTGATAAAAATATTATAGTACAATGTGTAGGTATCCAAAAATATTGGAAAACAATATTGTTAAAAATATTAATATATTCTGAGAAAATGAGTGTCTTACCCAAATAGAATCACCCTGTATATATTATTCCAATAGATAGCGATGAACAATATATATATCACATATTTGTAGTACAGTTTTTTTATCCGAGAAACCTATAATATCAAAAAAAAACACGTTTATAAGAAATATGTATTGACAATAAAGTGATTGACACAAATTTACATTGGATTTTTTCAGTCGAAAAAAACAGATATTGTTCGACAAGTTGTAAAAAAACCATTAAAACGGCCGGTTTAAATATCATTGCAATTGTTATAGTATGTAATACTACCAAAACTTCCAAAACTTCCAAAATTTTAAAACTTTTCACTTTTAATATATTTTTCTAGTTGTCAACGTTTTCCCGCATCTAAAGCTACTACAACATTTAATCCACTAGTTCCAATTCATTATACATCAAGGCCATAAGTTATACTATCAAACTTCGTAAGTACGCATTATATAGAGTTGGATGAACTTTAGATGCATTTATCTTAGAATAATATACAATATTGTAGTGTAGCATATTTCATAATAGTTTGGAATGCTCTGTGTAGCGTTATATTGGTATTAAATGCGATTGCAAGTGTCATCGTGGTTATGACGAAACCTTTGGTGTCGGGTGTCCTAGGCCCATCGGTTGACACTAGGAAATCGCCTAGTCAGTCGGAATTCAGTATTACATTATAGCAGAACCTCTAATAAAAATCTACAGTATATTTTAGTTCATAAAACATATTGGTTATTCTTTCTTTTTCAAAAACACCTTTTTTTGTCCGGCCTATCCATTTACATCATCTGGTGGCAGCGGTAACCCATTAGTTACATTATAACAGTGGGCGAACTTACGGATTCCGGCCTTAAAAAAGGGGTGTCTGTTTGCCATTCAGATAACCAATTTCTTTTTACATAATATAATAGTGCGAAAAGTGGGCATCCGCCGTTTAGTTTTGTGTCGACGTGTAATTGTCACCGCCGCTGTTCGATCGTCCCCTCCGTAGTTCGATCGTTCAGCGCTACCGCGGCCTCCGCTGACGGACCGCCCTTCCATAGTTTTGCGCCGCTGAATATTAAACCGGTACGTTTCGTTTTGCGCTGCCGAATATCAAACCGGTACGTTTCGTTTTGCGCCGATGAATATCAAACCGGTACGTTTAGGAAGTGCCGCCGTAACCTAGTTTGGCGCCGCCGTAGTAACCTACTTCTGAGCCACCGCCGTCTTGTTTATTAGTAATATTCCAAATATCAGAGCATCTTTACTTTACACATCAAATCATCTTTAATATAAGCGGCTGAGCATTTAAACGGCAGTTCAATCAACAAGCAGCGTCTTGATTTCAATTGACAGAGAGTTTCCCATTTGGAAAAAAAATGTTTTTCTTTTACCGGAAAAGAAAGCTTAATTTTTAGTACTAACTTGAATAAGATATTTATCAATTATTATTATACACATTAAAATATTTAAGTTGTCATCAACACGTCTCTTAATCGTTGTATACCGTTGTTTAGTGGTATTATATAGTAGTTATTTTCAAAAATAATTTATACCCATTTACACTATAAGCACCACAGTTTTTATTGCACTTGGCTGTTTTATTTTTTTAAATCATTTTTTTTTTTTTTTAAGATAGCCATTTTATTTAAAATAGTTTTTAAGAAAACCAGTACAGTGGGGTCGGGTTATAGTGGTGACGGGGAGGTCACAGGTTTACAGGAATTATTAAATCTGAAAGTGATAAAATCACTTTCGAAAAAACGCTTCGATGCAAATCGGTAGTTAGTATTTACAAGCCAGTACAGTCCAAACCAAGCACAGTATAAACCAGCAAAGTTAGAAAGTTTTAAATTAAGGTTCTGTATTTACAAATGAGCATCACAGCGTTAATTTGATTTTGATTTTATCCGATAGGACTAGTACAGTACAGTATAGGCGTAATGTAATCAAAGCAATGAGAAAACGGAGAGGTCAAAGGTCTACAGGAATTATTATAAATAAAAGTGAATAAAATCACTTTCCATTAAACGCTTTGATGCTCATTTGTAAATACAGAACCTTAATTTAAAACTTTCTAACTTTGCTGGTTTATACTGTGCTTGGTTTGGACTGTACTGGCTTGAAAATACTAACTACCGATTTGCATCGAAGTGTTTTTTCGAAAGTGATTTTATCACTTTCAGATTTAAAAATGTCTGTAAACCTGTGACCTCCCCGTCACCACTATGCCCCGATCCCACTGTACTGTATTTTTTTTTGCAAAAACGTAGTGGACTAAATAACACATTTACAATTTACATAGTTGAAATTATAATCGCATATTCTCAATAAAATTAATATTTATGTATTATAAACTTCCATTAGAGCAATCTCACACAAACTATTTATACTTCATAGATAATATTATTTCAAAGCTATATTATACTTCTATTTTACTAGATTGACAATGTACAAAATAAAATTCAACTAAAAAAACCTTTTCATAGATCCTGAAAATGTAAAGGGTGGGATAGTGAAACGGGTTTTCCCATTTAAATACATTAGAAAATCGCCGTTTTACTGCCCCATCCTGTATATTAATTTCTTGTTATTTTCTAAAGAAAAATTGATTTTCTTACATTTAAATTAAAATAAATCGTATAATGGTACTGTGATGGAGAAAACAATAAATTTTACCTACATATATTACTTATTAGTTAAATATTACTAACGTGTATAGCCACTAGCGGTCGGCTGTTGCCTGTTATTTAACAATAAACTTTTATGGAGATTTTAAAAATTGTGTTTTTTTAGTAATAGTATAGGAGCAGTATCATGATGTTAAATGTTCACAAGATTTGATCTAGTCATAAAATAAAGTACTATCATTCATGACTTTTAAATATTATTAAAATATATCTTAACTTGAACACAGTAATAAAATAATGAAATATTTTATACAAAATTAGAGGTACAAAGTTATAAACCAAAAAATTAAAACTAGCACGAAGCAGATTACATATCTTATATAAGATAATTTAAACAATCAAGCGTGAATCTCTTTAGATGAATAATAGTATAACAATATGCAAAACATGTATAACAATTTTCATCTGTGAAGAAGTAAACTTTTTCAAATATTACCCCCTCAAAGTACCAACTAGATGAAATTTGTGATTTATAATGTTGCTAATCGAAGGAATTGGTCCAGTATTAAAAAAGTTTTAGTGTATACAGATAAAAAAAAACACATCAGAGTAAAACCAATACCTTCTCGTTTTGCATCGAAGCTAAAAGAATCAGTGAACAAAAATTATATTTTTATTCATACATTACAAAGAGATACTCATTTGAAATTGATAAAAATTTAAAAAAATTCTCTCCGCTTTTAATGTATCGGCCATTTAAACGTGTTATTAAATCACAATTTTTAATTTTACCAAAGCTTTTTTTCTCTGATTAAACGGATACCTTTTTTTAATTTTTTTTTAAAACTTTTACAATGTGTACATAAAATATACAATAAGCAAATATGTTAACAAAGTAAATATATGACTTGGAGACTTTGGGTAGGGAACCTATCCAGTGATAGGACCCTATGACATGTTACGGCTAGAAATTAAACGGTAGCATTACAATTTAGGAGGTCTCGACACCAACGTCTTTTAAGACGACGAGGGGGGTTGTCCGGGATGGTAGCTGTGTGCTGGCTTGTGTAGTTTTTTTTATAATGAGTCTTAACTAAATTTTCAACTGATTCGATGTGTAAGTCATTGTGAAGGGTGAGGTAGGAAACATACCATGGAGCGGACGAAGAATTATAAAATAGTCGACTTCTAGGATTTTCAACCCGACTACCCCACAAGAGGTGTTTGGCGTTGAAATCTCCCCCGGCAATAAATGTACGCCCTAATGAGGATAAGAACTGGTCTAAATGAAGCTGATATATACATGGCCGAGGAGGACAGTATACTGCTGAAAAAGTTATAGGAATATAATTTATTGAAATTGAGACACTTGTTGCTTGGATGGTAGGGATTTGAAAATACGGTAGTGGATGGTGTTCGATTGAGGATGAGATTAAAATAGCGGTACCCGCGTGTGACGTACCATCCGGATGATTGGTTTTGTAGATATTGTAACCCGGGAAAAAATGTTTGAAACTGGAAGTATAATGAGTTTCAGTGATTAGAGCTAAATCAATTTGATTCTCTAAAAGAAAGTTTAATAGTTCGGATTCTTTTTGTTTGAGGCCGTTAGCATTCCAGAGAATGATTTTAAGTGGTTTATTATTTATTTGATTATTTATCATTATTTAAAATTAGTTTATTAATTACGGTGGTAAATAATAGGATGAGGAGGGAGTTAGAAGTGATGGTGTTAGACGGCATTTCTATCTACAAGGCATGAAATGACTGTGGTCAAGAGGGACAAAAGTGGCGTGATTATTGATTTTAACTCAGTTATAAAATTCGTTAATACTGTAGTAAAGTCTGTTGAGTTTTGGTCATTATTTTTTTCGGAATTATTGTTAAATTGTAGGTTATTGGAAGTAACCTGAGAGTAGGAATGGGAGTTTTGAGTAGTTTTATTAGGTGGTTGTGTCGGAGGGACAGTTTGTTGAGGGGGAATTACATTGTGGGGTGGGTTTTTTGATAAAGGTAGACGAAGACGTTGGAGATCTTTATGAATTTGGCAGCCACGATAATTGGCAGGATGGTTTCCCTTGCACAAGGCGCAGGTGGCTGGTATATCCTTTGGTTTGATAAGTGGTTTTCTCCGCAGCGTACACATCGCGGTGAGTACCCACAGTATGTCCGAGAGTGACCATAGTCTTGGCAATTTTGGCACTGGATAATTTCGCGTCTTATATGTGGTTCTTCTATTTTGATTTTGGTGTGCAAGATTGCAGTAATGTCAAAAATCGATTGGCAGTTATCGTCTTATTCTAGGTCAACAAAAAACAGAGGGAGAGACGTTTTGGTTTGCCTTTGCAGCACATTGATTACTTGAATAACAGCAAAATTGAAGTTTTCAAGAGCTGATTTTATTTCCTTGCAGGGAGTTGAGGGATGCAGATTTCCAATGACTTCACGGTAAGGTTGGTCGTTTTGTAATTGGTAGGTGTGGAATTGAGCATTGGGTTCATCATTAAGAAAATGTATTATTGTTCTATAGTTGTCTGTTAAATTTGCTTGAAGTTTAATATTTTTTTGTGAAGTTTTTAAAAAAAATCCTTGGTCTCCTACGAGATCAATAAGTTTTGATTTGAGAAGGTTAAAGTCAAGACTTTAAAGTCAAGTTTAAAGACCTTCGTCCTTTATGTAGATTGGCGGTGGAGGTTTTATTCTACTCACCGTCTCCTGAATTTCGATATTAGAGTCGGCTAAGTCGGCGAATTTGTTGTCTTCGAGAGGGAGGTCTTGTGTAAGTGGACGACGACGAAAACCTTCGTCGTCTACGGTTGTTTTTTTTATTAATTTTGATTATTAGCGGAGGCACTTTTTTCGGCGGCATCGTAGATAGGTAGGTAATGTGTAGGTGCTACCTGGATAAGGCTTGCCGCGGCGGCCGTCCAGTAAGCGTGGTTTGTGTAGGTTTCGATAGTATGCTACCGGGAACTGGTGGCGTTTTTATAAGTGGTATTGTAACGGAGAGAGAAGATAAGATAAGGCCAGGCGGCGGTCGGCCGTAAGCGTTTGCTGTTTATTTTTACCAGTAAGATTTTTACTTACGAAGTATGATACGTAGAGAAGTCCGAAACGAATCTTGACTGTTTCGGCTTTGATTGACACGGAAAATTTTTTTTCGTTATTTGGATATAGATTAAAAAAAAATATATTCACTTTAGCGTCGGGGGTTGCCGAAAAACTTATGAGCATGTTTCACGTTCGAGTGATCGACAAACGGATACCTACAATATAAAAATGATTAATATTGGGCTAACTACACTCGAATAGACGTATTTCGCAGGGAGTTTATAGACTTTGAACACAGAATACATAACATTCTTTAAATTCCGACAGTGATAGACAATTTTGCGGTGTGACTTAATGTCGATATCTTGTTAGCTTTATTAAAGATGTTTTGCGTTGTAATCGTTGTTCAGTGAAGTTTTGTCGGATGACTTTATTAAGTATAATCGGTGTTTAAAAGACAAAAACTGATAACCCATTTTCCGTATAACATTATCATTTATCAATCATAAAATAAAATTGTATATTATTATTTATTAAAATAGTTTAGTTTTATTTACAAACTAAGTGAAAATAAAATACAAAAATGAATAGTAATGAAATTTTTTTTTTTCAAATGTGACTTACAATTTGTACCTTTTCCGTATAAATCCCAGTTAAAGTTTTTGTCACCACTTTTGCCACTGATTATAATTTGATTTTAATTTTTAGTGTGTAAATTTCCTAAATTAATAATTTGTGAAAAACCAATTGTACATATTAAACAACTTAATTTTTTTTTATAAATGAGTATTTATAATAAACTTGTTTTAAGTCTTCCAACTCATTATTAAAGAGACTTTCATAATGGTCTATTTCAGACATTGGTTCTCAATATTTGTCTTTTACGCTTATTAAATATTGTTCGTAACGAGACATATTAAAAATAAAAAGCAAAAAAAACAGACTTAGACTACACTCAACTACTATGTATTTACTTAGTTAATACCTAGTTTACCAAAATAGATATTTGGTCATTATCATACATTTACACCCATCTATTAACGCTATCATTATTTAGTAATTGATCCAAGAAGTGTTCTATACCAATTTAGTATCATGTTTTTCATAATAGCAAATACACAAAATTTATCCCAAATGCCTACCTCAGTGGTAAGAAAAAAAGAAAAAGAAAAAAACTGAATGGGTTACGGGACCCTCGATAGGAACGAAGTTCAGATATCATATGGTTGCATTCGATTAGTTTATAAAAAGTGATTGATATAAAATCTTTTTATCTTATGTATATTATTACATATTACTAAATCTCGCATTCTATCATAGAATTATTGATTTATGATGACTAAAATATGATACGTATATTTTTTACCCAACTTTGTTCAAATATCTGGAAAAACAGCATCAATGGTTGTACGATATTTTGTCGTAGATTGTGTAGGATCACTGTTCAGAGACAAATTAAACGTTTCGAAAAGAAAATTTTATTCTTTATTAAAAATAAAAATATATTATAACATTCTTTATTAAGTTCCGAACGTCTTTACTAAAACGGGTAAAAGAATTTTAATTAGGAATAAGAAATTTGTAAGCAGTAACACGTGAGAATGAATTTAAAGCGAGGAATAAGAAAAAAATCATTAACGTGTCAGGCTCTCATTCTCTCTGCCTACCCCTCTCTTTAATTTTGATTACTGATGCAATAAAAAACTATATTCATAAATTTATTTGTCAAAGAGTCACTGTTTCAAGCTTCTCAGTAGATAGTGAGAAAAGGAAGAGATATAAAGATCCAGTGCAAGTTATCAGCCAGTTATCAAGTACTTTTAAGGATAAAAATGTATTCTGTAGAAATAAAATATAAATATTTTATAAGTTTTTAGACTTCTTGCAATACAAATTACCATAAAAGTTGAAAAAAAGTTGTAAAAAAATGCAAAAAGTGTTGAGAGTGTAGCCGGATTTGAAGCCAGTACCACTCACTCCTGGGAACCGATCACGCTCGACCGCACCACATATAGTTTTGACATTTTCATGTCTTAGCTCTGGCACATAACCCAGGCACATAACCGAAAAAAGCGTTACCAAAAAAGAATCGTCCTTTCTCGACGATTTTAAATCCCTAATTAATCCCTTAATTTCCCTCCTAACAACCGTCATCAATAAACTTCTTATTTCCAACAATGATAATTAGTAACACTAATAATCATCACACAATAAAAATCCTTCTTTGGAACTCTAATGGTCTTATAAATCAAAAAAACAAATTACAAGCTTTCCTTATAAATACTCCCATAGATGTCCTATTAGTAAGCGAAGCTCACTTGACATCAAATTCCTTCTTTAAAATTCCCGGTTATACAACTTACCATTGCGACCATCCTAAAGGCACAGCTCACGCGGGCTCTGCACTACTAATTAAATCAAATATTAAACATTCAACTCTTCCTCCCTACCAAAGCAATATCATCCAAGCCACAAATATTACCTTAATTCTAAATAACATTCCTACTGCCATTTCCTCAGTTTACTATCCACCCCCAAAGAGAAACTGTCCTAACATGAAAACATCTGATTTTGAACAGTATTTTCTTTCTCTAGGTAACAATTATATTGCTGGTGGTGACTTTAATTCTAAACATCACGCTTGGGGAACTAGAATCGTCAACACCAGAGGGCGCTCATTATATAACTTTACAACAACAAAAAATCTAAAAATAATTGCCCCTCCAAATCCCACCTACTGGCCCACGCACATCAACAGACAACCTGACATTCTTGTATTTTTTATAACTACTCTTCCAAATCACATTTCTTACAATATAACCAATTCCTCAGACCTCTCTTCCGATCACACACCTATCTTATTAACTTTAAATGATCTCTCTTACACAACTAAATCTTACCCTACAATTACGCCTGGTAAAACCATATGGTCAAAATTCCACAGTATTGTTGAAAATCAAATTCTCCTTAACATTCCTTAAAAAACTCTCTCACACATTGACTCTGCGGTCCTATCTCTTACTTCCATTATTCAAAAAGCAGCACTCGACTCTTCCATTCCTATTAATTCTACTCAAAACTCTAGTTATCACCTACCCCAACATATTTCTCAACTAATAATTGAAAAAAGACGAGCCCGTTTAGATGGCAGAGGTCACACTTGCCCGGTGATAAAAGAAACTACAATATGCTTACATCATCCTTAAAACATATTCTGCGCAAACACAATTCAGAAAAATATCAACATTATATAAACTCACTCAACTTATCCAATAATTCATTATGGAAAGCTACTAAAAATATCCTTAAACAAAAAAATTAAGTCCCTCCTCTACGCCATCCTGACCACACCTTAGCCACATCTAATCTAGATAAGGCAAACTTATTTGCAACCGATCTAGAAATGAGATTCACTCCTCATCCTGACATGCCTGACAATGAACACGTTAGTGACGTACAATCCACTCTTTCCCAAATTCTCTCTATGTCATTACCAACCAAACATACCTCTCCATCCGAAATCCATTATATCATTAAGAATCTTCCCAATAACAAAGTCCCCGGCCATGACCTAATAACAAATCAAATCATTAAAAAATTACCTAAAAAAGCTTTTGTTCACCTCTCACACATTTTTAACTTTATCCTCCGTTTATCATACATCCCCTCTTCTTGGAAACATTCGGTCATTATTCTAATTCATAAGCTTGGGAAACCCTCGCATCTCCCTTCGTCTTATAGACCAATTAGCCTACTCCCCTCCTTCTCTAAAATCCTTGAAAAAATCATAATCAAAAGAATCTATCCAATTATAACCGAAAAGAATATTATTCCAGATACCCAATTTGGTTTTAGAAACAATCATTCAGCCCTTCACCAAGTACACAGAATTGTAGACAACATTGCCTCTTCTCTAGAAAAAAAATATTTTTGTTCAGCCGTATTCCTTGATATAGCACAGGCGTTTGATCGTGTATGGCACAAAGGCCTGCTCTACAAAATTCGTTTCCTTCCCACTCCTCTATATCTTACCTTAAAATGTTTCCTCTCACACCCTACTTTTCAAGTGCGATGCGATGATGAGCTCTCAAGTACTTTTCCTATAAAAGCTGGTGTTCCACAACGTAGCATTCTCGCTCCTACCCTTTATAATCTATTTACTGCCGACATACCTCATTCCAACATCACTAACTTAGCCACGTGACCTTCTCAATAACTTATTTTCACTTAGTTTGTAAATAAAACTAAACTATTTTAATAAATAATGCCCCCATAAGTTAAGAAAATTATAATTATTTATTGGACAGAGACTGTCCAATAAATAATGCGATTACAGTGTCCTCGTGGTTATGTCAAAACCTTTGGTGTCCGGTGTCCTGGGCCCGTCGGTTGACACGAGCAAATCGCCTAGTTAGTCACTCGGACTTCAGTAGTACATTATAGCAGAACCTCTTATAGTTACAGAAACTCTTAGAAGTTAAGTTTTATATTAAAAGTACTACCAAAACTACAAAAATGTTAAAACTTCACACTATTAATATATTTTTCTAATTTTCAACGTTTTCCCCCATCTAGAGATTCTATAACATTTAATCCACTAGTCCCAAATCATTATACATCAAGGCCATACGTGAATAATACTACCAAACATCGTAAGTACGCATTATATAGAGATGGATGAATTTTAAACGCATTTATCTTAGAATAATATACAATATTATATTTTGTAATCGATATTTTAAACATATAAGTCCATGTATCTTTGTATAATATTTTTTGTAAATAGATTTTAAAACCATATATCATTTTTAAAAAAAATATCATGCGAGGGAGTGCAGGATTATTCAAATTCGGATTTGTGGATATTTGTGTATCAGAGGATGCCTGATCAACATTGTAATACAATTTTGTTTCAGTTCGACACTTTTTCGCTAAGTTATAGAAAGTTAACGTTTGTGGGAGTGAAGAAGTCTACCTTTTCGACTTTTAACCTAACAAAGTCACTCAAAATTTCGGATACCTAAGGTTAATCGGGTGGTACTAAAACATGTAGTCGTATTTGCTGATACAAAAAAAACAGGCATCATAGAAACACTAGCTCGGCATCAATACAAAAAAAAACTTTGCAAATAAATTAGCAACTATAGGCTGCAAAAAATGTTTTTAGTTTATTGTATTGTCGAAATATAAAGTACTCAAATTAAAAATGTGCAATGATAATGAACATTTTTTTTTAAATTTTGCATCTTTAAAATACATCTCAAGCCGCTTTTTATCTTGTATTTGAAGTTTATTAAAAAAACAAAAAACAATGTTAAATTTTTAAAATAAAGTATTACCAGAACACTATACCTTCTTGTTGGTTAGATATTTTTGAAATACGACTTTTTTTCGAAAAAATTAAGATTAAAATTAAAAACATATCATGTATTTTCCGAAAGCGCCTGAAAAAAAATGCATATTTGTTTAATAATGTTTTAGATAAAAATGAAAATTTCCTATATTTTATTATCATTGATGTGCGTAAATGTTTTGGCTAATATAAGTATAAGTAAGTATTTTATTTTCATATTTAATATGAAGAATATTTCATATTTAATATTTTCATAAGACAAAATTAAAAAAAAATAATATTTTACTTTTCTTTACAGCAGAATATATAAATATGGTTGAACTTCTGAGTAAGTAATATTTTATAAACATACAGACTAACACTGTACACTTTAAAATTTTACTATATTTGTATAAAAATATTTTTTAAAAACATTTACTACAGACTTGCAAATTCAAAAAGCTTCTGGCATTAACGACGATTATAAAGGAAGTAAGATAATAATAATTAATATACTAATATGTAATTGTTTTGGTATGTTGGCCTATTTATCAAATTATTTGTACATCAATAATAATATAATATAGTAACAGTGTGCCAAACACTGTAAACGTTTTTAAGTTTTAAAAATAAAGTTACAAATGTTTGTACTCGTATTTACTAGGATTCCGCAAATGCATTTTTACAGTTTTAAAATATGAGTTGGCTTTTATAATACAGCATTTCCGAAAAGTATTGTCTTACAAGAATGATATCTATATTAGTTGAGAACATTATCTGTGTCTTTAAGTTAAGACTGTAAAAAAAATGCTCCCACCTAACTTCCTAATAAATGGGCGGGTGGTATCTTCTTAAAGTGGTAGTTTTATATTTTAGATTGGGTCTGTGCTCCATCACTCTTAGGCACGGGCCGTCCTGAAAGTCACTGTAATCTACAACGAGCATACTTTACCCCAGGAATGGACTAATTAGGGAACTGGGGGGAGTTGCCTAATGTATGGTGTAATTTTATTTTTTTGCTTTTTCTACACATTTTGAATTTATTCAGAACTTTTCTTTAGTTTAAACTTTTATTTGTTTGTTTTAGATGGATTGGAGCGTGTAATTGAAGGCGTTTTGCGTACAAATTGTAGTTCATCGAGTAATAATAATTACATTTTAATAAAAACAAATCTTGCTAATATAATAATTGTATACGAATAACATTAAAAAGGAATTTTTAACCTTTATACTGCCGTTGTGTTTTTCAAAAACGCAACGCAGTTTTTCAAACAGCAATGCGTCCCAACCATCACTATAATAATGGTATCCTGTTTCTTAGTTCTTTAATTGATTAGTACGTAAAAGTACGTCCACGGAAGTGAAAGGGTTAGAGAAAATGTTTAAATTACATACATTTTGTTTTATCTTGTTCTAATCCCCAATACGATTTAATACAACTATTGTATTTTCATTAGGTTTCAAATAGAGATAAGCTTTTTGTTCTGAATTACCTATACACATGTTCTTTTTTTTTAACTTTTCTTTAGTTTAGTTTATAATAGAATAGAAAATTAAATTCAATACCATTTTTGTATTGCTAATTTCAGGGTATTTGATTGAAATGTTCACTGTACCTGGTAATATGCTTAATAGAATTTTATGGAAATATTTCCACACAGTCGTATAATAATTATTAAGTATACAAGGTTTTCGCATTAATTTCAGAACTTGCAAAAACTTACAACTTTGATTATCTACAAGGTAATCAATTATCACTTTTATAAATTATAAATTTCAAATTAATAATGCATTGCACAGAATTGTATGTACAATATTAGTTTCTATTACAAAAAAAATATATACATACAAATTAAATTTTTATTTTATTTTCAAATTTAGATTCCATAATGACACAAACACATACTCTGCAACAGAAATTATTTCAGATTTTAGGTAAATATAAAATTTTCAATTTTTTAGAAAACAATTTTTAAAGACCAATAAGCACCATGAAATGTGAGTGAAGCTAAAAAAATATCAGGTTAATAGATTTTTTTGGGATTTCAAAACAAATGTTTAAATAATCTCAAAGTATACGGAATATAACTAGATTCATCAAGGAATAATAGCTTACAATATCTTGTGAAATACAAAGCACAAAATAAATCAACATAATAGATTGAATTATTATTAAATTCAGTGTGCAGAAAGTATTTATTTAAACGTTGCTAGAGAATAATCTAATGTTAATAATCTATTTTGCATTGAATAATTAGTAAAATAAATACCAATTATTCGTTTGAAAACGAATGTTATTGATAAATATAAAGACCTGGTTTGATAAACTGTAAAATGATGTTATATTTTTGTTACAGGTATTCCTATGATCTATCCTAACAAAAGTAAATACAAATTTAATCGTCCATTAAAAAAAAGTTATAGTTTGGTTGAGAGATATAACTTTCTTTATTGACATTAAATTTTTAATAAACGAAAATTTAGTTAAGGAATCATAATATATAACATCAGGGCATACAATTTAAAAAAAAAACATGAATACCAATATATTAACAATTTTTGTATTATTAATATGGTAATATATAATTGTATGCAGGTAATGACATTTTAAGAGTGACCACATATGGAAAAACAAGAACTTATCTTACTGGAAAAGCTTTACATAACTTACGTAACCAAATATTTGGTGAGTATTTAAGTATAGAGTTTGAGTGGTTTTGCTTTTCTAATAACATGTATTTCTTACAGGGTGTTTCATAATTGATAACACATTCAATATTTTTTTAACTAAATGATAAATTATGGCTTTTCTCTTTGGAGATTCATTAATTTTTGTTATTGTTCAATATTACACGATATTTAAATTATTTTCTAGAGCGGGGGGGGGGGAGGGGGTTCGGCTTTATGTTAGTACTAAATTATTTGGCATTGATTAGCTGGAACTGTCAAGGGTAAATATAATAAACCAGGATGATTAACTATAAACCATTTTTATATTATTGTTACAGATATTCCTTCACTTGATGATAAAAACCAAAGTAATTACAAAGTAATCTCTTTCTGTTGTATATCCGATTACCTTTTGAAATAATTATTACGTTTTTCGTTAGTATTGTATATAACTTTTAGCTTATTTAAACGATACATTTAGTTTTATAAATATTTATTTGTCCACACAGTAATTACAAAAAAATACAATTTTATTTTGGGAGACTTAATAACATTTTACGACTATTATATTTACATTACAATTTTGAACAGCGTGAATCAATTTTTAACAATATAATTAAGCTCACGAAGCGGTTTCTGATCTTTTTTCTAAAGTTTGAAGATCACTTAATGGCGGTAGCTAACATGGCCTTAAAGCCATCGTTTTTATGTCATACTAGACTTTGCGTTAATTAATTGGTCAAAATAATGGTATTTTTCGAGTGACTGTTGCGGATATCAATTACAACCAGTGTTGATTAACTATATAATTGTTTTATATTTTTGTTACAGCTGTTACTGTACATGACGATAAATACAAAATAATTTACAAAGCTACTCGTTAGTATTAAATAGAGTTTACGGCTTGTTAGAAAGATAAAATTTGCTTTATATATTCTTTTATTCACACAATAATTACAATTAAGTACACTTTTAGTTGGGGATACTTCTTTTAAGGGTTCCAGGATATGGAGTTGACTTTTAGCACTCTTACCAAACAGTGGTTCAGATAACATTTGAGCAAATTTAGAATACATTTTTAGCGTGTGTCGTCTTTTTACTAAAAATACAGCACGCTCTTCACGAATAATCGCTGTCCACACTTTTTTTAACCTAACCTTGGATGATCTTCGGACTAAAAATGAACTCCATTTTATTTTTGCACCCCTTCTAGACTTCACCAACGCTGCTGATTTTCTTTTTATCATATATTTTTACGTTTCTTCCCCCTCTTTTTGTACTCATTAAGACATTAAGTTAAAAAAATTAAGAAACCAGTACAGTGGGGTCGGGGCATAGTGGGTACGGGGGGTCACAGGCTTACAGGAATTTTTAAATCTGAAAGTGATAAAACCACTTTCGAAAAAACGCTTCGATGCAAATCGGTAGTTAGTATTTTCAAGCCAGTACAGTCTAATCCAAGCACAGTATAAACCAGCAAAGTTAGGTAATTAATAAATTGAGGTTCTGTATTTACAAATAAGCATCAAAGCGTTAATTTGAAAGTGATTTTATACAAGATGACTAGTACATAAGAGTACAGTGGAATCAAAGCAACGAGGGGACGGAGAAGTCACAGGTCTACAGAAATTAATATAAATAAAAGTGATAAAATTGAATGAAATCACTTTCAAAAAAATGCTTTGATGCTTATTTGTGAATACAGAACCTCAATTTAATACTTTCTAATTTTGCTGGTTTATACTGTGCTTGTTTTGAACTGTACTGGTTTGAAAATACTAACTACCGATTTGCATAGAAGCATTTTTTCGAAAGTGGTTTTGTCACTTTCAGATTTAAAAATTCCTGTAAACCTGTGACCTCCCCGTCGCTACTATGCCCTGACCCAACTTTGCTCCGTCCACACTAACTGAAAAAACGTAGTGGACTAAATAACACATATACAATTCTCAATATAATTAAAATTTATGTATTATATACTTCCATTAGAGCAATCTCACACGAACTATTTATACTTCACATATTATATTATTTCAAAGCTCTATTATACTTTTATTTTACTAGATTGACAATGTACAAAACAAAATGTCACTTAAAAAACTTTTTCATAGATCCTTAAAATGTAATAGGTGGGGTTGTGAAACGGATTTTCTCATTTAAATACATTGGAAAATCGCCCGTCTTACTGTCCTACCCTCTATATTAATTTCTTGTTACTTTCTAAAAAAAATTTGATTTTCATTTTTATTTACATTTAGTTACATTTAAATTAAAATTAAATCGTATACTGGTACCATGATGGAGAAAACAATAAATTTTACCTTCATATATTACTTATTAGTTAAATATTACTAATATTTATAGCCACTAGCTGTCGGCTGTTGCCTGTTATTTAACAATCAACTTTTATGGAGATTTTAAAAATTGTGTTTTTATAATAATAGTATAGGAGCAGTATCATGATGTTAATTGTTCATGAGATTTGATCTAGACATAAAATAGCTTATTATCATTCATGACTTTTAAATACTATTAAAAAATATATTTGAACATAATGAAATATTTTATACAAAATTAGAGCTACAAAATTATAAACTAAAAAATTAAAATTAGCACGAAGCAGATTATCTTAGATAGTTTAAACAATCAAGCGTGAATCTCTTTAAATGAATAACAGTATAACAATATGCAAAACATTTTTGTTCCTTTAAAAAAATTGTGTAATATAAAATACATTTTTGGGCGGTATACTGCATAAAAACCAACACTTAATCTGAATCCAAAAAACAACAGTCCTCTTCATGATTTTCAGGTTGTTGGACCTTATATACTCATAGTTGACCTTCGGTACGGTAATATAACGCGGGTGGTAAAATAACGAGATAACGACAGTGGTTTTGTCGTGTCAGAATCATGTAGCGCCGAATTTGTTTTCCGTTTATTATGTTATGAATATATATGAATTCTAACTACTGACAAATTTTCAACTTAAATGTACTCAAATTACGGCTAAAAAACTAAAAAAACTTGAACCTCCCACGGGGGGTGGGAAATGAGTTTAATTTAAATTTGAAACAACTGACGTGTGCGGGCATACCAAATAAATATTCCTTATAAATTTCATCTCGATCCGACTCTTTTTGTCGAAATTATAGCCAGTCTAACTTAAAAACTGGGACGGTTTTTTTTTGTGTTTTCAAATTTCGTTTTTGAAGAAGTAAACTTTTTCAACTTTTATCCCCCCTCCCCCAATGTACCAACTAGATAAAATTTGTGATTTATAGAGTTGCTATTCGAAGGAATTGGTCGAGTATTAAAAAAGTTACAGTGTATACAGATAAAAAAAAAACCCACATCAGAGTAAAACTAATACCTTCTCGCTTTGCATCGAAGCTAAAATATGCGAATATATTATTAAATATTATATTTTCAACCCAGTTATTTATATTCATGTATATTTATGCAGGTAGAGCAATTATTAAATTGACCAAACTGGGAAAGGCGAGAAGACTTCTAACTAAAAAAGCTATAAGAAATGTACTTACTCAAACATTAGGTGAATATAAATCGACATTATTAATAATATCTATTTCTTAAACGTGATTTAATATGGATAACACAACCAATTTTTCTTAACTACTAGAAAATTTGTGGTTTTCTTTTTGGAGATATTTTAATTTTTGGTATTTTTTAATATTACATAATATTTAAACGCAATTTTAGAGCGGAAGGGCGTTTTTGTATTTTTGTTATTACTATAATATTTGTTATTGCTCAATTTATTTTTAAATAACTACAAATTTGCAATTTTTATGTGTTGAAACAATTATTGTTTATTTTGAAACATTTAGATTTCATAATTTTTTTCTTAAGCTCTAGTAACAAGAATTAAATGTTGAAAACTTTGACTGGTTTAGAACCATTTTTGCATAATTACTAAGTATTTTTAATGTAGTTTCGAATTTAGGGTGAGAATTGGAATGCCGTAGATAAATGCATGCAGATGATAATAATACTATACTTCATCCTTCCTCTTTTTCTGTTAATAACTTTAAAAATAACTATCCACAAATGGTTATCGTCCAGTCCAAAGTATCTTAAAGGAAAATTATAGAATATTTACTCATAACTATTTAAACTATTTTGATCACTGTAGTCACTTTTCCCGTTTTTTCGACTTTTCTATGAATTAACTCCTCTTATCAATCATGATTATAGAAAACCAGGTTGAAATGAAAACATTTTCAGCTTTCTAAAAACATATTATAAAATTGCCCAAACTTTGAGCAACACGAAAAAAATCACACATTTTAGATTAAAAACTCAATTAAAATGACTTTCTGTGACACACACGAAAAAAAAATGAGAATTTTTTCTAAAAAGCCGAGATTTTTTTTCATACAAAAATGCCTATTTTTGACGTTTTGCGTGTAGCCAAAAAAAATTATAAAAAAAAGAAAAAACTAATACCTATATATTATAACATTTTAATAAAAAAAAAATCCAAACATTTTTAGAACATTCTTTATGCGTATCTATCAGAAATGCAGCGTAAGTTTCAAAAAGTTCGGTGAGGAGGAGGTGGTAGGTTCTTCAAATATTTGTTTATAATCAGCGTTTTAACCAATATACATATTATATATTATAATTGTATTAGTTGACTGTCTTACGGCCCTTCCCGGACAGCAAATCCATCTAGAAACCATCATGATTGATGGTGATGCATTGTATAAGTTGTTTTATTTACGTTTAGTAAAATTGTCTTGCACAATAAAGTGAAATAGTTACCAGTAAGCTGAATTTGGCAATTAATAACTACAATTTTCTTAATTTTTAGCTGGACTGATTTCGTATGACAAGAAGCATTCTGTTCATAAAATTTGTACGTTGATAGCAATGTGGATTAGTTCCAAAACGGCTTCATTAACGTTTGATAGTGTACATCGTGTAGAGGGAATTTATATTTGTGTAGTATATAATAAGGACTGGAATGTTGTAAAATACAGACCATTTAAGGGCATATATTGGCAAGTAAATGTCAATAAAATGGATACTAAAATAGAAGAATTAAATGTACAGGTACTCGACGATTCCAGTATTCCACGATTTGAGAAACAGTTAACAACCACAACATTTTAGACTAGTAATAAATGTATATTACTATAATATTATAAATAAATTTTACATGTTGTACTAACATCCAAATTGTTATTTGGATGTTATTTATTTATCCAAATTGTTATGGTTTTTCTAAAATAAACTATTTTTGCTCACAATTATAAACTCATATTTTGTTGCTTAAGAATTATTATTATTATTGTTGTGTACCTATAGACCTCCTAGAATCTCAATGATAAGAAATAAATATTTAAAAGAAAAATAAAATGCCAAAGTTCTTGTAAAATTTGTCGTTACAGAAACATCGAGTCTATTTTGCCAGCACTCAAGATGGGAAACCAGAAATCAACGTAATGTTATATGAATCAACTATCGGAACTACCGACTTAAATTAAGTTGATAATACCTAAAAGTTCTGGTATCCATAATTACTAACAAAATTACCATACTTAACTTTATCAAGCAGTTCACAAATATCTTAAGTCTTTAGGCAACTCTATCGTTTGGGCAGTTCATTTAGTTGAACCTATTATTTTATTAATAGTGGTTTATACTAAATAAATGAAGTCAAAAATTTTTTTTTTTGTGTAAATTATTTGAGCATAGAGCAACACTTTATTGAATTAATTTAATACAACTAAAAAATAATAGCGACGCGTCACAACCGATGCACATATATGCGATTATAAACGACCGTTATAGAGTTATTATTTAATTTATAAAGTATAATAATTTTAATTACAACAACTAACATATTAAGAAATCTGTACTGTGTTCTGTACTGTGTTGTTACTTGTTGAATGTAGATTATAGATAGTGGGAAAAAACTGATAACTAGATTTAAGACCACAGAGTTGTAATTTCTGTTAATGACAAGTATTATGTATTATCACCATAGCAGTGGTTTGTTTGGTGTTTGTACCACGGTCATTGTTAGTTTTTTGTTAAATGGCCATTCGGTAGCTGGTTATGTTGGTTTTTTAACCTACCTCTCGGTATGTTAGAATAGGTAAGTAATCTGTAAATAAGAACTGTTTGTCTATCATTATTTCAAAATCTTTTTTATGACCAATGCGATCATAAAGTGTATAAATTTTATGTGCACCGGTTTTGGAAACCCGATAAAATATGATAATTATTAAGAGGAATTGTATTATCTTTATAAAGTCATTGCTAATGAACAGATAAACGAAAATAAAAAATTCAATAGCTAACATATTTTTATTTTTTTCTGTCTGTAAATGTATGTAATATAAAAACATATGTTGCCATGAAAATCCAAAACTCCCCCTTATTGGCTTATAAGGATTAATGATAAAACTTTTCAAAATATTGAAAAATATCGTACAATGTGTAGGTACCTAAAAATTTTGGAAAAAAATATTGTCAAAAATATTAATATATTCCGAGAAAATGAATGTCTTACCCAAAGAGAATCACCCTGAATATATATTATATTACATACATTTCCAATAGGTAGCGATGAACAATCTATATATCACATATTTGTGGTATTGTTTTTTTATCCGTGAAACCTATAAAATCAAATAAACACGTTTATCAAAAATATGTATTGGAACTTAAGTGATTCATTCCTAATATTCCCCATGTCTAATATGTCCAACCGCCTCTACAATGGCTTTTGTTTTTTAAAATTCTATAACTGATTCGTAAATGTTTAAACTCTGCTTCGGAATTATGTAAATATGTTAGTCATAACGAAAAATGACAATGTTGCATATGTTAAAAGTATTCGCAAAAACAAAACTGTAAAACATATTTACATTGCATTGTTTTGGTCCACATAACCGATGCCATTCGACAAGTCGTAAGAAAACCATTGAAACAGTCGGTTTAACTATCGTTGCAATTGTTTAAGTAAGTATAACTAACTAAACTTCAAAAAAAGTTAAAACTGTACACTTTCAGTGTGTTTTTCTAATAGAATATTTTTTTTCCGCATCTAAATCTTCAATTCATTAAGTCCATAAGTAAGTAATACTATCGGACTTCAAAACTAAATATGCTTTCAAACAGAGACGTGTGAATTATAAATACATTTGTCTAAGATAGTATACAAAATTATATTTTATATTTGGTATATTATACTTACAAGTCCATGTTTCTTTATACAATGTTTATTTTTAAAATCAATTTTAAAATCAAATACTATTCTTTAAAAGCTAAATCCAGCGGGGTAGAGCAGAATTATTGAAATTTTGATTTAAGGATGTTTGTGTATAAGGGTATACCTGATCAATATTCTAATTAAATTTTGTGTCAATTCGACACTTTTTCGCTAAGTTAAAAAGTTAACGTTGAAAGTTCAAAAAACGGACAATTTTTTTTTAGATTTTTCTCGGTTGTGGGAGCGAAAAAGTCTACTATTTCTACTTTAAACCTAACAAAGTCGCTCAAAATTTCGGATATCTAAAGTTAATCAGGCCATACTAAAACATATTGTCGTGTTTGCTGATACAATACAAAAACAAGCATCATAGTCATACTAGCTCGGCATCGATACATAAAAAAAACACCTTTGCAAATAAACTAGCAACGTTAGGTTGCAAAATATGTTTTTTTTCTTGAATTGCCGAAATATAGACGAACATAATGTACTTAAATTTGAAATGCGCAATTATGATGAAATCTTTTAATTTTTGATAAAATAAAAACACCCCTCAAGTTCAAACTATGTTTTATCTCTTATTTTATGTATATTAACATTTTTGAAAAATTAATGGTATTATAACAACACCTTACCTTTTAGTTAGTTTTTGAATTTTTGAAATACCCATTTTTTCAAAAAAATTAAGATTAAAATTAAAAACATACAATACAATTTCTAAGGACTTTTTGTCAAAAACATTATTCTTTTACAATTAAATCATGAAAATGTTTACTAAAAAATCCGCATGGATGGATAAAAAAAATATGGCAGGCCTACTAAATGAAATATAAACTAGATAAATAACAAAAACTATTTGTCGGTCTATATAAGCTATCTTGTGTATATATACATCATTGTATAACCAAAACCTCATTATCTCGGCCACTCCGGGAGAGCTTAAACTTTATAAAAATTGCATTTATTTTTTTTAATTTTTCTAGCTAAAAATGAAAATTTCTTGTATTTTATTATCATTTATCTGCGTAAATGTTGTGACAAGTAAAAGTATAAGTAAGTATTTAATTTTTATACTTACCCACACATGGAAGGTAAAATTCAAAAAAAATTATATTTAACTTTTCTTTACAGCAGAATATATAAATATGGTTGAACTTACAAGTAAGTAATATTTTAAAATCACACAGACTAACTCAGTACATTTTTGTATAAAACTATTTTTTAAAAACTTTTACCGCAGACTTGCAAATTCAGAGAGCTTCTGAATATAACGACGATTATATAGGAAGTAAGATAATAATAATTAATATAGTAATATGTAATTGTTTTGGTATGTTGGCGTACTTATCAAATTATTTGTACATAAAAAAAAATGGTTTAAAATAATTTTTTAGATAAGTGCACGAGTTATAATATAGTAACAGTGTGCCAAACACTGTAAACGTTTTTAAGTTATTAAAATAAAGTAACAAATGTTTATCCTCGTATTTACTAGGATTCCGCAAATTCATTTTTACGGTTTTAAAATATGAGTTGGCTTTTAAAATACAGCAATACCGAAAATTGTCTCACAAGAATGATATCTATATTAGTTGAGAACATTATCTGTGTCTTTAAATTAAGAATATAAAACAAATTGCCAACACCTAACTTCCTAATAAATGGGTGGAGTGATATCCTGTAATAGTGGTTGTTTTATATTATTGATTGGGTCTGTGTTCCATCGCTCTTAGGCACGGGCCGTCATTGAAATTTACTGTAATTTACTATGAGCAAACTTTACCACAGAAATGAACAAATTTTGGAACTGAGGGAGTTGCCTTATGTATAGTGTAATATTTTTTTATGCTTTTCATATACATTTTGAGTTTATTCTGAACTTTTATTTGTTCTAGATGGATTGGAGCTTGTAATTAAATACATTTTACAAACAAACTGCTATGACTCGAGTAACAATAATTATGTATTAATAAAAAACAATTTGGTTATGGATTAATTGTATACAAAAAACATCAAAACTATATCTTTAACCCTAATACTGCCATTGTGTTTTTCAAACTGTAACACGTCCCAACCGTTACTATAATGGTAACCTGTTTCGTACTTCTTTAATTGATTAGTACGTAAAAGTACGTCCACGACAGTGAAAGGGTTAAAGAAAATGTTTAAATTACATACATTTTGTTTTATCTTGTTCTAATCCCCAATACGATTTAATACAGCTATTGTATTTTCATTAGGTTTCAAATATAGCTAAGCATTTTGTTCTGAATTACTTATATACATATTATTTTTTCTTAACGTTTCTTTAGTTGAGTTTATGATAGAATAGAAAATTTAATTCAATCCCTATTTTGTATTGCTAATTTCAGAGTCAATTAATGAAATGTTCACTGTACCAGGTAATAATTTAAATCAAATTTTATGGAAATTATTCCACACAATCGTTTGATAATCATTAAGTATACATTGTTTTCGATTTAATTTCAGAACTTGCAGTAACTTGCAACTTTGATCATTTACAAGGTAATAAATTACCACTTTTATAAACTTTTAAATGTCATATTTGTAATGCTTCGCACAAAATTATGTGCACAACATTGGTATATACAAACTAAAATAATAATGGAAAAAATATATATATACAAAAAGTACACATTGTTAAAATAGCTTTACTTACAATTAGATATGAAACCCAGCATCAAGGATAAATTTGAGGATGGATTAGATGATAGGAACAGAGCGAGAGTTAAGAATGTTATAGGAGTTAGGGACAAGAATACCCAAAGAGGATAGAAGGTTAAAAAGATATCTCTATGGAAAGAGAGAGTGGGACAATGAAAAAGGAGATGAGAAAAATCACAAATGGCTGGTAAATCATACAAGGTGCAATAAGGAGAGGAGTTCAAAGTGACGAGAAAAGAGAAAGCGGGAAGAAGGTTGTGTCCAAATCTTAAACAAGAAAAGGAAGAAATATCTTTACGTGTGAGATTGAGGCCATGAAACCAAAGCCTGCGAGGGATAATAGGGCAGATTGAGCGATTCCAAGAGGAAAAGTTAGGAGGTAGGGAGGACCATTTGTCCTGCCAAGCTTGAAATATAGTTTAATTTAAACCTGGAAGGAAGTCAGAAAAAGGAGTGTTTAGTTCTTGAGGCAAAATGAAGGAAGCGGTGGAAGTTGCTAGGGAATCGGCAGTCTCATTACCAATTTACCCACAGTGCCCTGGAACCCAAAGGAATTGAACGATTTTGCCAGAGGACGAGATGCGGAACAGAAGAGATCTTATATTAAGAATAAAGGGAGACAATGTAGAGCTGAAGGGATTACATACAATTTAAATGTTTATTTTATTTTCAAATGTAGGTTCCATATTAATACAAACACATATTCTGCAACAGAAATTATTTCAGACATTAGGTAAATATAAAATTTTTAATTTTTTAGAAAACAATTTTTAAAGACCAATAAGCACCATGAAATGTGAGTGAAGCAAAAAAATATCAGGTTATTAGATTTTTTTGGGATTTCAAAACAAATGTTTAAATAATCTCAAAGTATACGGAATATAACTAGATTCATCAAGGAATAATAGCTTACAATATCTTGTGAAATACAAAGCACAAAATAAATAAACATAAAAGATTGAATTATTATTAAATTCAGTGTGCAGGAAGTATTTATTTAAACGTTGCTAGAGAATAACTTAATGTTAATAATCTATATTTCACTGAAAAATTGGTAAAATATTTACCAAATTTTCGTTTTAAAATTAATGTTATGGATAAATATAACGACCGGTCTTGATAAACTGTGTAATTATTTTATATTTTTGTAACAGGTATTCCAATAATCTTGCCAAATGAAAGTAAATACAAATTTAATCGTTCATTAAAAAAAATGTATGATTTAAATAAACGATAAAATTTTCTTTATTGTTTTTATTTACATTAAATTTTTAATAAACTAAAATTTAGTTAAGGAATCATAATATATAACATCAGGGCGTACAATTTAAAAATAAAAACATAAATACGAATATATTAATATTTTTTGTATTTCACATACGGTAATATATGAATTTATGCAGATAATGAAATTTTAAGAATAACCACACTTGGAAAAACAAGAACTTATCTTACTGGAAAAGCTTTAGATAATTTACGAAACCAAATATCTGGTTAGTATTTAAGTATAGAGTTTGAGTGGTATTGTTTTTCTAATAACATGTATTTCTTACAGGGTGTTTCATAATTGATAACACATTCAATATTTTTTTAACTAAATGATAAATTATGGCTTTTCTCTTTGGAGACTCATTAATTTTTTGTTATTTTTTAATATTACAAGATATTTAAATTATTTTCTAGAGCAGGGCGGGGTTTTTCGGCTTTATGTTAATTCTAAAATATTTGGCATTGATTAGCTGGAACTGTCATGGGTAAATAAAATAAACCAGGTTGATTAACTATAAACCATTTTTATATTATTGTTACAGATATTCCTTCACTTGATGATAAAAACCAATGTAATTACAAAGTAATCTCTTTCTGTTATTCATCCGATTGCCTTTTAAAATAATTATTACGTTTTTCGTTAGTATTGAATATAACTTTTAGGTCATTTAAACGATACATTTAGTTTTATAAATATTTATTTGTTCACACAGTAATTACAATAAAATACAATTTTTTTTTGGGAGACTTAATAATATATTACGAGTATTATATTTACATTACAATTTTAAACAGCGTGAATCAATTTTTAACAATACAATTAAGCTCTCGAAGCGGTTTTTGATCTTTTTACATTAATAATTTTTTTTAGTATTACCTTATCTGTGGATTATTGTCTTTTACATACTAAACTTAATGTTTTTCTTGACTGGACTTACCTTCTTGGTCTGTCATTTTATGTTAAAAATTTCATATTGTGACATTTTCCAACAAACTGCAATTTTCCTGTACGATTACTTTCTTTGTTTTATTTTAAAGTTTGAAGATCACTTAACTGCGGTAGCTAACATGGCCTTCAAAGCCATCGTTTTTATGTTATACTAGACTTTGCGTTAATTAATTGGTCAAAATAATGGTATTTTTCGAATGACTCTTGCGGATAACAATTACAACCAGTTTTGATTAACTATATAATTGTTTTATATTTTTGTTACAGCCGTTACTAAACATGATGATAAATACAAAATAAGTTACAAAGCTACGCGTTAGTATTAAATAGAGCTTACGGCTATATATTAATAAATATTATATTTTTAACCCAGTTATTCATATTTATGTATATTTATGCAGGTAGAGCAATTATTAAATTGACCGAACTTGGAAAGGCGAGAAGACTTCTTACTGGAAAAGCTATAATAAATGTACTAACTCAAAAATTAGGTATTTCTTTTTTACTAAATTCTACAGCGGATTAATTATTATAGATAACACATACATTTTTCTAACTGCATGAAAACGTGTGGTTATTATTTTTGAAGATGTTTTAATTTTTGTTATTTTTCAATGTTATGCATAATTCAATAGACATTTTTCAGCCGAGTCCGCAACCACGAAAGAGCATTTACATGTCTTGTTGAAGTACTGAGATAAATTTAGAGTAGTGGTGGAATTATAAATAATGATAAAGTATATTAAGAAGCAGTAACAAGCTAGTATCTAAGGTGGCTAGTATATAAAAACATCAAGTTTCTGGCTAATATTGTAGTTTTTAATATCTGGCTTAAAATAATTCATAGAGAATTTGAGCCCTTAAACTATTTTGAATTTATCATTTAGTTCTAATTTGAACGTTGAACGTAAAACATATCTCTTATCAGATAACAGCGTAATTCCCACCCTTATCTCCTGCCCCCTATCGTCCAACCCCTATCTCCTACCCCGTACCTTCCAACTCTTTTCTCCTACTGCCTATCTCCCACCGAGATATGCTTATAACGTTAATCTTTTTTCGTTATAATTTTTTCGGTTATGCACCACAGCTAATTGCCATCCCCAACCCTAACCCCATTCCCAACTTCACCCCATTTCTTTTTCGTTATCATTTTTTCGGTTATGTACCAGAGCAAAGACATGTAAATGTCAAAAATATTTTTAGAGCGGAGGGGCTTTATCGGCTTTATGTTATAACTATCATGTTTGACATTGACCAATTCATTTTTAACTTTTCTATAAATTTTCATTTTTTTTTTCTATCATGTTTATGGAGATCTAGTTTGTAATGTACATATTTTCAGCTTTGTAAATAAATATTAGAATAATTCTTAAATTTTGGGCAACACAAATAAAAACTACTTTTTAGTTTAAAAACTCAATTTTAATGACTTTCTGTGATTCGAAAAAAATCCTACATTTTTCTAACGAGCCGAGTTTGTTTTTCATAAGAACATTTTTTTGTTTGGTAAAGATACAAAAGAAATGATGAAATACAAGAGTCATGCTAATAAAATAAAAAAATCCTTAAATATTATAATAAAAAATTTATCCAAAAAATGTATGATGAATTTGGCAATTTTTAACAACTATTTCCTTAATTTTTAGCTGAGCAGATTTCATATGACAAGAAGTATTCAGTTCATAGAATTTGTACTTTGATAGCAATGTGGATTAGTTTAAAAACGGCTTCATTACCGTTTGATATTGTAGATCATGAAGAGGATATTGATATTTGTGAAGTATATAATAAGGACTGGAATGCTGTAAAATACAGATCATTTGAGGGCATATATTGGCAAGTAAATGTCAATAATATAGATACTAGAATAAAACAATTAAATGTACAGCTACTCGACGATTCCTGTATCCCACGATTTGAGGAACCGTTAACAACCACAGCACTTTAGACTAGTAATAAATGTATGTTTCTAAAATATTATAACCCATTTTTATATGTTGTACTAACATCCAAATTGTCATTTAATGTTATGGTTTTTCGAAAATAAACTGTGTTTGCTCACAATTATAAACTCATATTTTGTTGCTTTAGAGTTATTATTTTTATTGTTGCGTACCTATGATTTTTTTTTACTGGGAGTAATTTTTGAAGTCTGTATTGGTAACCTACGAGAAGGAAGACGGTAGGCTCTCGCCAGACTATTTATTGCCCGAAGAGAGATAATTTATAATTAAAACAAATTAAAAATTTTCAATTATCTTAATCATTATATAATATGTATTTGAGGCAATACTTTGGATGTTACTAAATTATTCAGTTTTTTTGGTGTTTGCTATTAACTGAATATGGTAATTTTTACAAAAAAAATTTCGTAGTTAACTGCTGTTTTGTTATGATAAAAGTTTTCATCCATTCTATACATACTCTAACAAAACATTTACATATTATACCGGGGAACCGTTTGATGTATAACACTCTCTCTCATACGTTTAACGTCCGTTATTCCCACCGATCGGTGCTTAGACGGTTTAGATTTGACATTTTTGGGTTTATAGCTGGCTGCCGACCTAACGCTAACAAACAAGTTGGCCCCAGAGAGGGATAGATATCTGCGTATTCATAAAAAATAGTTTCTACAGATTCGCGTTCCTCGCTGTTTATGTGGTCTATGCGCAGTGACTGTTTTAACAATTCTATACGGTTACGTTGACTGACTGAATGTCGTGTTGTGTGAATATTTTTTGCACTCGTTTCATGGATGACTTCATATGATAAGTTCTCCAGATGTACTTTCTTTAACTTGACCGGTTCTTCATCCGAGTTTGCTACACATACTAAGGTGCGTGAGTGCGTCCATTTTGTACTGAGTTCAATACGTTTCCGCAGTAAACGTCTTCGGAGAGCTGTTGGGCATGTATCAACACATCTTGGTTGTTTCCAATTATGTTCGTGGTACACACCGGTATGACCACTTCGCTTTGACTATGAATTCGCTGTTCATTGCGTTCGATGTGAGTATACCCTCGGCGAGATTTATTACGGCATTAGTTTCCTTAAGAAAAGGTCGCCCTATAATCCCATCTTGTGGTAATGGGAAGGTTGTAGGTACGACTTGAAATATTACTTTCTGAACAGAATTATCTATGTGTACTTCAAGCTGAACGGAGCCTAGCGTTTTTACCAGGTTGTTGTTTAAACCTTGTAGCACAAACGTGTCGTTGACATTTGCTGTTACGTTGTCTGATAAATAATTAAGTTGAGTTCAGCTCCGGTGTCTATTAATAGATTGGCGTTGTTTTTGTGACACTGAGGAATGCTGAAATAGACATAATTGTTAACTAATTTCACTCTTATTGATCGGATTGGCTTGTGGTTGCCGTGAGCTTTAAGTCGCGCACCGTCCTTTCGCTCTTAACGGTCGGTCGCTCCTCGTTTCCCGAATAAGTTGCGCTCTGCCCATCTCGCTTTTTCTTATTTCTACAATCACTAATGTCATGTCCAGGTTTTTTACAATAGCGGCAGTATAGCTTGTTTTTTCGGTCACTCCCTCCCATGTCCGTTGCTTCACTCTTAACGGTAGATTACGAGGTAGGACACGCAGTTGCCCTTTTTGTGGTATTGTATTTTTTTGACCGACAGCCCTTGGTACTGTGTGTATTTGTTCAACAATGACTGCAGTATTTTGAGTTTCCACTGCCGTTAGGTTTTGGATTTTTGAAGAATCGCTGTGTTTCTCTATCTGATTGATATATTATGCGTTATTCCTCTAAACTTTCTTTTATTGCCGCTTCCAATGGAGTCGGTCTTTGAGCTTTTATAATTGTTTTTATCGGCTGCCGTAGCCCCTCGATAAAAGTGGCTAACGTCTGGCTTTTGATATGGTCGCATAAAATTTTGGCTTCGGCGACCGACTTTCTCATTGCGCTCGCGTTGCACAGTTCATGAAATAGCGTTTGTACTCTCGTTGAGCAAGTACTTATGGCTTCATTTTCTGTAGATGTGTTGCTGTGCGTTGCGCGCAATATTCATCCACCAATAATTTTTTAATGAGTCCCAATTATTTCTATTTCCCTGTACCGCGTTACAGCGAAAGCGTTTCCGCGCAATTTTGTTTCTATTGCTTTTTATAGAATGGGTTTTGCTTCGTCTGCTACACTAATTAGTGCGATTTTGCAGGCATTAATAAAAGGGTATTTATCGGACCGTATTGTGCCGTCAAAAATTTGTATAAGACGTAACGCCTAGGCGATTGTGAGTGTAGATGCCATATTATTTGTGTTTACTACGGGCACGGTGCGAGCGGTGTTATTGTCGGCGCCCGTAGTATTTGCCGTGTGAATACTATCCGGTACGTTCGTTGCCGCGGATAAGGTGGCGGTGGTGACAGTTACAGTAGCGGGGGATCCAACGGTGGCAGCGGCGACGGTCGTACCGGTGTCCTCCTTGGGCGCTCGCGCTGCGCTACGTGTGACGCGTTCTTTTTCTGATTTCGCGTCGGCCACACGAGTACTTATGCCTTCGCCGGTGTTTTGCGTCGGCCCAATTGATCTGCGTAATTCGCGCACTGAACTATCGACTAACTGAAATAACGAGTTGGGATTTCCGGCGGCGATTGACCTAGTAACAGGCCTGTGGGAATTTTGTATTTGATTCCCCCCGTCCCTACTGTCGTCGCTGTCGAACGCAATATTGTTCAGAATATTGATATATTCCGAGAAAATGAGTGTCTTACCCAAATAGAATCACCCTGTACAAATAATATATTACATATATGAACAATATATATATATCACATATAAGTAGTATGGTTTTTTATCCGAGAAGCCTATAAAATCAAAAAAATACGTTTATTAGAAATATGTATTGAAAATAAAGTGATTGACACATATTTACATTGGATTTTTTCATTCGACAAAAACAGATAATGTTCGACAAGTTGTAAAAAACCTCTAAAACGGCCGGTTTAACTATCATTGCAATTGTTATAGTAAGTAATACTACCAAAATTTTAAAACTTCCCACTTTTAATATATTTTTCTAATTTTCAACGTTTTCCCGCATTTAGAGCTTCTACAACATTTAATCCACTAGTCCCAATTCATTATACATCAAGGCCATAAGTAAGTAATACTATTACTAAAGTACGCATTATATAGAGATGGATGAATTTTAAACGCACTTATCTTAGAATAATGTACAATATTGTAGTATAGCATATTTCATAATAGTTTGGAATGCTCTATGTAGCGTTATATTGGTATTAAATGCGATTGTAAGTGTCATCGTGGTTATGACGAAACCTTTGGTGTCGGGTGTTCTAGGCCCATCGGTTGACACAAGCAAATCGCCTAGTTAGTCAGTCGGAATTCAGTAGTACTTATAGCAGAACCTCTAATAAAAATCTACAGTATATTTTAGTTCATAAAACATATTGGTTATTCTTTCTTTTTCAAAAACATCTTTTTTTGTCCGGCCTATCCATTTACATCATCTAGTGGCAGCGGTAACCCATTAGTTACATTATAACAGTGGGCGAACTTACGGATTCCGGCCTTAAAAAAGGGGTGTCTGTTTGCCATTC
Source organism: Adelges cooleyi (assembly GCF_023614345.1). NCBI lineage: Eukaryota > Metazoa > Arthropoda > Insecta > Hemiptera > Adelgidae > Adelges > Adelges cooleyi. Next base: position 315,277 of record NW_026095979.1, read on the forward strand.
AGATAACCAATTTCTTTTTACATAATATAATAGTGCGAAAAGTGGGCATCCGCCGTTTAGTTTTGTGTCGACGTGTAATTGTCACCGCCGCTGTTCGATCGTCCCCTCCGTAATTTGATCGTTCAGCGCTACCGCGGCCCCCGCTGACGGAACGCCCTTCCATAGTTTTGCGCCGCCGAATATCAAACCGGTACGTTTCGTTTTGCGCCGCTGAATATCAAACCGGTACGTTTAGGAAGTGCCGCCGTAACCCAGTTTGGCTCCGCCGTAGTAACCTACTTCTGAGCCACCGCCGTCTCGTTTATTAGTAATATTCCAAATATCAGAGCATCTTTACTTTACACACCAAATCATCTTTAATTTAAACGGCAGTTCAATCAACAAGCAGCGTCTTGATTTCAATTGACAGAGAGTTTCCCATTTCGACAAAAAATGTTTTTCTTTTAGCGGAATAGAAAGCTTAATTTTTAGTACTAACTTGAATAAGATATTTATCAATTATTATTATACACATTAAAATATTTAAGTTTTCATCAACACGTCTCTTAATCGTTGTATACCGTTGTATAGTGGTATTATATAGTAGTTGATATATATATACAAGGTGGCCCACGAAGATTTGACAAATGAAATGACTTTTGTTCAAGTGAATATTTTTAAGTTTTTTTTAAAAAATAATTTATACTCATTTACGCAATAAGCACCACGGTTTTTATTGCACTTGGCTGTTTTATTTTTTGAATAATTTTTTTTTTTTTGGTTACGTTTTTGTTTTATTTTCAAGATAGCCATTTTATTTAAAATAGTTTTTAAAAAAGAATTAGTAAACAAAAATTATATTTTTATCCATACATTAAAAAGATATAATCATTTGAAATTGGTGAAAATTTAAAAATTTTCCTCCGCGTTTTTTGTTTTTTCAGGGAGTTTATAGACTTTGAACACAGAATAGATAACATTTTTTAATAATAGTCGGTTTCAGACATTGGGTCTGAAGATTTGTCATTTACGCTTATTAAATATTGTTCGTAGTGAGACATTAAAAAATAAATAGCAAAAAAAAACAGACTTAGACAATAAGTCAACACTCAACTACATGAATACTTGATACTAATGATACTTGATACTATGAACTAAATGAATATTTGGTCATTATCATACATTTTTACCCACCTAATAACGCTATCATCATTATGTAACTGATCCAAAAAGTGTTCTATACCAATTTAGTATCTTGTTTTTCATAATAGCAAATACACAAATTTATTCTAAATGCCTACCTCAGTGGAAAAAAAAAAAAGAAAAATAAATAAAAAATACATAACTATCAAGTACTTGTTTTTAGTTGTTTTATATAACATGCTAACAAATTAATACTTCATAGAACAAAAAATATTAAATCTTTTTAAATTATACAATATTTAATGTTTTAAAAAATTAAAATCTGGTCGCTTTTAACTCTTTAATTAGTCAACACCGATGTCAATGACATGCATACAGCATATGACAAAATGTCCATTATGCATAATAATAATGCAAAATCCGGGTAATATCAAAGCAATCAAGAAAACTAATTCAAAACCGATATAAACTAATTTAAACAGAAAAATAGCAACTGAATATTATAAATAAAGACATTTTTTTTTAATTGATCAAGGGAATACGATAAGTTTTTTCTATCTTTTCTTTGTTTAATCAACTTAAGGATAGATTTTACTATTTTTATATTATACATCACTAGTTACAGAGCTTGTTACACGTTAAGCACATTAAAAGGTACATACTGACTTATTATTTTAACCAAAAGTTACTGTAAAGTAACTTGTTCAATACCCAAATATTAATAACAATATAAAAATTAACCAAAATTTCAGCTCAATAAATAAGTAATTAATCATACTATTACTTTCTTTATGAGATTGGTGATGTTAAACATTCAAGTATGCTAAAGTAAGAACTTGATTTTTTAAAACAAATTATTGTATCAATTGTACATCTAGAATTGTAACACACGACCAATTATACCAACTCTTTGTAATATCCACTATATAACCATAAAATCCGCTATGTTGAATCGTTTGTCCAAAACTAACACTTGGTTACTTTTGGCCATAAATGAAAGCGTAACCATAAAATGTAACAACGGTGAACCCCGTATTATAAGATTAGATGGTACAGGACAGGTAATACTTACCAAACATGTAATTTGTATGCAAATCAAATCATTCGCATACCTTCTCACACCATTATATTCTCACCTTAACAATTGTAATTCTCTCTATTATCTTACTCACTCTATGTTTTACTTTATACTGTTTTGCCAAGTACAAAAAGCGTAAACCTGTTGTGTACCAACCCCGAGACGTAGTTGCAGAGCCGTCAATTTAGTTAGAAATTAAGATACCTAAAAATATATTTAATTATGTACCCCTTAGGTTTAATTATAGTAAGTAATATAATTAGATAAAAGATAATAAGCACGGAATGGCGGTATTGCAACCCGTACCCCCGTAAGTTAAGCAAATTATAATTCTTTATTGGACAGGGACTGTCCAATCTTATGTGGGGAGGGATGTAGTGTAGCATATTCATAATAGTTTGGAATGCTCTATGTAGCATTATATTGTTATTAATGTTAATATGCGATTGCAAGTCTCATCGTGGTTATGTCGAAACCTTTGGTGTCGGGTGTCCTGGGTCTGTCGGTTGACACGAGCAAATCGCCTAGTTGGTCAGTCGGAATTCAGTAGTACATTATGGCAGAAGCTCTTACAATTACAGAAACTCTTAAAAGTTAAGTTTTATTTTCAAAGTGTAATCCGTATTTAAGAGTATAAATTTAATAATAAAAATCTACATTTTATTTTAGTTCAAAAAACATATTGGTTATTCTTTCCTTTTCAAAAACACCTTCTTTTTGTCTGGCTTATCCATTTACATCAATTTTATATTTTGTAATCTATATTTTAAACATATAAGTCCAAGTTTCTTTGTACAACATTTTTTGTAAATAGATTTTAAAACCAAATGTCATTTTAAAAAAACAAATCATGCGAGGGAGTGCAGGTTATTCAAATTCGGATTTGAGGGTATTTGTGTATCAGGGCATGCCTGATCAACATTGTAATACAATTTTGTTTCAGTTCGACACTTTTTCGCTAAGTTATAGAAAGTTAACGTTTGTGGGTGTGAAAACGTCTATTTTTTCGACTTTTAACCTAACAAAGTCACTCAAAATTTCGGATATCTAAGGTTAATCGGGTGGTCCTAAAACATGTAGTCGTATTTGCTGATACAAAAAAAAAAACAGACACCATTGAGACACTAGCTCGCCATCGATACAAAAAAAAGGTTTGCAAAAAATTTGGCAACGATAAGCTGCAAAAAATGTTTTTAGTTTATTGTATTGCCAAAATATAATGTACTCAAATTAAAAATGGTCAATTATTATGAAAATTTTATTTTTTGATTTTTTAACTTTAAAATACATCACAAGCCTTTTTTTATCTTGTATTTTAAGTTTATTGAAAAATACAAAAACCAATGGTAAATTCTGAAAATAAAAGGTATTACCAGAACACTATACCTTCTTGCTGGTTAGACATTTTTGAAATACGATTTTTTTCGAACAAATTAAGATTAAAATTTAAAACATATAATATATTTTCCAGAAGCGCCTGAACATTAAAAAAATGCATATATGTTTATTAATGTTTTAGACAAAAATGAAAATTTCCTGTATTTTATTATCATTTATGTGCGTAAATGTTTTGGCTAATATAAGTATAAGTAAGTATTTTATTTTCATTTATCTGCGTAAATGTTATGGCTATTATAAGTATAAGTAAGTATTTTATTTTTATATTTAATATGAAATAATATTTCATATTTAATAATTTCATAAGACAAAATTAAAAAAAAATAATATTTTACTTTTCTTTACAGCAGATTATATAAATATGGTTGAACTTCTGAGTAAGTAATATTTTATAATCATACAGACCAACATAGTACATTTTAAAATTTTACTATATTTGTATAAAACTATTTTTTAAAAACATTTACTACAGACTTTCAAATTCAAAAAGCTTCTGGCATTAACGACGATTATAAAGGAAGTAAGATAATAATTATCAATATACTAATATGTAATTGTTTTGGTATGTTGGCCTACTTATCAAATTATTTGTACATCAATAATAATATAATATAGTAACAGTGTGCCAAACACTGTAAACGTTTTTAAGTTTTAAAAATAAAGTTACAAATGTTTGTACTCGTATTTACTAGGAGTCCGGAAACGCATCTTTACGGTTTTAAAATAAGAGTTGGCTTTTATAATACAGCACTCCCGAAAAGTATTGTCTTACAAGAATAATACCTATATTAGTTGAGAACATTATCTGTGTCTTTAAGTTAAGACTGTAAAAAAATGTCCCCACCTAACTTCCTAATAAATGGGCGGGTGGTATCTTCTTAAAGTGGTAGTTTTATATTTTAGATTGGGTCTGTGCTCCATCACTCTTAGGCACGGGCCGTCCTAAAAGTCACTGTAATCTACAATGAGCATACTTTACCCCAGGAATGGACTAATTAGGGAACTGGAAGAGTTGCCTAATGTATGGTGTAATTTTATTTTTCTGCTTTTTATACACATTTTGAATTTATTCGGAACTTTTCTTATTTTAAACTTTTATTGGTTTGTTTTAGATGGATTGGAGCGTGTAATTGAAGGCGTTTTACGTACAAATTGCAATCCAACGAGTAATAATAATTACATTTTAATAAAAATAAATCTTGCTAGTATAATAATTGTATACGAATAAAATTAAAAAGGAATTTTTAACCCTATTACTGCCGTTGTGTTTTTCAAAAACGCAACGCAGTTTTTCAAACTCCAACACGTCCCAACCATCATTATAATAATGGTAACCTGTTTCGTACTTCTTTAATTGATTAGTACGTAAAAGTACGTTCACGACAGTAGAAGGCTTTTTGTTCTGAATTACCTATACACATATTTTTTTTTTTAACTTTTCTTTATTTTAGTTTATAATAGAATAGAAAATTAAATTCAATACCATTTTTGTATTGCTAATTTCAGGGTGTTTGATTGAAATGTTCACTGTACCGGGTAATATGTTTAATAGAATTTTATGGAAATATTTCCACACATTCGTATAAAAATCATTAAGTATACAATGTTTTTGCTTTAATTTTAGAACTTGCACTTACTTACAACTTTGATTATCTACAAGGTAATCAACTATCACTTTTATAAATTTTAAATTTCAAATTAATAATGCATTGCACAGAATTATATGTACAACATTGGTTTCCATTACAAGTTTATATTATTTTAAATGTAGGTGCCATAATGACACAAACACATACTCTGCAACAGAAATTATTTCAGATTTTAGGTAAATATAAAATGTTCAATTTTTTAGTAAACAATTTTTAAAGGCCTATAAGCATCATGAAATGTGAGTGCGGCAAAAAAAAATATCAGGTTATTACATTTTTTGGGAATTTAAACAAATGTTTAAACAATTTTAAAGTATACGGAACATAACTAAATTCATCATGGAATAACCTCTCACAATATCTTGTAAAATACAAAGAACAAAATAAACAAACATAAAATATTAGATTATTATTAAATTCAGTGTGCAGAAAGTATTTATTTAAAAGTTGCTTGAGAATAATTTCATGTTAATAATCTATATTGCATTGAATAAATGTTAAAATAATTACCGTTTATTCATTTCAAAACGAATTTTATGGATAAATATAACGACCTGGCTTGATAAACTGTACAATTATGTTATTTTTTTGTTACAGGTATTCCTATGATCTATCCAAACCAAAGTAAATACAAATTTAATCGTTCATTAAAAAAAGTTATGATTTGAATAATCGATAAAATTTATTTTATTTACATTAAATTTTTAAAGAACAAAAATTGAGTTGAGGAACCATAATATATAACATCAGGAAGGACAATTTTAAAATAAAAACATAAATACGAATTTATTAATATTTTTTGTATCATTGATACGGCATTATATAAATTTATGCAGGTAATGACATTTTAAGAGTGACCACATATGGAAAAACAAGAACTTATCTTACTGGAAAAGCTTTACATAACTTACGTAACCAAATATTTGGTGAGTATTTAAGTATAGAGTTTGAGTGGTTTTGCTTTTCTAATAACATGTATTTCTTACAGAGTGTTTCATAATTGATAACACAATCAATATTTTTTTAACTAAATGATAAATTATGGGTTTGCTATTTGGAGACTCATTATTTTTTGTTATTTTTTAATATTACACGATATTTAAACTATTTTCTAGAGCGGGGGAGGGGGTTTGGCTTTATGTTAATACTCAAATATTTGTCATTGATTAGCTGGCACTGTCATGAGTAAATAAAATAAACCAGGTTGATTAACCATAAACAATTTTCATATTATTGTTACAGATATTCCTGCACTTAATGATAAAAACCAAAGTAATTACAAAGTAATCTCTTTCTGTTATATATCCGATTGTCATTTGAAATCAGGGGTTCGGAACTAATTCCGGAACGTGTTTGTTCATAACTCCCTGTTGTAATCGTTCCGGAACAAATACCCGGAACTCGTTCCTCAAGATTTTCGTTCTGGAGCAAATACCCTGAACTCGTTCCTTTGATATTTGTTCCGGAACAAATAAAATGTAATTGTACCTTGTCATTATTAATAATTTATTAATGGAGCAAAATGTATTTGTTCTACGTATTATGTTGTTTCATTGGAGTTTCTTGAAGGTGCACATTTATGTAAGTTAAATGTTAATTAATTTTCCAACATATTATAGTTAATACATTTGATATAACAATTAATGTTATTTTCAGTGTAGATAAATGTATATAGTATATACATGGTGAAACTTAACAGAGTTATTATAATACATTTATACATACTAAGAAAAATATATGCAAGTAATCCATCAAAACCATCAGTCCTTTAATCATAAATTAAACTTGCAAAGTTAAATAACACTTAATTTATATTAATTTAATACTTTTTTAGATATATACGGGCTATAATATATGGGTAATTTCCAGTATAATTTTTTTACACGACATATATAGGGTGATTCTTTTATCATGGACCACTCAATATCTCATAGGGTTTAATAAGAAATTAACTTTTTTTTTCATATTGTTGTTATACGATGTGATCTCAGTTTTTCACAATTTTTTTGTTTTTACTAAGCTCGAACATAATACGTAGAACAAATACATTTTGCTCCATTAATAAAATATTAATAATGACAAGGTACAATTACATTTTATTTGTTCCGGAACAAATATCAAAGGAACGAGTTCCGGGTATCAGTTTCGGAACGAATATCTTGAGGAACGAGTTCCAAATATTTGCTCCAGAACGAATATCACAAGGAACGAGTGCCAAATATTTGCTCCAGAACGAATATCTCAAGGAACGAGTTCCGAGTATTTGCTCCGGAACGAATATCTTGAGGAACGAGTTCCGGGTATTTGTTCCGGGATATAAAAGAGAAATGAGTCAAATAGGAACGAATTCCGAACCCCTGTTTGAAATAATAATTACAACGTTTTACGTTAGCATTGAATATTACTTTTAGCTTATTTAAAAGATATATTTAGTTTTATATATATTCATTTGTCCACACAGTAATTATAATAAAGTAAAATTTTAGTTTGGGAGACTTAATAACATATTACTAATATTACATTTACATTACAATTTTGGACAGCGTGAATCATTTTTTAACAATACAATTGAGCTCACAAAGCGGTTTTTGATCTTTTTACATAGATCATTTTTTTTAGTATTACCTTATCTGTGAACTGTTGCCTTTAACATACTAACCTTAATGTTTTTCTTGATTGGACTTACCTTCTTGGTCTGTCATTGTATGTTAAGAAATGTCATATTGTGATATTTTTCAACAAACTGCAATTTTCCTGTACGATTACTTTCTTTTTTTTATTCTAAAGTTTGAAGATCACGTAATGGCGGTAGCTAACATGGCCTTAAAGCCATCTTTTTTATGTAATACCAGATTTTGTGTTAATTAATTGGTTAAAATAATGGTATTTTTCGAGTGACTGTTATAGATAAAAATTACAACCAGTGTTGATTAACTATATAATTGTTTTATATTTTTGTTACAGCTGTTACTGTACATGATGATAAATACAAAATAATTTACAAAGCTACTCGTTAGTATTAAATAGAGTTTACGGCTTGTTAGAAAGATAAAATTTGCTTTATATATTCTTTTACTCCCACAATAATTACAATTAAGTAAACTTTTAGTAGGGGAGACTTTTTTTAAGGGTTCTAGGATGTGGAGTGGTCTTTTAGCACTCTTACCAAACAATGGTTCAGATAACATTTGAGCAAATACAGAATACATTTTTAGCGTGTGTCGTCTTTTTACTAAAAATACAGCACCCTCTTCACGACTACATCGCTGCCCACACTTTCTGTAACCTAACTTTGGATGATCTTCGGACTAACAATGAACTCCATTTTATTTTTGCATCCCTTCTAGACTCCACCAATGCTGCTGATATTCTTCTTACCAAATATTTTCACGTTTCTTCTCACTATTATTTTAATCAAAAAGACGTTAAGTTAAAAAATTAAAAAATATGCGTATATATTATTAAATACTATATTTTCAACCCAGTTATTCATGTTTATGTATATTTATGCAGGTACAGCAATTAATAAATTGACCGAACTTGGAAAGGCGAGAAGACTTCTAACTAAAAATGCTATAAGAAATGTACTTACCCAAGCATTAGGTGAATATAAATAGACATTTTTAATAATATCTATTTCTACAGCGTGATTAATTATGGATAACTCAGCCAATTTTTTTTTAAATTACTAGAAAATGTGTGGATTTCTTTTTGGAGATATTTTAATTTTTGTTATTTTTCAATATTACACAATTTTAGAGCGGAAGGGGGTTTTTATATTTATGTTATTACTATAATATTTGTTATTGCTCAATTTATTTTTAAATAACTAAAAATTTGTAATTTTTATATGTTAAAACACTTTAATTATTGTCATTTTGCAAAATTTGTCGCAACATTTACATTTATTCATATTTTTTTTCTAGAGTTCTAGCAACAAGAACAATTTGTTGAAAATGTTGACTGGCTTAAAACTATTTTTGGATAATTACTTTTAAAAGTATTGTTAATGAAGTTTCGAATTTAGGATGAGAATTGGAATGTAGATGATAATAATACTATACTTCATCCTTCCTTTAACCTGTAAAAAACTTTAAAAATAATATTTTTAATAACATCTATTTCTTCAGCGTGATTTAATATGGATAACACAATCAATTTTTCTTAACTACTAAAAATTTGTGGTTGTATTGTTGAAGATATTTTAATTTTGTTATTTTTCAATATTACACATTTTTTAACCACAACTTTAAAGCGGAAGGGGGTTTTTGGATTTATGTTATTACGACAATATTTGTTATTGCTCAATTTATTTTTAAATAACTACAAATTTGCAATTTTTATATGTTGAAACAATTATTGTTTAATTTGCAATATTTCTCACAACATATTCAATTTTTCATAATTTTTCCTAGAGCTCTAGCAACAAGAATAATTTGTTGGACATATTGACTGGCTTAGAAATAGTTTTGGATAATTACTTTAAAAGTATTTTTAATGTAGTTTCGAATGTGGGATGAGAATTTAAACGCCGTAGATAAATGCATGCAGATGATAATAACTATGCTTCATCCTTCCTCTTTTTCTGTTAATAACTTTAAAAATAACTATCCACAAATGGTTATCGTCCAGTCCAAAGTATCTTAAAGGAAAATTATATAACTATTTAAACTATTTTGATTACTGTGACACTTATCTCGTTTTTTCGACTTTTCTATGAATTCACGTGTTTTATTAATCATGTTTATAGAAAACCAGGTTGAAGTAAATACATTTTCAGCTTTCTAAAAACTTACTATAAAATTGCACAAACCTTGAGCAATACGAAAAAAACCACTCATTTTAGATTTTAAACTCAATTAAAATGACTTTTTGTGACACACACGAAAAAAAATCAGAATTTTTTTCTAAAAAGCCGATATTTTTTTCATAAAAAACTGCCTATTTATAACGTTTTGCGTTTGGCAAAAAAAAAATAATAAAAAAGAAGAATAAAGAAAAAACTAATACTTGTATATTATAACATTTTAATAATAAAATAAATCCAAACATTTTTAGAACAATCTTTATGCGTAACAGACATGCAGGGCAATTTTAAAAAAGTTCGTGGAGGAGGAGGTGGTAGGTTCTTCAAATATTCGTTTATATTCAGCGTTTTAACCAGTATACATATTATATATTATAATTGTATTAGTTGACTATCTGACGGCCCTTCCCGGACAGCGAATCCGTCTAGAAACCATCATGCTCGATAGTGATGCATTGTATAAGTTGTTTTATTTTCGTTTAGTAAAATTGTCTTGCACAATAAAGTGAAATAGTTACTAGTAAGCTGAGTTTGGCAAGTTTTAACTACTATTTTCTTTATTTTTAGCTGAACTGATTTCGTATGACAAGAAGCATTGTGTTTATACATTTTGTACGTTGATAGCATTGTGGATTAGTTCAAAAACAGCTTCAATACCGATTGTGTTTGTAGATCATGAAGGGGATGATATTGAGATTTGTGAAGTATATGATAAGGACTGGAATGCTGTAAAATACAGATCATTTGAAGGTATATATTGGCAAGTAAATGTCAATAATATAGATACTAGAATAGAAGAATTAAATGTACAGCTACTCGACGATTCTAGTATCCCACGATTTAAGAAATCGTTAACAACCACAACATTTAAGACTAGTAATAAATGTATAATTCTATAGTATTATAAATAATTTTTACATATTGTACTAACATCCAAATTGATATTTAATGTTATGGTTTTTCTAAAATAAACTTTGGTCACAATTATAAACTCATATTTTGTTGTTTAAAAATTATTATTATTATTGCATACCTATGGTTTTATTTTTACTGGAGGACGTTTTTTGATCTAGATTGATAATTAGTGAAGAGGAGGATGGAAGGTTCTCGCAAGACTATTTATTGCCCGATGAGAGATAAAATTATAATATGATCAGTTCAATATTCAATTTTATAAGAACTATTGTATTTTTAATAGAATTTTTTTCGGGGTTTTTTTAATAAACAAAAGACTTGCGTAAGTTAAACGTAGAAGCAGACAAGAGCCAAGTGATGGCAAAAGCTAGAATGGCAGTAGAGCAGTCATCCAGAGAGTAGAGAAGAGATATCAAACCTGTAAGAGTAAAAGTGCAATAATTTTCTCTAAACCCTTCCGACCATGGCGCTGGCATTAGCGGTAGCTGGGTCCTAGAGAACACTGGCATACTCAAAGATCGGACGGACAAGAGGGCAATGAGGGAGTTTAAAGGAAAGAAAAATATTAAAGATTTGAGTGGAATGACTAAAAAACTCAAGAAGCTTTACTCTTTAGTGCCTTGCATCATTTTCCTTGAATATGAGCCACTGGGGAAAGATCTCTAAAAAAGGATGAAACCTAAATCACGGATGGTCTCGTATTAGCAAGTTTAAACGTTTTGATTATTAATTTTCATTTACTATGACTTTGCAAACCTAACAAATTACAAAATTTAAAAAAATGTGTTCCATTTTGGACAAACGAAAAACGAACTTATTTTACGTATTATATTAATAATAAATATATTTATATTTTCCAAGAAAGTGAGTGTCTTACACCTGTAATAAATATTATAGTATAGTATATAAACACTCCAAAAAGCGGAGACTACTGTGCAAAATGTTGTTGACCTAATTCAAGTGGAATATGTATGTATTTTGATTTGAATTGTTATTTAACATTGTAGTGTACGACTTGTAGCACAGTTGAATTATTTACTGCACATTAGCTGTATACATATATTATAATATATACGATTTTTATAAAAACTTTATACTCCGTTTTGGAATTGAATAAATATGTTAGTCCTAACGAAAAATTACCACGCTGCTTATGTTAATAAATTCGCTAAAACCAAACTGTAAAACATATTTACATTGTATTGTATCGGTCAATATAACAGATGTCATTCGACAAGTCGTAAGACAACCATTGAAATACTTGGTTTAACTATTGCAATTGTTTAAAGTAAGTAAAACTACCAAATCTTCAAAAAGAGTAAAACTGTACTCTTTCAATGTGTTTTTCTGATTTTCAACTTTTTTTCGCATCTAGCGTTCGATAACATTTATTCTACTTAGCCTAATTCATTATACATCAAGACCATAAGTTTTTATAGTAGTTGAATTTATTCGACGATATTTTGCTAAGTAATAGAGAGTTAACGTTGAAAGTTAAAATCTCGACAATTTTTTTTACGTTTTTTCTCAGTTGTGATGGGGGGAGAAGTTTTCTAATTTAATAAATTGAATTTAACAAAAAAATAATAGCGACGCGTCACAACGGTTGTCCACACAAATTTACAAACTTATGCGATTGTAAACGACCGTTTTAGAGTTATTATTGACTTATAAATTTTTACAAAATTGTTTCCGGTAATGAATAAAATACAAATCAAATTATAAAGTACAATTTTTATACTTTGGCACTTGGAACGTTTGACACTTTCACTCTTCAAATATGATCAAACTAGGATCATAATCGTATAAACGTCATACTTAATAAATATATAATGTAATTTAATGCATACTTGCTTATATCATGGAGAGATTATCAAATCAGACTGATTGTCTTACTGAATTAAAAAAAAAAGAAAACTATAACTAAATATTATCCCGTACTATACACATTTTATATGTATAATAATTAAATAATTATTAACGAATTATCAAAAATAGTATTCAATACCAAACAATGTATTTAAATATTGGTATAATATACCTTGTAAGACTGAATGTTATTTATAATCTATTAGTAGGTTTTTTAAATAATTATTATTCACTTAATATTTTACAGAAATTAGTTTATATTAAGCTACTCTGGATAAATATTTTTATTAAATAAACCAAACTAAACAATATGAATTTGTTCAGTAATATTTATTCAAATTATTAAAAAAAATGAAGAAATTTTTGGTCAATATAAATTTGCAGATTTACAATTATCTCTCGATTTGAAAATGTCCGTATTTGATAGAAGATTGCATAGCAAATATTTTATTAATCTGAGTACTTATTCATTCAATATGGCCATTTACTTAGCGATAATCAAATCTCTAAAAGGAAGTTAAAATTTTAATACCACACAAAAGTATCCTAACTATTTTAGTACATAACAGCTTAGGGATTTTATTTATCTTTTTAAGACACGTCTAAACAAATTTGTGTTGTTATTTATTGTTTCATTTTTTCTTATAATTACTACATCTTTAAAAATGTTTATTAAAGTCTCTTCATGATTCTATTATTTTAGTTAAATTTCTTAAGGAAGTAGAACCAAAAACAACATGCTTTTCTTCAATCACACTTTATAGTTACATTAAAATACAATAAAACAAACGAAGTAAAATATAAACTACAAAGTAGAAATAAATAGAAGTGATATTATGTATAGAATAGATACCTACACTAGTTATGATTTCTCTGTTATTAATGCTGTCTACATTTCATTTATTAAGAAATGTATATTATATAAAAAAAAAAAATATAGAAATAATACATATTATAAAATAAATAGATACAATTGCAAGTTGCAGCATCTCATCATATTTGAAAGTATATGCTCTTATCTCGTTCTCATCCAAATCTGCTATTAAAGCTCTTTTTGTCCAAAAAATTTTTAATAAGCTATAATATGACTGATTTAAATATGTTAATATTTACTTAAGATTGGTCAAGTTGTGAAAATTTAAATGATATAGACGTAGCTATGGACATATTTAATGGAAAAATTAATGAGGCTGTTTCCAATTCTACTAAAATGTATATAATAAACTTATCAAATAAGAAATTAAAAGGTTAGATATCAAGCGATCTGGTTAACTCTATTTTAACTAAGTGAAAACAAATTAGATATTCCCATTTTTATTTATCATTAAAAAAGGTATAATTGTTTTAGGAATATCTTATACCTACATAGTTTGGTTAGAAATACTAGTTCAAACTTAATAATAGTTTTAACAAATGTTAAATGTGTTTTCATTCCTATACATAAACCAGGAAATAAATAATTGGTCAGTCATTATTATCTATTATTTCAGATGGTAATTATAATTATTAGACTATGGCCATTATAAAGTATAAACCAATATCGTTTTATCACTGTCTCCGTCGAAAATATTTGAAAAATCATTAAATCCCAAATAATGAAGTAATATAATATTTAGTTATTAAAACATATTTACATGGTTTTACAAGTTTCTTATAGTTGAATATGAGTAAAACTAAGCATATAGTTTTCAATATTCAAAAATATTTTAATCTGGATAACTTAAAGTTTAGAAGTCAAAAATGTGTAGAGATGCAAAATTGTGTTTCATGAATGATGGTTCATATAACATGTAACTGCGTTACTATTAAAAAAGATAATAGTTATATGCCTTGATTCATTGATTACTGACTAAAATGAAAATATCAAAAATATAGAATATGTTATAAAACTATTCAATTATTATTAAGACATTATTTATAAATATTTATAGTTATTAGACAATCGCAGGTATTGTTAAGGGTTTAACTTACTAAGGCTAATTTATTATTTATTTGTAGAATCTATAATTATTTACTGCATTATACTCTGCATATAAATAAAGATAATGATGTCCTATTATGGTGAATTAACACCATACTACATTACCACATTTAATCAGACTAGAGATAGTTTCAGCAGTTAAACCGCTCTAATAAATAAGCATGCCGATAAGCTTTTTATGACTTCAGACGACTACTATCATACTGTAAAACATAATTTACTTGTATTAATAGTTTTATTCAAATAGGATGTAATAATATTGCCACACAATTTGTGTACAACATAGTGAGTGTACGAACTTTGTCGCTACAATAATTGATAAATAGATTATGTTATTCATTTTAAATATTGCATGTTTATATTATGTGAAAACGAGAGTTTTGAATTATGAATTAAAAAATAATTCTAATATAAATATTCATTTAATATTAATAAGAAACGGAAGTAAATTTTATTTACCAATAATTATCGTTGTCGCCATATGAGCTAGTTGGTTTTTTGTCATTATACATGCATCGTAAAAATTTGTACTATTTAAGAAAATATAATATATTTTAACACGGTTGATTTTTTTATCATTTGAATTATTGCCGTTCGGTTCTAGAGATAACAGTTAACTCTGAACGTTAGTTATATTTTAGTTACTTTTTTTTTGACAGAATTGGCAGACTGATAGAATGTGAATTTATATTTTGGTGTTTCGGGGTTGGTCACGCTGATAAAATAAAAATTGTGTTATCTTTTAGAAGAACTGCCCCAAACACCCATAGAGCTGTAATTTCTGTTAACGACAAATATTATATATTATCAACATAGCAGTGGTTTGTTTGGTATTTGTACCACGGTCATTGTTAGGTTTTTTGTTAAATGGCCATTCGCTAGCTGGTTGTATTGGTTTTTCAACCTACCTCTCGATATGTTAAAATAGCTTATCTTAAGAAGTATTAGAGATATGAGAGTTAGAAATACTGGTTGAATAGGTTCGTGTAAAGATACACTGGCATTGCTAGAACTGCCGTGCGCTCCAATATTCCGAAAAAATGAGTGTCTTACCCAAAATGAATCACTCTGTATATATATAAATATATATTCATTTACATATGTTTTCAATAAATAACGATGAACAATCTATATATCACATATTTGTAGTATTGGTTTTTTATCCGAAAAACCTATAAAATTCAAAAACCACATTTATGAAAAATATATGTTTTGAAAATAAAGTGATTCACACAAATTTACATTGGATTTTTTCGGTCGACAAAACAGATATCGTTCGACCAGTTGTAAAAAAACCATTAAAACGGTCGTTTTAATAACCATTGCAATTTTTTAAGTAAATGATACTACCAAAACTGCAAAAAATTTAAAACTTCACACTTTTAATATATTTTTCTAATTTTAAACGTTTTCCCGCATCTAGAGATTCTATAACATTTAATCCACTAGTCCCAATTCATTATACGTCAAGGCCATACGTGAATAATCCAACCAACCATCGTAAGTACGCATTATATATAGATAGATGAATTTTAAACGCATTTGTCTTAGAATAACATACATCATTATATTTTGTAATCTATATTTTAAACATATAAGTCCATGTTTCTTTGTACAACATTTTTTGTAAATAGATTTTAAAACCAAATGTCATTTTAAAAAAAACAAATCATGCGAGGGAGTGCAGGTTTTTCAAATTCGGATTTGAGGGTATTTGTGTATCAGGGCATGCCTGATCAACATTGTAATACAATTTTGTTTCAGTTCGACACTTTTTCGCTAAGTTATAGAAAGTTAACGTTTGTGGGAGTGAAGAAGTCTACTTTTTCGACTTTTAACCTAACAAAGTCACTCAAAATTTCGGATATCTTAGATTAATCGGGCCATACTAAAACATGTAGTCGTATTTGCTGATACAAAAAAAAACAGACATCATAGGAACACTAGCTCGGCATCGATACAAAAAAACAGCTTTGCAAATAAACTAGCAACGATAGGCTGCAAAATATGTTTTTAGTATATTGTATTGCCGAAATATAATGTACTCAATTTTAAAATGTGCAATGATTATTGAAAATTTAATTTTTGATTTTGTATCTTTAAAATACATCTCAAGCTACTTTATATCTTGTATTTTAAGTTTATTAAAAATACAAAAACAATGGTAAATTCTGAAAATTAAAGGTATTACCAGAACACTATACCTTCTTGCTGGTTAGAAATTTTTGAAATACGATGTTTTTTCGAACAAATTAAGATTAAAATTAAAAACATATAATATATTTTCCAGAAGCGCCTGAACATTAAAAAAATTCATATATGTTTATTAATGTTTTAGATAAAAATGAAAATTTCCTGTATTTTATTATCATTAATGTGCGTAAATGTTTTGGCTAATATAAGTATAAGTAAGTATTTTATTTTCATATTTACCCACACAAGGACGATAAAATTTAAAAAAAATAATATTTTACTTTTCTTTACAGCAGAATATATAAATATGGTTGAACTTCTGAGTAAGTAATATTTTATAATCATACAGACCAACACAGTACATTTTAAAATTTTACTATATTTGTATAAAACTATTTTTTAAAAACGTTTATCACAGACTTGCAAATTCAAAAAGCTTCTGGCTATAACGACGATTATATAGGAAGTAAGATAATAATAATTAATATACTAATATGTAATTGTTTTGGTATGTTGGCCTACTTATCAAATTATTTGTACATCAAAAATAATATAATATAGTAACAGTGTGCCAAACACTGTAAACGTTTTTAAGTTTTAAAAATAAAGTAACAAATGTTTGTACTCGTATTTACTAGGAGTCCGGAAATGCATCTTTACGGTTTTAAAATAAGAGTCGGCTTTTATAATACAGCACTTCCGAAAATTGTCTTACACGAATGATATCTATATAAGTTGAGAATATTATCTGTGCCTTTAAGTTAAGACTGTAAAAAAAAATGCCAACACCTAACTTTCTAATAAATGGGCGAAGTGGTATCCTGTAATAGTGGTTGTTTTATATTATTGATTGGGTCTGTGCTCCATCGCTCATAAGCACGGGCCGTCACTGAAAGTTACTGTAATTTACAATGAGCATACTTTACCCCAGGAATAGACTAATTAGGGAACTGAGGGAGTTGCCTAATGTATGGTGTAATTTTTTCTTATGCTTTTCATTTACATTTTGATTTTATTCGGAACTTTTCTTTAGTTTAAACTTTTATTGGTTTGTTCTAGATGGATTGGAGCATGTAATTAAAGACTTTTTACAATCAAACGGCTATGACTCGAGTAACAATAATTATGAATTAATAAAAAACAATTTGGTTATGGATTAATTGTACACAAAAAACATCAAAAATATCTTTAACCCTTTTACTGCCATTGTGTTTTTCAAACTGCAACACGTCCCAACCATTACTATAATGGTAACCTGTTTCTTAGTTCTTTAATTGATTAGTACGTTAACGCACGTCCACGACAGTGAAAGGGTTAAAGAAAATGTTCAGATAAAAAAAATTTAATTCTACTTTCCCATACGATTTAATACAGCTATTGTATTTTCATTAGGTTTCAAACTTATGTAATAGAGCTAAGCATTTTGTTCTGATCTACTTATACACATATTATTTTTTTTAACTTTTCTTTAGTTTAGTTAATGATAGACTAAAAAACTTAATTTAATACCATTTCTGTATTGCTAATTTCAGAGTTTATGAATGAAATGTTCACTGTGCCGGGTAATAAATTTAATCGAATTTTATGGCAATATTTCCTCACAGTCGTCTGATAATCATTAAGTATACAATGTTTACGATTTAATTTCAGAACATGCACTTACTTACAACTTTAATTATCTACAAGGTAATCAATTATCACTTTTATAAATTTTAAATTTCAAATTAATAATGCATTGCACAGAATTATATGTACAACATTGGTTTCCATTACAAGTTTATATTATTTTCAAATGTAGGTGCCTGCACCATGGGCCATCTACAAAGTAATTTCATCTTTATATATTTCAAATTTCATATTTATAACGATTCGCACAGATTTATATGTACAACATTAGTTTCTATTACAACAAACTATGTACATATATTTAAATGATTATTTTATTTTCGAATTTAGGTATCATAATGACACAATCACATACTCTGCAACGGAAATTCTTTCAGACATTAGGTAAATACAAAATGTTTAATTTTTTAGTAAACATTTTTTAAAGGCCACTAAGCACCATAAAATGTGAGTGGGGTAAAAAAAATATTAGCTTATTACATTTTTTGGGATTTCAAACAAATCTTTATACAATTTCAAAGTATACAGAATATAACTAGATTCATCAAGGAATAACAGCTCACAATATCTTATTGTTCTTTATATAAAATACAAAGAACAAAATAAACAAACATAAAAGATTAGATTATTATTAAATTCAGTGTGCAGAAAGTACTTACTTAAACGTTGCTAGAGAATAATTTAATGTTAATAATCTATTTTGCATTGAATAATTAGTAAAATAAATACCAATTATTCGTTTCAAAACGAATGTTATTGACAAATATAAAGACCTGGTTTGATAAACTGTAAAATTATGTTATATTTTTGTTACAGGTATTCCTATGGTCGATACAAACCAAAGTAAATACAAATTTAATCGTTCATTAAAAAAAAGTTATGATTTGAATAAACGATAAAATTTTCTTTATTTTTTTATTTACATTCAATTTTTAATAAACTAAAATTTAGTTAAGGAATCATAATATATAACATCAAGGCGTACAATTTTAAAATAAAAACATAAATACCAATATATTAACAATTTTTGTATTATTAATATGGTAATATATAAATTTATGCAGGTAATGACATTTTAAGAGTGACCACATATGAAAAAACAAGAACTTATCTTACTGGAAAAGCTTTACATAACTTACGTAACCAAATATTTGGTGAGTATTTAAGTATAGAGTTTGAGTGGTTTTGATTTTCTAATAACATGTATTTCTTACAGGGTGTTTCATAATTGATAACACAATCAATAATTTTTTAACTAAATGATAAATTATGGGTTTTCTTTTTGGAGAATCATTAATTTTTGTTATTTTTCAATTTTACAAGATATTTAAATTAATATCTAGAGCCTGGCGGTATTTTTCGGCTTTATGTTAATACCAAAATATTTGGCATTGATTAGTTAGAACTGTCATGGGTAAATAAAATAAACCAGGATGATTAACTATAAACCATTTTTATATTATTGTTACAGATATTCCTTCACTTGATGATAAATACCAAAGTAATTACAAAGTAATCTCTTTCTGTTGTATATCCGATTACCTTTTGAAATAATAATTACGTTTTTCGTTAGTATTGAATATAACTTTTAGCTTATTTAAACGTTACATTTAGTTTTATTTATATTCATTTGTCCACACAGTAACTATAATAAAGTGAAACTTTAGTTTGGGAGACTTAATAACATATTACTAATATTGTATTCACATTACAATTTTGGACAGCGTGAATCAATTTTTAACAATACAATTAAGCTCACGAAGCGGTTACTGATCTTTTTACATAAATCATTTTGTTTAGTATTGCCTTATCTGTGGACTGTTGCCTTTTAAATACTAAACTTAATGTTTTTCTTGACTGGACTTACCTTCTTGGTCTGTCATTTTATGTTAAAAAATGTCATATTGTGATATTTTCCAACAAACTGCATTTTTCCTGCACGATTACTTTCTTTTTTTTATTCTAAAGTTTGAAGATCACTTAATGACGGTAGCTAACATGGCCTTAAAGCCATCGTTTTTTTGTCATACTAGACTTTGCGTTAATTAATTGGTCAAAATAATGGTATTTTTCGAGTGACTGTTGCGGATATCAATTACAACCAGTGTTGATTAACTATATAATGGTTTTATATTTTTGTTACAGCTGTTACTGTACATGATGATAAATACAAAATAATTTACAAAGCTACTCGTTAGTATTAAATAGAGCTTACGGCTTGATAGAAAGATAAAATTTGCTTTATATATTCTTTTACTCCTACAATAATTACAATTAAGTAAACTTTTAGTAGGGGAGACTTTTTTTAAGGGTTCTAGGATGTGGAGTAGTCTTTTAGCACTATTACCAAACAATGGTTCAGATAACAACTGAGCAAATACAGAATACATTTTTAGCCTATGTAGTTATTTTACTAAAAATACAGCACCCTCTTCACGACTAACTCTTCGATGATTTTCGGACTAACGCTGATATCCATTTTCATTTTTGCACCCCTTCTAGACTCCACCAACGCTACTGATATTCTTTTTACCATATCTTTTTACGTTTATGACGTTAAGTTAAAAAATAAAAACATAAATACGAAGAAATAAATAAATATTATATTTTCAACCCAGTTATTTATACATATGTATATTTATGCAGCTAGAGCAATTCTTAAATTGACCAAACTTGGAAAGGCGAGGAGACTTCTTACTGGAAAAGTTATACGAAATGTACTTACCCAAGCATTAGGTGAATATAAATAGACATTTTTAATAATATCTATTTCTACAGCGTGATTAATTATGGATAACACAGCCAATTTTTTTTTAAATTACTAGAAAATGTGTGGATTTCTTTTTGGAGATATTTTAATTTTTGTTATTTTTCAATATTACACAATTTTAGAGCGGAAGGGGGTTTTTATATTTATGTTATTACTATAATATTTGTTATTGCTCAATTTATTTTTAAATAACTAAAAATTTGTAATTTTTATGTGTTAAAACACTTTAATTATTGTCATTATGCAAAATTTTTCGCAACATTTACACTTATTCATATTTTTTTTCTAGAGTTCTAGCAACAAAAACAATTTGTTGAAAATGTTGACTGGCTTAAAACTAGTTTTGGATAATTACTTTAAAAGTATTATTAATGAAGTTTCGAATTTAGGATGAGAATTGGAATGTAGATGATAATAATACTATAAGTCATCCTTCCTCTTAACCTGTAAATAACTTTAAAAATAACTATCCACAAATGGTTATAGACTAGTAAAAAGTATCTTAAAGGAAAATAATAGAATATTTACTCATAATTATTTAAACTTTTTAGATTACTGTAGTCACTTTTCTGTTTATTCGACTTTTCTATGAATTCTTATCAATCATGTTTATTGAAAACCGGGTTAGAATTAATGAATTTTCAGTATTCTAAAAACATGTTATAAAATTGCACAAGCTTTGAGTAACACGAAAAAAACCACATGTTTTAAATTGAAAACTCAATTATAATGACTTTCTGTGGCACGAAAAAAAAAGTCAGAATTTTTTCTAAAAAACCGAGATTTTTTTTCATAAGGAGCTGCTTATTTATAATGTGTTGCGTTTGGAGAAAAAAAAGGATATAGAAAAAACTAATACTTATGTATTATAACATTTTAATATCATTATGCGTATCAAAAATGCAGGGTGTGTTTTAAAAAGTTCGTCGAGGAGGAGGTGGTAGGTTCTTCAAATATTCCTTTATAATCAGCGTTTTGACCAATATACATATTATATATTATAATTGTATTGGTTGACTAACTGACGGCCCTTCCCGGACAGTGAATCCGTCTAGAAACCATCATGCCTGATGGTGATGCATTCAATAAGATGTTTTATTTACGTTTAGTAAATTTGTCTTGCACAATGAAGTGAAATAGTTACTAGTAAGCTGAATTTGGCAATTTTTAACTACTATTTTTTTCATTTTTAGCTGGACTGATTTTGTATGACAAGATGTATTCAGTTCATGAAATTTGTACTTTGATAGCAGTGTGGATTAGTTCAAAAACGGGTTCATTGACGATAAATAGAGTACATCATGTACAGGATATTGATATTTGTGTAGTGTATGATAAGGACTGGAATGTTGTAAAATACAGATCATTTGAGGGCATATATTGGCAAGTGAATGTCAATAAAATGGATACTAAAATAGAAGAATTAAATGTACAGCTACTCGACGATTCCAGTAATCCACGATTTGAGAACCAGTTAACAACCACAACATTTTAGACTAGTAATAAATGTATATTACTATAATATTATAAATAATTTTTACATACTGTACTAACATCCAAATTGTTATTTAATGTTATGGTTTTTCTAAAATAAACTTTGCTCACAATTATAAACTCATATTTTGTTGTTTAAAAATTATTATTATTATTACTATTGCATACCTATGGTTTTATTTTTACTGGAGGACGTTTTATGATCTAGATTGATAACCAATGAGGAGGAAGATTAAAGGCTCTCGCAAGACTATTTATTGCCCAATGAGAGATAAATTTATAATATGATCAGTTCAATATTCAATTGTATAAGAACTATTGTATTTGTTATAGCATTTTTTCGGGGTTTTATTAATAAACAAAAGATTTGCGTGTATAAGTTACACGTAGAAGCAGACAAGAGCCAAGTGATGGCAAAAGCTAGAATGACAGTAGAGTAGACAAACCAAGAACAAACTTATTTTACGTATAATATTAATAATAAATATATTTATATTTTCCAAGAAAACGAGTGTCTTACACCTGTAATAGATATTATAGTATAGTATATTAACACTCCAAAGAGCGGAGACTACTGTGCTAAACATTGTTGACCTAATTCAAGTGGAATATGTATGTATTTTGATTTGAATTGTTATTTAACATTGTAGTGTACGACTTGTAGCACAGTTGAATTATTTACTGCACATTAGCTGTATACATATATTATAATATATACGATTTTTATAAAAACTTTATACTCCGTTTCGGAATTGAATAAATATGTTGGTCATAACGAAAAATTACCATGCTGCTTATGTTAATAAATTCGCTAAAACCAAACTGTAAAACATATTTACATTGTATTGTATCGGTCAATATAACAGATATCATTCGACAAGTCGTAAGACAACCATTGAAATACTTGGTTTAACTATTGCAATTGTTTAAAGTAAGTAAAACTACCAAATTTTCAAAAAGATTAAAACTGTACTCTTTCAATGTGTTTTTCTGATTTTCAAATTTTTTTTTGCATCTAGACGTTCGATAACATTTATTCTACTTAGCCTAATTCATTATACATCAAGACCATAAGTTTTTATAGTAATTGGATTTATTCGACGATATTTTGCTAAGTAATAGAAAGTTAACATTGAAAGTTAAAAACTCGACAATTTTTTTTTTACGTTTTTTTTCAGTTGTGAGGGGAGGGAGAAGTCGACGTTTTCTTATTTATTATATTGAGTATAACAAAAAAATAATAGCGACGCGTCACAACGGTTGTCCACACAAATTTATAAACTTATGCGATTGTAAACGACCGTTTTAGAGTTATTATTGACTTTATAAAATATAATAATTTGAATTATAACAAATAACAAATTAATATGCACTGTATCGTTACTTGTTTAATATAGATTATAAATAGTGGGAAAAAAACTGATAACTAGATTTAAGACCAAAGAGCGAGTTGGGGGTTGTTCTTCCGAAAAATTATATCGCGTGATAATAAATAAATGTTACATAACCTATAAAAATGTATTACTACAGGTAGTACCAACATAGATTTTACCAAAAACCCGCTAAGAGAAATTTCGTATTTTAATATCAAAAACATTGCCTTTTGTTAGGTTCTTATTTGCAAATTGTAGTTAGATCTTTATCAATTATCTAATTTAAATCGTATACACTATACACGTAAAATGATATAATGTAAAATTCATAATAAATTACATTATATTATAGTATATACCTATCTTATAAGTATATGTTATAATTTAATATTATTTGGTATAAAATAATAATAATTTTATTAAAATTTCCCACAATTTGTTTATATTACTATTTAAATAAAACATTTTTACTTTTTACCTAAATTAGTTGACGATTTCAAAATTTGGCTGTCAAGTATAAATTAGTTATACCACATCTTACATTTGTATTCTGTAGTTAAAGAATACAGGTAGGTGCTTATGAGCTTTGTCTTCAGTCTGGTTTTTTAGAAGATATATTATTAACATAATTTGGTACCTAAAGGATATATTAGAGCAAGGAAAACGGAACATATGACACTTGTAGTTTTAATACCTCACATAAATAACTAGAATAAAACATATATTTAATTTTCAAGTTTCACAAATCAATTTATACATTATAAGTAGATAATATGGCATAATATAAAATAGAAAAATAGAAATAATACATATTATTAAATAAATAGATACAATTGCAAGTTGCAGCATCTCATCATATTTGAAAGTATATGCTCTTATCTCGTTCTCATCCAGATCTGCTATTAAAGCTCTTTTTGCCCACAAAAAGTTTAATAAGCTATTATATGACTGATTTAAATATGTTAATATTTACTTAAGATTGGTCAAGTTGTGAACATTTAAATGATATAGACGTAGCAATGGACATATTTAATGGAAAAATTAATGAGGCTGTTTCCAATTCTACTAAAATTTATTTAATAAACTTATCAAATAAGAAATTAAAAGGTTGGATATCAAGCGGTCTGGTTAACTCTATTTTAACTAAGTGAAAACAAATTAGATATTCCCATTTTTATTTATCATTAAAAAAGGTATAATTGTTTTAGGAATATCTTATACCTACATAGTTTGGTTAGAAATACTAGTTCAAACTTGTAGAAGATAATTCTAACTTTATACTGTTAAATAGTCGTACTTAACTATGAAAATTATAAAAGTTGTAGAAATTTAATTTATAATTATCTTCAGGTAAGTTAGTAATAGTTTTAACAAATGTTAAATGTGTTTTCATTCCTATACATAAACCAGGAAATAAATAATTGGTCAGTCATTATTATCTATTATTTCAGTCGGTAATTATAATTATTAGACTGTAGCCATTATAAAGTATAAACCAATATCGTTTTATCACTGTCTCCGTCGAAAATATTTGAAAAATCATTAAATCCCAAATAATGAAGTAATATAATATTTAATTATTAAAACATATTTACATGGTTTTACAAGTTTTCAGAAAATCAAATTTATTTAGTAGTAACAATTATATAACTTAAAAGATAATTTAAAAATATATATTTTTGTTTTAAACAACACATCACGTTTGAAAAAATTCTAACAACGATACAAGGATATGGCCGGTTACATACTAAACAGTGGCCGAGAATCAAAAAACCGCGTAGGGCTATTCATTTTACTACGGCATTCCTTAAAGCACCTGCACGATACAGGTAATACTATGGAACAACACAAGGTCGACACTGAAACCGCATTCTTTTCGGGGTTTTACAACGTTGCCACGTTGGGATGTTACCCAAAGACCGTTTTAAGGTACATGCGTTACAACACAATAACTAGTTTTTAAAACGCTTATAACGAAATAATATAGGCTGACCGGTTCATTGGAAAAATATACGGTAGAATTCGAATATTTTAGTTGTTTGATATTTTCGGTTCCAAAACAATTATGCTATTTTATATAATTTAAAACAGGTGTTTATTAAAAAATGTCTTTTAACACATTTTTATACCACTTCTTTTCAATCACTTTGACAAACGGGAAAAGTAGATCAATTATTTTAATTAATTAGTTCACAATTTTGTTTTGACCACTATAATAATAAAAGAATACGGTTAAATTTCAGAATTATACCACTACTATTTATCATACGGCTTGTTAATTCAACTACGCTTTATCAAGATGACAAACTATTAACCACTGCGGGGTTACTGTACGAAAGTTTGGGAGAAATGAGAGTTCAACAAACAACTTTCGACTTTACGGCATATCTAGATTTAAGTTATTATAATTCTAATTCAGATCAATTAAAACTACGTATCGCCGAATTAAAAGAATATTGTAAAAATTATGATAATCGAACCTTTGAATGGAATTCTGTAAACAATGTTACTACCAATGATAAAACCTTATCACAACGATGTGCTTTTATAGTAGATAAAATAGATTTTATTCGCGAAGAAGTCGGGCGAAAAATAGATTTAAGTCTAAAATCCGTAGGTCACACTAAGTCACGACGTTCTATACCATGGGGAGCTTTAGCTAAAACGGCAAAAACCATCTTTGGGCTTTGTAGCGATAAATGCTTGGAAAAATCCGAATCACTTATTAAAAATTATCTCGATGGGGGCGAAACTGCTTTGCCACAAAACACTAGAGTATTCAAAATATCACAAAATGTCAAACCTGATCAAACTTTGCCAACGCCACCACAAATAAAACCTCCAGCTGATGTATATACAACGGGTATGATGGAACTATTTCGGTTAGGCAACGTAGCCGAAATTGAATTGTTATTATCTCAATACATTTACGAATCTAATCTCATATTTGAAATACTACAACTAGCACGGTTAGGTCAACTTCATTCTAGCTTAATAAGCATTGATGAACTTCAAACGCAACTAGTTGTTATCGCAAACCAATTAGAACCAAACACTCAACTTCCATTTGATACTAGTATTGACCACATAGCTGAAACAGTTAAATTATCACAAATTATCATTTATTATGCCGATGGGAAAATTGTATTTAAAATAAACTTACCTGTAGTTTTAAAGGAACGGCTGATTTTATACCATATACTTCCATTACCTGTTTGCGAAAATGAAACTTGTATATATATCAAGCCAAAATTTCACTATATCGCTGTAACAAATACTTATGAACGGTATTCAACATTCGAAAAAATTGATCAGTTAAACTGTAAACGAAGCTCAACTTTCTTACTATGTAATGAATTATATCCACTCCATGCTTACAGCAATCTGCAAGTTTGTGAGCTTTTACTTTTAAAACAACAAAGAACTGTTCCTAGAAGTTGTAAAATCCTTTATAACAGAATACCTAGTACTATATTTTATAAATTTACAAATAAAAATAAATGGCTGTATATTTCGCCTGGGGAAACCGTTTTTATAGCTTGTGGAGATCGTCCCGCAGAACGGATACAATTAGAAAATAATGGGATACTAAGTTTAAATTCTTCTTGTAGAGCTTACAGTGACCAGGATGTATTAATACCAGGAAAAGAAATTATTTCTGAAGGATACAATGATTTTATTGCTAACATAACTATGCCTGAACCAACATATTTAAGCTCAAGGTTTAATAACCATTTTCTAAATTCCTTTCACACTCAAGTTCGCTCAATTAGTGATCTTTTGACTAACGGAAAGTCAACAAGGCAACTCGAAGCAGAAGCCGACATTTTTCATGTACCATTTATACAAAGCAGTTATGAATACGTTTTGTTAGGTCTCAGCGTAGCTAATCTAATGATAATTCTGGTTGTATTATATTCATATGACATTTTACAATATAATCGCTTGAGGCGAGCAAGGGCCAATAGGATTGGGCGCGCTGTGCACGCAAGAGAAGAAATACCTATGTAATAAAAAAAATATAATAATAACAAATAGGAAGTAGTTTATATAAGTTATAGCATAGTAATTTAAATATTAAAATAAACACGGTGAAGGACGATCAATGTACGTATAAAGTTATATCTGTAATAATGTAATAAAACCTGTTTTAGTGCCAACATAAAAATCATTGTGGCTGATTTTGAATTCCTGCCAAAGGCACACAGCGAATATATCGCTGTGTCTGGGTGCCTTCTGTCGACGCACAAAAACAACACTCCTGTGAACCTATCAGGATTCCCGATAGTAGTAACTACATCTTGTGCCCCTCGACAAGCCACGCAGCAGGAAATCAAATCTTTAATTCGGCAGTGTAATAGGTTTAAGGCCACAAAACCAGCGTTTTCAGCGACTCGTTATTAAACGAGTTGAACAAGGGACTGTATCAAAAGGGGCCCTCGACACTAACTTTATCCACCATTTCAAAATATATACATAAAGGTTCACGAAAACCCATCGTAGTGTTTTGGAACGGTAGTCATGACTATAAAATATTAAAACAGTTTGGCGTGACGAACGTCTATAAATATCTGAATATGACCGCCTGGGATAACAACAATGACGGGCGGTTCAATTTAAAACTGATAAACATGGATACCGGGAAGATCTACTACGATGAGTTCTTAGGAGAGGTAAAGAAGGGGGGTAGGGATCTGAACCTGCGGGAAGCCCATGAGTTAACGTGCACAGAGGCACATTCCCCCCATATGACTTATTATAATCCGGTTTTTGATACGATTTCTTCTCGCTGTGTTTTAAATTATATTATTAATAGATTAAGACCAATAAAATTTTACCGCCTAATCAAAGACATGCCTAAGCTAAGAAAAAAGAAAACCAATAAAAGAAAAAAAACAAAAAAAGCCTGTAGTATAAGAACTAACATTAGGAATAAGTAAACATATAAGAACCACTAACATTTAATTCAAAAAAAATATATGTTTTAATGTTCTAGGTAAATGGAAAACTTTCCTACTTACATTAGAATTAGTACATTAAACATTACAATGAGTACGAGCAATCCCCGTATAATCTTCTTGAAACGAGTAGTAAACTTTGCTTTAAACAATTGTACCAACCCTCTTGCGCCCAAACACACATTAAATACCATAATCACTGAAGTAAACTCAAATCTAATTATAAAATTTGATGACTATTATTTGAAAAGCATTGAAAAAGATATTACAAAATTAATGAGGGAACTTTATGGGTCCTTACGACCATACAACATCTCAATGGCACTCGTAATCTCCGCCATAGAGGGGGACAACTTATTAGATTCGATTTTTGAATATAAGAATACATCAGATAAAGTAAATTATTTCACTAAAGTACTAAGAATAGCATTTGAAAACTGCACTATACATAAAATGAGGCGCTCACTTTGCGATATACTGGTAGAAGCAAATACAATTGGTTTTCCCGATAGTTTTCTTAAACGTACCGAAAAACAATTTAAAACTACATTTAGAGATCGTTTTAGTAAACTACGACCATATAATACTAGCATGGCAATAGTGATAGCTATCCAAGACAAAGACTTTTTAGTATCCCAAATTACGGGGGTGCTACCCAATATGGATTATACAGTAGACGAGACCATAGGCTAGGCTATGCCTAAAAAGTTCTAAGGGGGACAGGACTTGTCTCTCTTCACACCGAACTGGTATGGCTCTGTCTTGGTCGAGTCTGACTTTCCTCGAGAAAAAAAAAATATGAATTGCTCGTACCTCGTTTAATGAAGACAAAGGTGTTTGTTCCGCCATAGTTCAAGGAAAGACAGGACTTGTCTTTTCTCACACCGAGCTCAAGGATACACACACCAGCGTCAAGTAGATTATGATTAATAATAATTAATAAGATTGTGACACGGTCAAACATTATAAATGGTAAAGTTCCTTTTATTATAGATTCTAAATTAACTGAAGATATTATCTATGGTAATAAATTGTAATTGTACTTAAAAAAAATATATTATAATTTTACTTTGAAAAAAAATATTGTAATTGTACTTTGAGAAAAAAAATATATTGTATTGTACCTTGATGAAAAGATATATTGTAATTGTAATTGAAAAATTATGTAAAAAAAAATAATAATAATAAATATATATTGTAGTTGATATTAAATACTAATCCATACTAATCACTAATTTTGAATGTTTTAAAAAAAAAACTATATGTAATACTAACCACTAACCTATTATATTCACTATGTATTCAAATGTATAACTATATAATGTATAACCTTATAATGTATAACTTTTATAACTATATAACTTTTATAAACCATTGTAAATTCTAATGATATGTAATGATACACAAACATGTAATTAAGTGTTGTCAAAGATATTTTGTTCATGAAATGCACAAAATATCTCTCTTTGGGAGAGAGGTGTAATGGATTACTGTAATTAACCAAGTTTACGACATAACCGATTTCTCCTTGAATATTAATAATATTTAATGCACGACCTAAATGGGTTTTTTCTCTACTTTGTAACCAAAGGGTAAAACAACGTCATAAATTGTAAAATCCAATTATAAATTGTAAAAACCGATTTATTCATACACTATAAGAAATCATATACTTTGTACAACTAGAGATTGTAAAAACACGCAAATAAACCATTAAATAAATCAACTATCCGACAATGTTCCGCAATTAACAGTGGACAGCTTAGCCATTCACCCACAACCCGGACTCGAGGATTGGCGATTGCACAATTGGAGAGAGGTCAACAATGCGGGGATGCCAAGGACTCCTTCCATTGCACCCGGATGGCCATTTTGCGTAAATACCAGCCGCCTCGCCATGGCAAAGTCAGAAGTGTTCTGGCTGCGTATTATCTAAGATACCTGCAACAAGACACTCGTTATTACTGTTTGTGTATTGAATTTATGCTTGTTGAAAATACAAAGCTTACTTTATTTTTGTTATTGAAAGTATTCTTTTCATTTAAAAACTTCCAAAATCCATCTTCCACCTTTGTGTTCTAAGTCTTCAAAGGCCACAGACTTGACAGACTTAACAATAGTTATATACCTTGATTCATTGATAACTGACTTAAATGAAAATATCAAAAATATAGAATATGTCATACAACTATTCAATTATTATTAAGACATTATTTATGAATATTTATAGTTATTAGACAATAGCAGGTATTGTTAAGGGTTTAACTTACTAAGGCTAATTTATTATTTATTTGTAGAATCTATAATTATTTACTGCATTATACTCTGCATATAAATAATGATAATGATGTCCTATTATGGTGAAATAACACCATACTACATTACCACATTTAATCAGACTAGAGATAGTTTCAGCAATTAAACCGCAATACTGTAAAACATAATTTACTTGTATTAATAGTTTT
This sequence comes from Adelges cooleyi, assembly GCF_023614345.1. Classification (NCBI taxonomy): domain Eukaryota; kingdom Metazoa; phylum Arthropoda; class Insecta; order Hemiptera; family Adelgidae; genus Adelges; species Adelges cooleyi. The sequence goes on from NW_026095979.1 coordinate 346,975, forward strand.
ATTCAAATAGGATGTAATAATAATGCCACACAATTTGTGTACAACATAGTGAGTGTACGAACTTTGTCGCTACAATAATTGATAAATAGATTATGTTATTAATTTTAAATATTGCCAGTTTATATTATGTGAAAATGAGAGTTTTCTCTGGCCATTCGCTATCTGGTTATGTTGGTTTTTCAACCTACCTCTGAGTATGTTAAAATAGGTAGGTACTCTGTAAACAAGAACTGTTTGTCTATAATTATTTCAAAATCTTTTATATGACCAATGCGAACATAAAGTATATAAATTTTATGTGCTACCGGTTTTGGAAACCCGATAAAATATGATAATTATTAAGAGGAATTGTAGTATCTTTATAAAGCCATAGCTAATGAACAGATTAAACGAAAATATTGAAGAATCTATGAAGATATTGTAGAATATGTACGAATATGTACATAGTAAACATGTATATATATATACACAAAACTACACTTTGTTGTAAAGCTAAAATTTATACAAGTAGTCACTTGCATAAAGAATAATAATTTATTAATTATAAATAAACCACGATAGTAGTTAAATTAGTTATATAGTGTAATTTAATCAATAAATTAGTGAAGCTAGAATTTATACAAGTAGCTATATAAATCTAGTTAAGTATTAAAAACGTATAAACGAAACCTAAACGTTTAGGTGTACAATTACACTTTATAATAAACCACGTGACAAACATAGCAAGAACAAATAACACTGCTACACTGCCATACATGTGAACACGAATTAACAAAGAAACAAACAACGACCAAATGATGACTGACTAGAGACATGAGAATCAACAGCGCCCTGTACCGGCTGTAGGGCGGCGAAGGTCATTAATCCCCGCCTAGCGCATACATTTTGAGGAAATTGCAATTTTCAGATTTTCCCTTTATTTACACTATATGACCCACCTTTGTGCCAAATTTCACGTTTCTACCTATACTGGAAGTGTCTTATAATTTTGATGATGAGTGAGTGAGTCAATCAGTCAGGAACAGAAATTCAAGATTTGAAAGGGCTTATAATTAGGGGCTCATATTTTTACAGTGTCCTAAGCTACATGAGTTTAATCTATGTTCCAAATTTCAAAAGCTTATCTTAAGAAGTATTAGAGATATGAGAGTTAGAAATACTGGTTGAATAGGTTCGTGTAAAGATACACTGGCATTGCTAGAACTGCCGTGCGCTCCAATATTCCGAAAAAATGAGTGTCTTACCCAAAATGAATCACTCTGTATATATATAAATATATATTCATTTACATATGTTTTCAATAAATAGTGATGAACAATCTATATATCACATATTTGTAGTATTGGTTTTTTATCCGAAAAACCTATAAAGTTCAAAAACCACATTTATGAAAAATATATGTTTTGAAAATAAAGTGATTCACACATATTTACATTGGATTTTTTCGGTCGACAAAACAGATATTGTTCGACAATTTGTAAAAAAAACATTAAAACGGCCGGTTTAACTATCATTGCAATTGTTATAGTAAGTAATACTACCAAAATTTTAAAACTTCCCACTGTTAATATATTTTTCTAATTTTCAACGTTTTCCCGCATTTAGAGCTTCTACAACATTTAATCCACTAGTCCCAATTCATTATACATCAAGGCCATAAGTAAGTAATACTATCAAACTTCGTAAGTACGCATTATATAGAGATGGATGAATTTTAAACGCATTAATCTTAGAATAATATACAATATTGTAGTGTAGCATATTTCATAATAGTTTGGAATGCTCTGTGAAGCGTTATATTGGTATTAAATGCAATTGCAAGTGTCATCGTGGTTATGACGAAACCTTTGGTGTCGGATGTCTTAGGCCCATCGGTTGACACCAGCAAATCACCTCGTTAGTCAGTCGGAATGTCAGAATTTTTTTTTACATAATATAATAGTTTAGTTTTGTGTCGACGTGTAATTGTCACCGCCGTAATTCGATCGTTCAGCGCTACCGCGGCCCCCGCTGTCGGAACGCCCTTCCATAGTTTTGCGCCGCCGAATATCAAACCGGTACGTTTCGTTTTGCGCCGCTGAATATCAAACAGGTACGTTTAGGAAGTGCCGCCGTAACCTAGTTTGGCGCCGCCTTGTTTATTAGTAATGTTCCAAATATCAGAGCATCTTTAATTTACACACCAAATCATCTTTAATTTAAACGGCAGAGCATTTTAACGGCAGTTCAATCAATAAGCAGCGTCTTGATTTCAATTGACAGAGAGTTTCCCATTTCGACAAAAAATGTTTTTCTTTTAGCGGAAAAGAAAGCTTAATTTTTAGTACTAACTTGAATAAGATATTTATCAATTATTATTATACACGTTAAAATATTTAAGTTTTCATCAACACGATTCTTAATCGTTGTATACCGTTGTATAGTGGTATTATATAGTAGTTGGTATATACAAGATGGCCCACGAAGATTTGACAACTGAAATGACTTTTGTTCAAGTGAATATTTTTAAGTTTTTTTTTTAAAAAATAATTTATACTCATTTACGCTATAAGCACCACAGTTTTTATTGCACTTGGCTGTTATATTTTTTTAAATAATTTTTTTTTTTTTGGTTACGTTTTTGTTTTATTTTCAAGATATCCATTTTATTTAAAATAGTTTTTAAAAAAGAATTAGTAAACAAAAATTATATTTTTATCCATACATTAAAAAGATATAATCATTTGAAATTGGTGAAAATTTAAAAATTTCCCTCCGCGTTTTTTGTTGGCCATTTAAACGTATATTAAATCACAATTGTTCATCTTTTCATTTTATAAAAGCTTTTTTTTCTGATTAGACGGATATCATTGCAATTTTTTAAGTAAATGAAACTACTTAAAAATTTTAAAACTTCACACTTAATATATATTAGCTTAATATAGCTTCTATAACATTTAATCCACTAGTCCCAATTCATTATACATCAAGGTCATACGTGAATAATACTACTAAACATCGTAAGTACGCATTATATTGAGATGAATTTTAAACGCATTTGTCTTAGAATAACATACAACATTATATTTTCTAATCGATATCTTAAACATATAAGTCCATGTTTCTTTGTACAATATTTTTTGTAAATAGATTTTAAAACCAAATGTCATTTTAAAAAAAACAAATCATGCGAGGGAGTGCAGGTTATTTAAATTCGGATTTTGAGGATATTTGTGTACCAGAGCATGCCTGATCAACATTGTAATACAATTTTTTTTCAGTTCGACACTTTTTCGTTAAGTTATAGAAAGTTAACGTTAGTGGGGGTGAAGAAGTCTACTTTTTCGACTTTTAACCTAACAAAGTCACTCAAAATTTCGGATATCTAAGGTTAGGCTGCAAAATATGTTTTTAGTATATTGTATTGCCGAAATATAATGTACTCAAATTTAAAATGTGCAATGATTATTAAAATTTAATTTTTGATTTTGTATCTTTAAAATACATCTCAAGCTACTTTAAATCTTGTATTTTAAGTTTATTAAAAATACAAAAACAATGGTAAATTCTGAAAATAAAAGGTATTACCAGAACACTATACCTTCTTGCTGGTTAGACATTTTTGAAATACGATTTTTTTCGAACAAATTAAGATTAAAATTAAAAACATATAATATATTTTCCAGAAGCGCCTGAACATTAAAAAAATGCATATATGTTTATTAATGTTTTAGATAAAAATGAAAATTTCCTGTATTTTATTATCATTAATGTGCGTAAATGTTTTGGCTAATATAAGTATAAGTAAGTATTTTATTTTCATATTTACCTACACAAGGACGATAAAATTAAAAAAAAATAATATTTTACTTTTCTTTACAGCAGATTATATAAATATGGTTGAACTTCTGAGTAAGTGATATTTTATAATCATACAGATCAACATAGTACATTTTTAAATTTTACTATATTTGTATAAAACCTATTTCTAAAAACATTTATCACAGACTTGCAAATTCAGAAAGCTTCTGGCATTAACGACGGTTATATAGGAAGTAAGATAATAATTATCAATATACTAATATGTAATTGTTTGGGTATGTTGGCCTACTTATCAAATTATTTGTACATCAATAATAATATAATATAGTAACAGTGTGCCAAACACTGTAAACGTTTTTAAGTTTTAGAAATAAAGTAACAAATGTTTGTACTCGTATTTACTAGGAGTCCGGAAACGCATCTTTACGGTTTTAAAATAAGAGTTGGCTTTTATAATACAGCACTTCCGAAAAGTTATGTCTTACAATAATGATAACTATATTAGTTGAGAACATTATCTGTGTCTTTAAGTTAAGACTGTAAAAAAAATGTCCCCACCTAACTTCCTAATAAATGGGCGGGTGGTATCTTCTTAAAGTGGTAGTTTTATATTTTAGATTGGGTCTGTGCTCCATCACTCTTAGGCACGGGCCGTCCTGAAAGTCACTGTAATCTACAATGAGCATACTTTACCCCAGGAATGGACAAATTAGGGAGCTGGGGGGAGTTGCCTAATGTATGGTGTAATTTTATTTTTAAGCTTTTTATACACATTTTGAATTTATTCGAAACTTTTCTTTAGTTTTAACTTTTATTTGATTGTTTTAGATGGATTGGAGCGTGTAATTGAAGGCGTTTTGCGTACAAATTGTAGTCCATCGAGTAACAATAATTACATTTTAATAAAAACAAATCTTGCTAATATAATAATTGTATACGAATAACATTAAAAAAGAATTTTTAACCCTTTTACTGCCGTTGTGTTTTTCAAAAACGCAACGCAGTTTTTCAAACAGCAATGCGTCCCAACCATCACTATAATAATGGTATCCTGTTTCTTAGTTCTTTAATTGATTAGTACGTAAAAGTACGTCCACGACAGTGAAAGGGTTAGAGAAAATGTTTAAATTACATACATTGTTTTTTATCTTATTCTAATTCCCAATACGATTTAATACAGCTATTGTATTTTCATTAGGTTTCAAATAGAGATAAGCTTTTTGTTCTGAATTACCTATACACATATTCTTTTTTTTAAACTTTTCTTTAGTTTAGTTTATAATAGAATAGAAAATTAAATTCAATGCCATTTTTGTATTGCTAATTTCAGGGTATGTGATTGAAATGTTCACTGTACCTGGTAATATGTTTAATAGTATTTTATGGAAATATTTCCACACAGTCGTATAATAATTATTAAGTATACAAGGTTTTCGCATTAATTTCAGAACTTGCACTTACTTACAACTTTGACTATCTACAAGGTAATCAATTATCACTTTTATAAATTATAAATTTCAAATTAATAATGCATTGCACAGAATTATATGTACAACATTGGTTTCTATTACAAAAAAAATATATACATACAATTAAAATTTTTATTTTATTTTCAAATTTAGATTCCATACTGACACAAACAGATAATCTGCAACAGGAATTATTTCAGAATTTAGGTAAATATAAAATGTTAAATTTTTTAGTAAACAATTTTTAAAGGCCAATAAGTACGATGAAATGTGAGTGTGGATAAAAATATTAGGTTATTACATTTTTGGAGATTTCAAACAAAAGTTAAAACTATTTCTAATTATACGGAATATAACTAGATTCATCAAGGTACAACAGCTCAAAATATCTTGTAAAATACAAAGAACAAAATAAATAAACATTAAAGATTGAATTATTATTAAATTCAGTGTGCAGAAAGTATTTATTTAAATGTTGCTAGAGAATAATTTAATGTTAATAATTTATTTAGCATTAAATAATTCGTAAGATAATTACCAATTTTTCGTTTCAAAACGAATGTTATGGATAAATATAACGACTTGGTTTGATAAATTGTATAATCATGTTATATTTTTGTTACAGGTATTCCTATAGTCTATCCAAACAAAAGTAAATACAAAATTAATTGTTCATTAAAAAAAAAGTTATGATTTGAACAAACGATAAAATTTTCTTTATTTTTTTATGTACATTAAATTTTTAATAAACTAAAATTTAGTTGAGGAATCATAACATATAACATCAGGAAGTACAACTTTAAAATAAAAACATAAATAGGAATATATTAATAAATTTTGTATTATTAATACGATGATATATAAATGTATGCAGGTAATGAAATTTTAAGAATAACCACACTTGGAAAAACAAGAACTTATCTTACTGGAAAAGCTTTACATAATTTACATAAGCAAATAATTGGTGAGTATTTAAGTATAGAGTTTGAGTGGTATTGCTTTTCTATTAACATTCTATTTCTTACAGGGTGTTTCATAATTGATAACACAATCAATATTTTTTAACTAAATGATAAATTTTGGCTTTTCTCTTTGGAGACTCATTAATTTTTGTTATTGTTCAATATTACACGATATTTAAACTATTTTCTAGAGCGGGGGGGGGGGGGGGCTTTATGTTAGTACTAAAATATTTGGCATAGATTAGCTGGAACTGTCATGGGTAAATAAAATAATCCAGGTTGATTAACTATTAAAAATTTATATATTATTGTTACAGATATTCCTGCACTTGATGATAAAAACCAAAGTAATTACAAAGTAATCTCTCTCTGTTATACAGGGTGTTCCAGTATGGAAGGTAAGTAATAGGTGATTGGACATCTGGGGACCCCCAAATAAGCCCCCCGTTTTATTTTTTCAATAAGTCAAAAATTGAAGATTTCCACAGGTAAGTAAACAAATAACGACTTAAAAATAAAAAAATATATACCCTGTTATTCAGTGCAAAAAGCTCACCTTAAAAGAGGGGTCACATCATTTTCAGTCTTTTTCAGCCCCTAACTCTTCTCTTATCACTCATCTTATCATTTTTTCTTACCTCTAGTCCCTAATCATTTATCTCTTATCACTAATATTTGATTATTTACTTCTTGTCTCTTGTTTCTAATTATTTATCTCTAATCTCTTATCATTTAGCACCTATCTCTTATCAGTTATCTCTAATCTCTCATAATTTATCTCTTTTCTTATATTTTATCACTTATCATTTATTTCTGGTCTCTAATCATATTTCTCTTATCATTTTTTGAGTTAGGGGCCAAAAGGGACTGAAAATGATGTGATCCCTCTTTTAAGGTGAGCTTTTTGCACTAAATAACAGGGAAAAATTTTTTTTATCTTTAAGTCATTATTTTTTTACTTAACTGTCGAAATCTTCAATTTTTAACTTATCGATAATATTAAAACGGGGGGCTTATTTGGGGGTTCCCCAGATGTTCAATCACCTATTACATACCTTTCATATTGGAACACCCTGTATATCTGATTGTCATTTCAAATAATAATTACAACGGTTTTCGATAGTATTGAATATTACTTTTAGCTTATTTGAAAGATATATTTAGTTTTATTTATATTCATTTGTCCACACAGTAATTATAATAAAGTGAAACTTTAGTTTGGGAGACTTAATAACATATTACTAATATTATAATTACATTAAAATTTTGGACAGCGTGAATCAATTTTTAACAATACAATTGTTAAGCTCACGAAGCGGTTTCTGATCTTTTTACATAAATCATTTTTTTTTAGTATTACCTTATCTGTGAACTGTTGCCTTTAACATACTAAACTTAATGTTTTTTTTGACTGGACTTACCTTCTTGGTCTGTCATTTTATGTTAAAAAATGTCATATTGTGACTTTTTCCAACAAACCGTAATTATCCTCCAGGATTATGGATAACAATTACAACCAGTTTTGATCAACTATATAATTGTTTTATATTTTTGTTACAGCTGTTACTAAACATAATGATATAGACAAAAGAAGTTACAAAGCTACGCGTTAGTATTAAATAGAGCTTACGGCTTGTTTGAAATATAAAATGTGCTTTATTTATTCATTTGTTTTATGTAGAGTATTCTTTTAGTACTCTTACCAAACAATGGTTCAGATAACAATTGAGAAAATACAAAATTACATTTTTAGCCTATGTCGTCTTTTTACTAAAAATACAGCACCCTCTTCACGACTAAATCGCTGTCCACACTTTCTTTAACCTAACCTTGGATGATCTTCGGACTAACAATAAACTCTATTTTAATTTTTCACCCCTTCTAGACTCCACCAACGCTGCTGCTATTCTTTTTATCATATCTCTTTACGTTTCTTCCCACTCTTTTTGTACTAATTAAGATGTTTAGTTAAAAAATTAAAAAAAATGCGAATATGTTAATAAATATTATATTATCGACCCAGTAATTCATATTTATGTATATTTATGCAGGTAGAGCCACTATTAAATTGACCGAACTCGGAAAGGCGAGAAGACTTCTAACAAAAAAAGCTATAAAAAATGTACTTACCCAAGCATTAGGTGAATATAAATCGAATTTTTTAATAATATCGATTTCTTCAGCGTGATTTAATATGGATAACACAACCAATTTTTCTTAATTACTAGAAAATTTGTGGTTTTCTTTTTGGAGATATTTTAATCTTTGTTATTTTTCAATATAACACATTTTTTAAACACAATTTTAGAGCGAAAGGGGGTTATTGGATTTATGTTATAACTATATTATTTGTTATTCCTCAATTTATTTTTAAATAACTACAAATTTGTTATTTTTATGTGTTTCACACTTTAGTTATTGTTATTTTGCAATATTTCTCACAACATATACATTTTTTCAATACTTTTTCTGGAGCTTTAGCAACAAGAATAATTTGTTGAAAATGTTGACTGGCTTAGAAATAGTTTTGGAAAATTACTTTAAAAGTACTTTTAATGAAGTTTCAAATTTAGGATAAGAATTGGAATGCCGTATATAAATGCAAGCAGATGATAATAATAATATGCTTTATCCTTTATTTTGTCCTGTTAATTACTTTAAAAATAACTATCCACAAATGGTTATCGACCAGTCAAAAGCATCTTGAAGAAAAATTATTTAATATTTACTCATAATTATATAAACTATTTTGATTACTGTAGTAGTGATTACTTTTCCCGTTTTTATACTTTTCTATGAATTCACGCCTCTTATCAATCATGTTTATAGAAAACCAGGTTGAAATGAATACATTTTTAGCTTTCTAAAAACATATTATAAAATTGCCTAAACTTTGAGCAACACGAAAAAAATCACACATTTTAGATTAAAAACTCAATTAAAATGACTTTCTGTGACACACACGAAAAAAAAATCTGAATTTTTTCTAAAAAGCCGAGATTTTTTTTCATAAAAAACTGCCTATTGATAACGTTTTGCGTTTGGCAAAAAAAAAATTATAAAAAAGAAGAATAAAGAAAAACTAATACATATATATTATAACATTTTAATAAAAAAAAAAATCCAAACATTATTTTTTATGCGTTACAGACATGCAGGTTAAGTTTCAAAAAGTTCGGTGAGGAGGAGGTGGTAGGTTCTTCAAATATTCGTTTATAATCAGCGTTTTGACCAATATACATATTCTATATTATAATTGTATTATTTGACTATCTGACGGCCCTTCCCGGACAGCGAATCCGTCTAGAAACCATCGTGATTGATGGTGATGCATTGCATAAGTTATTTTATTTACGTTTAGTAAATTTGTCTTGCACAATAAAATGAAATAGTTACTAGTAAGCTGAATTTGGCAAGTTTTAACTACTATTTTCTTTATTTTTAGCTGAACTGATTTCGTATGACAAGGAGCATTGTGTTTATACACTTTGTTTGATGATAGCATTGTGGATTAGTTCAAAAACGGCTTCAATACCGTTTGTTACTTTGGATCATGAAGAGGATATTGATGTTTGTGTAGTACAAGATGAGGACTGGAATGCTGTAAAATACAAATCATTTAAGGGCATATATTGGCAAGTAAATGTCAATGAAACGGATACTAAAATAGAAGAACTAAATGTACAGGTACTCGACGATTCCAGTATTCCACGATTTGAGAAAGTGTTAGACTAGTAATAAATGTTTATTTCTAAAATATTATAAATAATTTTTACATACTGTACTAACATCCAAATTGTTATTTAATGTTATGGTTTTTCTAAAATAAACTTGGCTCACAATTTTAAACTCATATTTTGTTGTTTAAAAATTATTATTATTATTATTGCATACTATGGTTTTATTTTTACTGGAGGACGTTTTATGATCTAGATTGATAACCAATGAAGAGGAGGATGGAAGGTTCTCGCAAGACTATTTATTGCCCAATGAGAGATAAAATTATAATATGATCAGTTCAATATTCAATTGTAAAAAAACTATTGTATTTGTTATAGGATTTTTTTTTCGGGGTTTTATTAATAAACAAAAGATTTGCGTGTCTGCAAATCGTTGTTGTCTGCTTCTATGTTAGACGTAGAAGCAGACAAGAGCGAAGTGATGGCAAAAGCTAGAATGACAGTAGAGCAGTCATCCAGGGAGTAGAGAATGGATATTAAACCTGTAAGAGTAAAACAGTAAGAACTTTCTCTGAACTCTTTCGACCATGGCGCTGGCATTAGCGGTAGCTGGGTCCTAGAGAACACTGGCATACTCAAAGGTCGGACGGACAAGAGAGCAATGAGGGAGTTTAAAAGGGTGAAAAATATTAAAGCTTTGAGTGGAATCACTAAAAAACTCAAGAAGCTTTACTCTTTAGTGCTCTTTTTAACATACAATTTTAATAGTATTTTGCAAGTGTTCAATGTTAGATATTGGATTTTTGTACACTTCGTTTTTAAGCAAGCCCCATAAATAAAAATCCATAATAGTTAAGTCGGGCGATCTTGCTGGCCATTGGATGTTTTGACTCTTTGTGCCCATCCATCTACTCCCAAATGTATCAGCTAAGTAATTTTGTACAACCTTTGCATTATGGGCTGGAGCTCCTTCTTGTTGCCAAAACATACTTAACCTTTTCTGGAGTGGTAAATCCTCCAATAGTATCGGTAAATCATTTTTTAAAAATTCAAGATACTTCTTTGCGTTAATATTCTCCTGATAAAAATATGGACCAATAATATTAATAGTAAGATAATCCTAACTCTTCTAAAATTAAAATATTAAATAATTAATGCGAAACTTTTATTTTATATTTTATTTAGTACCTGCATCAGCTCTCAGCGATATTTTGGGCCGTGCGCTAAGAAAGGCCAAAACTGCTATACTATTTTCATAATTAGTTTGACTTTTACGATACTGTGTGTTATGCAAAGTAAAATTACCCACAAATGCCATGTTTTTGTGGATTCGCGCAAACATAGAGTGATGTGGACAAGACCGATTGATAAAACGCTGTTGATACAACCTTCAATTTAAAATCTTTCATAAGTATTTTTGATCCTATTTTATTAGAAATTAATTCAAAAGAATTTACGTTTGTACCTTTGTGCAACTCTAGTGTTTTTACTACATTCGATGTAGCATGTCTGCATATCTACTTTCTCACTATTACTATAAGACATAGTATAATGTAACACTATTATTTTAACGTAAAAACAAATAAAATTGTCAATTGATATAATTGTACTAAAAACTGAATTACCGTGTAAATTTTTGTGAACATGTACAAAATTGTAAACTATCCACTAACCATCTATTTTGTCTAAATTACCTAGTCACTTACGAGCACTTACGATAAAAGTTTGTTGTTCGAAACATTCTAAAAATACAATTTTCCTTAATAAGAACCAGTTTGTTATCGCAAATTCTATGCATCTTATCTAATGACATATAAGAGTTAGTATTATTGTTGTTCAATATTTTTTTGGCGAATATTATAACAGAGTACACACATGCATATGTGTAATAATTAAATATCTAATAATTGTGCGATAGCATTACCGCTATCTGGGATTCTTGAGCTCGTTAAATCCATTATTTTCTTAATAAACTAATTGAGGCCGATATTTTATCCCAGTCTGTCCCAGATTTTATTACGTTAAGCTAATTTTATTTATTTAACCAAAACGATCAAGTAGTACCGGGTGATTTGATAACTACGGGACACACAATATCTTAAAACATATTACTTTCTTCCTCCAAACTTTCTTTTATTGCCGCTTCCAATGAAGTCGGTCTTTCAGCTTTTATAATTGTTTTTACCGGCTGTCGTAGCCCCTCGAGTGGCTAACGTCTGGCTTTTGATATGGTCGCGAAAAATTTTGGCTTCGGCGACCGATTTTCCCATTGCGCTCGCGTTGCACAGTTCATGAAATGCGTTGCCGCGCAATTTTGTTTCTATTGCTTTTTATAGAATGGGTTTTGCTTCGTCTGCTACACTAATTAGTGCGATTTCGCAGGCATTAATAAAAGGGTATTTATCGGACCGTATTGTGCCGTCAAAAATTGGTATAAGACGTAACGCCTCGCCGAGTGTGAGTGTAGATGCCAAATTATTTGTGTTTACTACGGACACGGTGCGAGCGGTGTTATTGTCGGCGCCCGTAGTATTTGCCGTGTGAATACTATCCGGTACGTTCGTTGCCGCGGATAAGGTGGCGGTGGTGACAGTTACATTAGCGGGGGATCCAACGGTGGCAGCGTCGGCGGTTGTACCGGTGTCCTCCTTGGGCGCTCGCGCTGCGCTACGTGTGACGCGTTCTTTTTCTGATTTCGCCTCGGCCACACGAGTACTTATGCCTTCGCCGGTGTTTTGCGTCGGCCCAAGTAAATTGCATAATTCGCGCACTGAACTATCACCTAACTGAAATAACGAGTCGGGATATCCGGCGGCGATTGACCTAGTAACAGGCCTGTGGGAATTTTGTATTTGATTCCCCCCGTCCCTACTGTTGTCGCTGTTGAACGCAATATTGTTCAGAATATTGATATATTCCGAGAAAATGAGTGTCTTACCCAAATAGAATCACCCTGTATATATATTATATTACATATATGAACAATATACATATATCACATATTAGTAGTACGGTTTTTTTATCCGAGAAACCTATAAAACCAAAAAAACACGTTTATAAGAAATATGTATTGAAAATAAAGTGATTGACACATATTTACATTGGATTTTTTCATTCGACAAAAACAGATATTGTTCGACAAGTTGTAAAAAACCTCTAAAACGGCCGGTTTAACTATCATTGCAATTGTTATAGTAAGTAATACTACCAAAATTTTAAAACTTCCCACTTTTAATATATTTTTCTAATTTTCAACGTTTTCCCGCATTTAGAGCTTCTACAACATTTAATCCACTAGTCCCAATTCATTATACATCAAGGCCATAAGTAAGTAATACTATTACTAAAGTACGCATTATATAGAGATGGATGAATTTTAAACGCACTTATCTTAGAATAATGTACAATATTGTAGTATAGCATATTTCATAATAGTTTGGAATGCTCTATGTAGCGTTATATTGGTATTAAATGCGATTGTAAGTGTCATCGTGGTTATGACTAAACCTTTGGTGTCGGGTGTTTTAGGCCCATCGGTTGACACAAGCAAATCGCCTAGTTAGTCAGTCGGAATTCAGTAGTACAAGAACCTCTAATAAAAATCTACAGTATATTTTAGTTCATAAAACATATTGGTTATTCTTTCTTTTTCAAAAACACCTTTTTTTTGTCCGGCCTATCCATTTACATCATCTAGTGGCAGCGGTAACCCATTAGTTACATTATAACAGTGGGCGAACTTACGGATTCTGGCCTTAAAAAAGGGGTGTCTGTTTGCCATTCAGATAACCAATTTCTTTTTACATAATATAATAGTGCGAAAAGTGGGCATCCGCCGTTTAGTTTTGTGACGACGTGTAATTGTCACCGCCGCTGTTCGATCGTCCCCTCCGTAGTTTGATCGTTCAGCGCTACCGCGGCCCCCGCTGACGGAACGCCCTTCCATAGTTTTGCGCCGCCGAATATCAAACCGGTACGTTTCGTTTTGCGCCGATGAATATCAAACCGGTACGTTTAGGAAGTGCCGCCGTAACCTAGTTTGGCTCCGCCGTAGTAACCTACTTCTGAGCCACCGCCGTCTTGTTTATTAGTAATATTCCAAATATCAGAGCATCTTTACTTTACACATCAAATCATCTTTAATTTAAACGGCAGTTCCATCAACAAGCAGCGTCTTGATTTCAATTGACAGAGAGTTTCCCATTTCGACAAAAAATGTTTTTCTTTTAGCGGAATAGAAAGCTTAATTTTTAGTACTAACTTGAATAAGATATTTATCAATTATTATTATACACATTAAAATATTTAAGTTTTCATCAACACGTCTCTTAATCGTTGTATACCGTTGTATAGTGGTATTATATAGTAGTTGATATATATATACAAGGTGGCCCACGAAGATTTGACAAATGAAATGACTTTTGTTCAAGTGAATATTTTTAAAAAATAATTTATACTCATTTACGCAATAAGCACCACGGTTTTTATTGCACTTGGCTGTTTTATTTTTTGAATAATTTTTGGGTTACGTTTTTGTTTTATTTTCAAGATAGCCATTTTATTTAAAATAGTTTTTAAAAAAGAATTAGTAAACAAAAATAATATTTTTATCCATACATTAAAAAGATATAATCATTTGAAATTTGTGAAAATTTAAAAATTTCCCTCCGCGTTTTTTGTTTTTTTAGGGAGTTTATAGACTTTGAACACAGAATAGATAACATTTTTTAATAATAGTCGGTTTCAGACATTGGGTCTGAAGATTTGTCATTTACGCTTATTAAATATTGTTCGTAGCGAGACATTAAAAAATAAATAGCAAAAAAAAATAGACTTAGACAATAAGTCAACACTCAACTACATGAATACTTGATACTAATGATACTTGATACTATGAACTAAATGAATATTTGGTCATTATCATACATTTTTATCCACCTAATAACGCTATCATCATTATGTAATTGATCCAAAAAGTGTTCTATACCAATTTAGTATCATGTTTTTCATAATAGCAAATACACAAATTTATTCTAAATGCCTACCTCAGTGGTAAAAAAAAAAGAAAAATAAATAAAAAATACATAACTATCAAGTACTTGTTTTTAGTTGTTTTATATAACATGCTAACAAATTAATACTTCATAGAACAAAAAATATTAAATCTTTTTAAATTATACAATATTTAATGTTTTAAAAAATTAAAATCTGGTCGCTTTTAACTCTTTAATTAGTCAACACCGATGTCAATGACATGCATACAGCATATGACAAAATGTCCATTATGCATAATAATAATGCAAAATCCGGGTAATATCAAAGCAATCAAGAAAACTAATTCAAAACCGATATAAACTAATTTAAACAGAAAAATAGCAACTGAATATTATAAATAAAGACATTTTTTTTTAATTGATCAAGGGAATACGATAAGTTTTTTCTATCTTTTCTTTGTTTAATCAACTTAAGGATAGATTTTACTATTTTTATATTATACATCACTAGTTACAGAGCTTGTTACACGTTAAGCACATTAAAAGGTACATACTGACTTATTATTTTAACCAAAAGTTACTGTAAAGTAACTTGTTCAATACCCAAATATTAATAACAATATAAAAATTAACCAAAATTTCAGCTCAATAAATAAGTAATTAATCATACTATTACTTTCTTTTTGAGATTGGTGATGTTAAACATTCAAGTATGCTAAAGTAAGAACTTGATTTTTTAAAACAAATTATTGTATCAATTGTACATCTAGAATTGTAACACACGACCAATTATACCAACTCTTTGTAATATCCACTATATAACCATAAAATCCGCTATGTTGAATCGTTTGTCCAAAACTAACACTTGGTTACTTTTGGCCAAAAATGAAAGCGTAACCATAAAATGTAACAACGGTGAACCCCGTATTATAAGATTAGATGGTACAGGACAGGTAATACTTACCAAACATGTAATTTGTATGCAAATCAAATCATTCGCATACCTTCTCACACCATTATATTCTCACCTTAACAATTGTAATTCTCTCTATTATCTTACTCACTCTATGTTTTACTTTATACTGTTTTGCCAAGTACAAAAAGCGTAAACCTGTTGTGTACCAACCCCAACGTAGTTGCAGAGCCGTCAATTTAGTTAGAAATTAAGATACCTAAAAAATATTTAATTATGTACCCCTTAGGTTTAATTATAGTAAGTAATATAATTAGATATAAGGAAATAAGCACGGAATGGCGGTATTGTAACCCGTACCCCTGTAAGTTAAGAAAATTATAATTATTTATTGGACAGAGACTATCCAATCTTATGTGGGGAGGGATGTAGTGTAGCATATTCATAATAGTTTGGAATGCTCTATGTAGCATTATATTGTTATTAATATTAATATGCGATTGCAAGTCTCATCGTGGTTATGTCGAAACCTTTGGTGTCGGGTGTCCTGGGTCCGTCGGTTGACACGAGCATATCGCCTAGTTGGTCAGTCAGAATTCAGTAGTACATTATAGCAGAAGCTCTTGCAATTACAGAAACTCTTAAAAGTTAAGTTTTATTTTTAAAGTGTAATCCGTATTCAAGAGTATAAGTTTAATAATAAAAATCTACATTTTATTTTAGTTCAAAAAACATATTGGTTATTCTTTCCTTTTCAAAAACACCTTCTTTTTGTCTGGCTTATCCATTTACATCAATTTTATATTTTGTAATCGATATTTTAAACATATAAGTCCATGTTTCTTTGTACAATATTTTTTGTAAATAGATTTTAAAACCAAATATCATGCGAGGGAGTGCAGGATTATTCAAATTCGGGTATGTGGATATTTGTGTATCAGGGCATGCCTGATCAACATCGTAATACAATTTTGTTTTAGTTCGACACTTTTTCGCTAAGTTATAGAAACTTAACGTTTGTGGGTGTGAAAAAGTCTACTTTTTCGACTTTTAACCTAACAAAGTCACTCAAAATTTCGGATATCTAAGGTTAATCGGGTGGTCCTACAACATGTAGTCGTATTTGCTGATACAAAAAAAAACAGACACCATTGAGACACTAGCTCGGCATCGATACAAAAAAAAGGTTTGCAAAAAATTTGGCAACGATAGGCTGCAAAAAATGTTTTTAGTTTATTTTATTGCCAAAATATAATGTACTCAAATTAAAAATGTTCAATTATTATGAAAATTTTATTTTTTGATTTTTTAACTTTAAAATACATCACAAGCCTTTTTTTTATCTTGTATTTTAAGTTTATTGAAAAATACAAAAACCAATGGTAAATTCTGAAAATAAAAGGTATTACCAGAACAATATACCTTCTTGCTGGTTAGACATTTTTGAAATACGATTTTTTTCGAACAAATTAAGATTAAAATTTAAAACATATAATATATTTTCCAGAAGCGCATGAACATTAAAAAAATGCTTATATGTTTATTAATGTTTTAGACAAAAATGAAAATTTCCTGTATTTTATTATCATTTATGTGCGTAAATGTTTTGGCTAATATTAGTATAAGTAAGTATTTTATTTTCGTATTTACCCACACAAGTAAGATAAAATTAAAAAAAAAAAATATTTTACTTTTTTTTACAGCAGAATATATAAATATGGTTGAACTTCTGAGTAAGTAATATTTTATAATCATACAGACTAACACTGTACACTTTGAAATTTTACTATATTTGTATAAAACTATTTTTCAAAAACATTTACTACAGACTTGCAAATTCAAAAAGCTTCTGGCATTAACGACGATTATAAAGGAAGTAAGATAATAATAATTAATATACTAATATGTAATTGTTTTGGTATTTTGGCCTACTTATCAAATTATTTGTACATCAATAATAATATAATATAGTAACAGTGTACCAAACACTGTAAACGTTTTTAAGTTTTAAAAATAAAGTAACAAATGTTTGTACTCGTATTTACTAGGAGTCCGCAAATGCATCTTTACGGTTTTAAAATAGTTAGCTTTTATAATACAGCACTTCCGAAAAGTATTGTCTTACAAGAATGATATCTATATTAGTTGAGAACATTATCTGTGTCTTTAAGTTAAGACTGTAAAACAATGCCCCCACCTAACTTCCTAATAAATGGGCGGGTGGTAGTTTAAACTTTTATTTGTTTGTTTTAGATGGATTGGAGCGTGTAATTGAAGGCGTTTGGCGTACAAATTGTAATCCATCGAGTAATAATAATTACATTTTAATAAAAACAAATCTTGCTAATATAATAATTGTATACAAATAACATTAAAAAGGAATTTTTAACCCTTTTACTGCCGTTGTGTTTTTAAAAACACAACGGCTTGTTTATGACAGAATAGAAAATTAAATTTAATACCATTTTTGTATTGCTAATTTCAGCGTGTTTGATTGAAATGTTCACTGTACCGAGTAATATTTTTAATCGAATTTTATGGAAATATTTCCATACAGTCGTATAACAATCATTAAGTATACAATGTTTTTGCTTTTATTTCAGAACTTGCACTTACTTACAACTTTGATTATCTACAAGGTAATCAATTATTTATTTTATAAATTATAAATTTCAAATTAATAATGCATTGCACAGATTTATATGTACAACATTGGTTTCCATTACAAGTTTATATTATTTTCAAATGTAGATGCCATAATGACACAAACACATACTCTGCAACAGAAATTATTTCAGATTTTAGGTAAATATAAAATGTTCAATTTTTTTGAAAACAATTTTTAAAGACCTATAAGCATCATGAAATGTGAGTGCGGCAAAAAAAATATAAGGTTATTACATTTTTTGGGAATTTAAACAATTTTCAAGTATACGGAATATAACTAAATTCATCAAGGAATAAGCTCTCACAATATCTTGTAAAATACAAAGAACAAAATAAACAAACATAAAATATTAGATTATTATTAAATTCAGTGTGCAGAAAGTATTTATTGAAACGTTGCTTGAGAATAATTTCATGTTAATAATCTATTTTGCATTGAATAATTGTTAAAATAATTACCAATTTTTCCTTTCAAAACGAATGTTATGGATAAATATAACGACCTGGTTTGATAAACTGTATAATTATGTTATTTTTTTATTACAGGTATTCCTATGATCTATCCAAACAAAAGTAAATACAAATTTAATCTTTCATTAAAAAAAAGTTATGATTTGAATAATCGATTAAATTTTCTTTATTTTTTTTTTATTTACATTAAATTTCAGGGCGTACAATTTTTTTTTTTTTTTTTTTTAACATTTATTATTAAAATATACACGATCTGTAATTATTATTTTTTTTTTTTTACAATAAGCGTATGTGATGGAGGAGAGGAGACATGGCATGAGGCAGGAGAGAAGAAGCCACCCATTGGAGGCACTTAAGGGCAGGAGTTTTTTTTAATGTGCTATTGTGAGAAAATGAGATTGAGTTAGTTTAGTATGTAATTAATTTAGTAGGTCACGACACCAGGTACGTTTAAGTCGCCTTCTGGGGTCACCAGGAATTGCGTTGGTGGATAGTTCGGAAATCAAGGGATTACGATGGCTGCGGAATTTGGATTGTGTGCGTTTGTAGAAAGTTTTTGCAACGTTTTGGACTGTAGAAATAGCTAGATCTTTATGTAGAGTGTCGTTAGAAACATAGTAAGGAGCTTTGGTTATTTGGCGTAGACATTTTGATTGGAAGACTTGTATTTTATTTAGGTTGGACGGTTTAGCTGCACCCCGCAGTTGGGTACCGTATGTCCAGATCGGTTTGAGTAGGAGTTTATATAGTAAGAGCTTGTTTTTTAGGTTGAGATGTTGTGACGTGAGGAGATAGCGTAATTGGCGAGAGCGGTTATTTAAGGTAAGTCTTTTGTTATGGGTATGGGTTACCCAAGTAAGCCTGCGGTCTAGATGTAGACCAAGGTATCGGATATTTTGGGCGGTTGGGAGAGGTACATTGTTGAGGTAGATGGGAGGGCAGACTTTTTGCTTTAGTGTGAATGTACAATGAATAGATTTTGTTTCGTTGATTTTAATCCCCCAGTCTTTGTACCATAATGAAAGGAGATTGAGATGATTTTGTACGAGGTTTGAGGCTATTTCAGGGTCAGAATGGATGGCTAGAAGCGCCTTGTCATCGGCAAAGTCACCAGTCGTAGTGTTAGGGGTGGTAGGTTGATCTGAGGTGAATAAATTGAAAAGTAGAGGCGCAGATACCGATCCTTGAGGTACTCCCGCGTGGATTGGTGATACTTCGGATAAGGAGAAGCCAGATCGAACGGCGAAATGTCTGTTTTCTAGATAAGATTTAAATAAAAGAAAATAGTATGGTGGAAGAATAGATTTGAGTTTGAAGAGTAGGCCATTATGCCATACTCTGTCAAATGCCTGAGACACGTCAAGGAAGGCAGCTGTGCAAATAAGCTTTTTTTCAAGAGTATAGGATATTTTATCCACTAGGCGATGGACTTGGTGTATTGTGGAGTGGTTATGACGAAATCCAAATTGGGTATTAGGTATGCTCTCTTCTACGATAGGAAGGATACGTTTTAGGATAATTCTTTCAAACATTTTTGAAAATAGCGGAAGAAGACTAATGGGCCTATATGATTCGGGAGAGTCGGGAGGTTTGCCAGGCTTGGGGATCATAATGATGATTGAGAATTTCCATAAAGCAGGGAAGTATGCCAGTCTAAGTATAGAGTTATAGATGTGAGTTAAGAGAAGTAAAGTTTTTTTGGGAAGTTGTTTTGCTACCTCAGCTGTGATTAGGTCATATCCTGGGCTTTTGCGATGAGGAGAGTTCCTTATCGCACATTCAACATCGCTAGGTCGAACATGTTTAGGTGGGAGAGTCATGGGTAGAGGGTAGGAGAGAAAGTGGTTTACTTTTTCGATTTGAGAAGTAGAGAGAATATTGTTGTGTGGTTGGAAGGTAGAATAGTGATGGTGTCGAAATATATTGGCTTTTTCTAAGTCGGTGACAGCCCAAGTTCCATCGGGTTTTTTTAGTGGAGGAACGGATTGTTGAGTTCGAAGGATTTTCCTTGTTGTTTGCCAGAGTGAGTTGTCAGTAGACGAGAGGGAGACGAGAGGTTTGGTGAAATTTTCTGATCTAATAGAGGCTAGGAGTCTTTTGAGTTTATTAGTTAAATAGTTAAGTTTGCGTTTGTCGGAGGGATATTTAGTTCTCTGCCATGTTGCACGAGCTCTTCGTTTGTCTGAGATTAAGATTCTTATATGCAGGGGAAGATTACTGGTGGGGTTAGTGGTTGACATTGGGGAGGAGCAAGACCAAGCAGCTTCTTGTATTGACTTGGTTAGGAGGTGTACGGCATCGTCTATAGCGTTTGGAGATTTTAATCTAGTTTTGAGGTTACATTGACTATCGAGGGAGGATCTGAATTTTTCCCAGTCCATTTGGCCTAGGATGAGGCTTGGTTGTTTTGGTTTAACAAGAGGGGCAGTTTCAATTGTTAAGAGGATAGCTGAATGATCAGAACAAAGGTCGTTGAGATTAGTGGTTAGGCTGTGGAGACTGTTGGGGATTTTAGATATAAATATGTCCAAAATGTCTGGCTTTTTTCTGGGTGAAGTGGGCCAGTATGATGGCGATGGAGGAGAGTGTACTTTGTAGTTACGATTTTGTGTTGTGATTTCAAGTATGTTTCCACGAGGGTTGTTAACACGACAACCCCATTGTATATTTTTAGCATTTAGATCTCCTCCTATTATAAATGTATGACCAAGAGTAAGGAAGAATTCGTTGAATTGGTTTAATGTTATTGTGTGGCGTGGTGGACTGTATACTGCAAATATATTAAGGGGGGTGTTGTTAAGTGTTATTTGTATGCCGCTGGCTTGAATATGATCCTTTTGGAATTGTGGAAGTGGATGGAATAGTAGGGAGGATTTCACTATGATGGCAACGCCAGCGTGTGCTGTGCCATCAGGATGGTTGGTTTTGAAGACTTGAAACCCGGGTAGGTAGAAGTGTGTTGAATTGGTGAAATGAGTTTCTGATATGAGAGCGATATCAATCCTGTTATTTTGTAATATGGCTAGAAATTCGTCTTTGTGTTTTGTTAAGCCATTTGCATTCCAATTAAAGATGAGGAGAGAGTGTGATGTGGCGTTATTACTTGGCATTGTTAGTATTGATGAGACTTGAGAGGACGGTGGTGAGGAGAGAGATAAGAGGGTTTATTATAGATTTGAACTCGTCAAGGAATTTTAGAAGTGAGATTTCATTGATGTTTGTGGGGTTATTCGAGTTAGCGGACTGGTGACCCTCAGTTACATTTGCATACGTACGTGACCTGGGTGTGTTTTCGGTGGCTGGTTGTTGATGTTGTTATTCAGGATTGGCGTTGAGATTGGGTGGATGTGGTTGATGAGCTTTCTTATTTGAGGTGTGGTTGTTATGTTTCTGGGAGATTTTTTGATATATTGTGCATCCCTTGTAATTGGCTGGGTGTGCCCCTTGACAGAGGCCGCATTTTGCTGGTAGATCTGAAGATTTTGTGCACGAGGAAGAAGGGTGATTTTCTCCACATTTTACACATATGGGTGGGTAAGCGCAGTATGAGCGTGTGTGGCCATAGCTTTGACAGTTTTGGTATTGGGGTATTTGTCGTTTTTTATGGGGCTCTTATATTTTTATTTTTGTATGCAAAATAGAAGTAATAGAGAAGATATCGGTATCGCTTCCTCCGTTTGGGTCTATGTCAACAAAGAACATGGGCAACGTCATTTTAGTTTGGTGGTGTTTAACGTTGGTGACATTTCTCACCGTGAAACCTATTTCTTCTAGAGCTGTTGTTATATCAGTTTCTGGAGTAGATGGATGTAGGTTTCTTATGACTACCCTTAAAGGTTTATCGGATTGGAGCTGGTATGTGTGGTACTGTGCATCGATTTTTTTTCAATAAGTGAATGATTTTTCTGTAGTTATCTGGGGTATCAGTTTGGACTTTTAGATGAGTTGAGGTTGATTGGCACGAGAAGGTATTTGGACCGATGATTTGTTAAAATTGATTTAGCAAGCCTATGTAGTCAAGGACCCCTTTAATGAAGATGGGTGGAGGCAAAATTGTTTTTGGTGTGTTGTTGGTGGTATTCGGTTGCTCCTCGTTTTGGTTATCAGATGTGATGTTAGGGTTTTCAATGGTAGGCTCGTCTATGGAGAGAACGCTGTATCTATTTGGCATGATAAACGTTTTAGCTTTCTTAACGCTAGCTGTAAACGATGGTGATTGCGGTGGTGTGGACGAAGTAGATATGTTGCGTTTATTTTTATTTTTGTCTTCATTATTTTTGCTGATTATTTGGTTATTGACAATTTTAATTGGGGACACAGTTCCGGAGGCCATGTCGTCAGTGTTATCGGAGTCCAAAGGTCACCGCGCGTGACGGTGCCGTGGTCTGTTTAGTGTTTGGACTATTATTGTAATGCGTGTCGGAGTAGTGGAATATAATTTAATATAAAAAATAATATTAAACGATATTACTTGATTTGGAGAAATATTTTTCCCGAAGGTTGTTCACCTTGCGGGTTTGTAGGAATAGTGTCAAATATTTCGTCGAATGAGGTGAAATGCAGAATTTTCTGTTCGGTAGAAGTTTCAGAGCTGGACATAATCCGGGAGCGACGTATAAATGCGTGCGCACTATCGGACTGTCTGCGCGCGAGTGCACGCGTACAATTTTAAAATAAAAACATAAATATCAATATTAACAATTTTTGTATTATTAATACGGTAATATATAAATTTATGCAGGTGATGATATTTTAAGAGTGACCACATATGAAAAAACAAGAACTTATCTTACTGGAAAAGCTTTAGATAACTTACTTAACCAAATATTTGGTGAGTATTTAAGTATAGATGTTGAGTGGTATTGCTTTTCTAAGAACACGTATTTCTTACAGGGTATTTCATAATTGATAACACAATCAATATTTTTTTAACTAAATGATAAATTATGGGTTTTCTTTTTGGAGACTCGTTAATTTTTGTTATTTTTCAATTTTACAAGATATTTAAATTATTTTCTAAAGCAGGGCGGGGTTTTTCGGCTTTATGTTAATACTAAAATATTTGGTATTGATTAGCTGGAACTGTCATGGGTAAATATAATAAACCAGGATGATTAACTATAAACCATTTTTATATTATTGTTACAGATATTCCTTCACTTGATGATAAAAACCAAAGTAATTACAAAGTAATCTCTTTCTGTTATATATCCGATTGTCATTTGAAATCAGGGGTTCGGAACTAATTCCGGAACGTGTTTGTTCATAACTTCCTGTTGTAATCGTTCCGGAACAAATACCCGGAACTCGTTTCTCAAGATTTTCGTTCTGGAGCAAATACCCTGAACTCGTTCCTTTGATATTTGTTCCGGAACAAATAAAATGTAATTGTACCTTGTCATTATTAATAATTTATTAATGGAGCAAAATGTATTTGTTCTACGTATTATGTTGTTTCATTGGAGTTTATTGAAGGTGCACATTTATGTAAGTTAAATGATAATTAATTTACCAACATATTATAGTTAATGCATTTGATATAACAATTAATGTTATTTTCAGTGTAGATAAATGTATATAGCATATACATGGTGTAACTTAACAGAGTTATTATAACACATTTATACATACTAAGAAAAATATATGCAAGTAATCCATCAAAACCATCAGTCCTTTAATCATAAATTAAACTTGCAAAGTTAAATAACACTTAATTTATATTAATTTAATACTTTTTTAGATATATACGGGCTATAATATATGGGTAATTTCCAGTATAATTTTTTTACACGACATATATAGGGTGATTCTTTTATCATGGACCACTCAATATCTCATAGGGTTTAATAAGAAATTAACTTTTTTTTTCATATTGTTGTTATACGATGTGATCTCAATTTTTTACAATTTTTTTGTTTTTACTAAGCTCGAACGAACAACTTAATACGTAGAACAAATACATTTTGCTCCATTAATAAATTACTAATAATGACAAGGTACAATTACATTTTATTTGTTCCGGAACAAATATCAAAGGAACGAGTTCCGGGTATCAGTTTCGGAACGAATATCTTGAGGAACGAGTTCCAAATATTTGCTCCGGAACGAATATCACAAGGAACGAGTGCCAAATATTTGCTCCAGAATGAATATCTCAAGGAACGAGTTCCGAGTATTTGCTCCGGAACGAATATCTTGAGGAACGAGTTCCGGGTATTTCTTCCGGGACATAAAAGAGAAATGAGTCAAATAGGAACGAATACCGAACCCCTGTTTGAAATAATAATTACAATGTTTTACGTTAGTATTGAATATTACTTTTAGCTTATTTAAAAGATATATTTAGTTTTATATATATTCATTTGTCCACACAGTAATTATAATAAAATATAACTTTAGTTTGGTAGACTTAATAACATATTACTAATATTACATTTACATTACAATTTTGGACAGCGTGAATCATTTTTTAACAATACAATTGAGCTCACAAAGTGGTTTCTGATCTTTTTACATAGATCATTTTTTTTAGTATTACCTTATCTGTGAACTGTTGCCTTTAACATACTAAACTTAATGTTTTTCTTGACTGGACTTACCTTCTTGGTCTGTCATTGTATGTTAAGAAATGTCATATTGTGATATTTTTCAACAAACTGCAATTTTCCTGTACGATTACTTTCTTTGTTTTATTCTATAGTTTGAAGATCACGTAATGGCGGTAGCTAACATGGCCTTAAAGCCATCTTTTTTATGTAATACCAGATTTTGTGTTAATTAATTGGTTAAAATAATGGTATTTTTCGAGTGACTGTTATAGATAAAAATTACAACCAGTGTTGATTAACTATATAATTGTTTTATATTTTTGTTACAGCTGTTACTGTACATGATGATAAATACAAAATAATTTACAAAGCTACTCGTTAGTATTAAATAGAGTTTACGGCTTGTTAGAAAGATAAAATTTGCTTTATATATTCTTTTACTCCCACAATAATTACAATTAAGTAAACTTTTAGTAGGGGAGACTTTTTTTAAGGGTTCTAGGATGTGGAGTGGTCTTTTAGCACTCTTACCAAACAATGGTTCAGATAACATTTGAGCAAATACAGAATACATTTTTAGCGTGTGTCGTCTTTTTACTAAAAATACAGCACGCTCTTCACGACTACATCGCTGCCCACACTTTTTGTAACCTAACCTTGGATGATCTTCGGACTAACAATGAACTCCATTTTATTTTTGCATCCCTTCTAGACTCCACCAATGCTGCTGATATGCTTCTTACCAAATATTTTGACGTTTCTTCTCACTTTTATTGTAATCAAAAAGACGTTAAGTTAAAAAATTAAAAAATATGCGTATATAATATTAAATACTATATTTTCAACCCAGTTATTCATGTTTATGTATATTTATGCAGGTACAGCAATTAATAAATTAACCGAACTTGGAAAGGCGAGAAGACTTCTAACTAAAAATGCTATAAGAAATGTACTTACCCAAGCATTAGGTGAATATAAATAGACATTTTTAATAATATCTATTTCTACAGCGTGATAAATTATGGATAACACAGCCAATTTTTTTTAAATTACTAGAAAATTTGTGGTTTTCTTTTTTGAGATATTTTAATTTCTGATATTTTTCAATATTACATATTTTTTAAACCCAATTTTAGAGCGAAAGGGGGTTTTTGGATTTATGTTATTACTATAATATTTGTTATTGCTCAATTTATTTTTAAATAACTACAAATTTGTAATTTTTATGTGTTTCACACTTTAGTTATTGTTATTTTGCAATATTTCTCACAACATATTCATTTTTTCATAATTTTTTCTAGAGTTCTAGCAACAAGAACAATTTGTTGGACATATTGACTGGCTTAGAAATAGTTTTGGATAATTACTTTAAAAGTATTATTAATGAAGTTTCGAATTTAGGATGAGAATTTAAACGCCGTAGATAAATGCATGCAGATGATAATTACTATGCTTCATCCTTCCTCTTTTTCTGTTAATAACTTTAAAAATAACTATCCACAAATGGTTATCGTCCAGTCCAAAGTATCTTAAAGGAAAATTATAGAACATTTACTCATAACTATTTAAACTATTTTGATTACTGTGACACTTATCTCGTTTTTTCGACTTTTCTATGAATTCACGTTTTTTATCAATCATGCTTATAGAAAACCAGGTTGAAATAAAACATTTTCAGCTTTCTAAAAACTTACTATAAAATTGCACAAACCTTGAGCAACACGAAAAAAACCACTCATTTTAGATTATAAACTCAATTAAAATGACTTTTTGTGACACACACGAAAAAAAAATCAGAATTTTTTTCTAAAAAGCCGATATTTTTTTCATAAAAAACTGCCTATTTATAACGTTTTGCGTTTGGCAAAAAAAAAATAATAAAAAAGAAGAATAAAGAAAAAACTAATACTTGTATATTACAACATCTTAATAATAAAATAAATCCAAACATTTTTAGAACTATCTTTATGCGTAACAGACATGCAGGGCAATTTTAAAAAAGTTCGGGGAGGAGGAGGTGGTAGGTTCTTCAAATATTCGTTTATATTCAGCGTTTTAACCAGTATACATATTATATATTATAATTGTATTAGTTGACTATCTGACGGCCCTTCCCGGACAGCGAATCCGTCTAGAAACCATCATGCTCGATAGTGATGCATTGTATAAGTTGTTTTATTTTCGTTTAGTAAAATTGTCTTGCACAATAAAGTGAAATAGTTACTAGTAAGCTGAGTTTGGCAAGTTTTAACTACTATTTTCTTTATTTTTAGCTGAACTGATTTCGTATGACAAGAAGCATTGTGTTTATACATTTTGTACGTTGATAGCATTGTGGATTAGTTCAAAAACAGCTTCAATACCGATTGTGTCTGTAGATCATGAAGGGGATGATATTGAGATTTGTGTAGTATATGATAAGGACAGGAATGCTGTAAAATACAGACCATTTATGGGCATATATTGGCAAGTAAATGTCAATAAAACGGATACTAAAATAGAAGAATTAAATGTACAGCTACTCGACGATTCTAGTATCCCACGATTTAAGAAATCGTTAACAACCACAACATTTAAGACTAGTAATAAATGTATAATTCTATAGTATTATAAATAATTTTTACATATTGTACTAACATCCAAATTGATATTTAATGTCATGGTTTTTCTAAAATAAACTTTGGTCACAATTATAAACTCATATTTTGTTGTTTAAAAATTATTATTATTATTGCATACCTATGGTTTTATTTTTACTGGAGGACGTTTTTTGATCTAGATTGATAATTAATGAAGAGGAGGATGGAAGGTTCTCGCAAGACTATTTATTGCCCGATGAGAGATAAAATTATAATATGATCAGTTCAATATTCAATTTTATAAGAACTATTGTATTTTTAATAGAATTTTTTTCGGGGTTTTTTTAATAAACAAAAGACTTGCGTGAATAAGTTAAACGTAGAAGCAGATAAGAGCCAAGTGATGGCAAAAGCTAGAATGACAGTAGAGCAGTCATCCAGAGAGTAAAGAAGAGATATCAAACCTGTAAGAGTAAAAGTGCAATCATTTTCTCTAAACTCTTTCGATCATGGCGCTGACATTAGCGGTAGCTGGGTCCTAGAGAACACTGGCATACTCAAAGATCGGACGGACAAGAGAGCAATGAGGGAGTTTAAAGGGTAAAAAAATATTAAAGTTTTGAGTGGGATCACTAAAAAACTCAAGAAGCTTTACTCTTTAGTGCCTTGCATCATTTTCCTTGGATATGAGCCACTGGGGAAAGATCTCTAAAAAAGGATGAAACCTAAATCACGGACAATCTCATATTAAAAAGTTTAAACGTTTTGATTATTAATTTTCATTTACTATGACTTTGCAAACATAACAAATTACAAAATTTAAAAAAATATGTTCCATTTTGGACAAACGAAGAACAAACTTATTTTACGCATAATAATGATAATAAATATATTTATATTTTCCAAGAAAATGAGTGTCTTACATCTGTAATAAATATTATAGTATAGTATATAAACACTCCAAAAATCGGAGACTACTGTGCTAAATGTTGTTGACCTAATTCAAGTGGAATATGTATGTATTTTGATTTGAATTTTTATTTAACATTGTAGTGTAGGACTTGCAGCACAGTTGTATTATTTACTGAACATTAGTTGTATACATATATTATAAAGTATACGATTTTTATAAAAACTTTAAACTCCGTTTCGGTATTATAAAAACATGTTAGTCATAACGAAAAATTACCATATTGCTTATGTTAATAAATTCGCCAAAACCAAACTGTAAAACATATTTACATTGTGATGTATTGGTCGATATAACAGATGTCATTCGACAAGTCGTAAGACAACCATTGAAACACTTGGTTTAACTATTGCAATTGTTTAAAGTAAGTAAAACTACCAAATTTTCAAAAATAGCAAAACTGTACTCTTTCAATGTGTTTTTCTGATTTTCAACTTTTTTTCGCATCTAGACGTTCGATAACATTCAATCCAAGTATCCGTATTCATTATACATCAAGACTATAAGTAAGTAATACTTTTAAACTTCAAAAGTTGTAAGCACTTTTTCACACAAAGATGGATGATACTTAAACACACTTATCTAAGAAAAATATTATGTTTTATAATCGGTATTGTAAATATTTAAGTCCACGATTCTTTATACAATGTTTTTTTAATAATAGATTATAAGACTAAGAACAATTTTTTAAAAATTAAATCCTGCGGGGGAATGCAGGATTATTTAAATTTGGATTTGAACATTCGATTACAATCATTTATTAATTCGAAAATTTTTTGCAAAGTAGTAAAAAGTTAACGTTGAAAGTTGAAAACTCGGCAGTTGTTTTTTGGGGTTTTTTCTCGGTTGTTGGTGTGAAGAAGTCGACTTTTTCTACTTTTAACCCATCAAAGTCACTGAAAATTTCGGATATCTAAAGTTAATCGGGCCATGGTAGAAAATATAACTTGATTGCTGATACAAATAAAAAAAACACACACCTAAGGAACACATTTTCAGCTCCGCATCGAAGCTTAAAAACATCTTTGCAAATAAACTAGCAACGTTGAGCTGCAAAATATGTTTTTATTTTACTGTATTGCCGAAATATAGAAAAACATTGTGTACTTAAATGTAAAACGTGTATCCATGATGCAAAATTTTAATTTTTGTTTTTTTTTTTTTTAAATACACCTCAAGTTCAAGTTTTTTTTAAACTTGTTTTTTTAGTTTATTAAAAATAAAAATAACATTTTTTAAAATCAATGGCGTTATCAGAACGCCTAGTTAGTTTGACAATTTTGGTATAAGAATTACTTTGAAAAAAGCCAGTACAGTGGGGTTGGGGCATAGTGGGGATAGAGCATAGTGAGGTCGGTGCATAGTGTGACGGGCAGGTTACAGGTCTACAAGAATTATTATAAATAAAAGTGAATAAAATCACTTTTTAATTAACGCTTATACTTTGTAAATACAGTACCTCAATTTAATATTTTCTAACTTTTATCACTTAAAGATTCGCAGATTAAAAAATTCCAGTAATCCTGTGACCTCACCGTCCCCACTATGCCCCGACCCCACTGTACTGGCTTTTTAGTTTGCAAAAACAAATAACACATAATCAATGGTTTCAATAGTTTGTACTCCTAATTTGTGTCCTAATTTACCCCTTTCGTTAGTGAGATTTTTTTTTTTCGAAAAAAAATTCAACAATTTTTTTACGTTTTTGTATAGGACTAAAAAATATATTTACGAAGTTTCAGAAGTAAATTTATAATTCTGGCTTAGTTATACACAACAAAATTTAAAATCCTTCTACAAGTATGTCGGGAAGTAACGAAGTCAATATAAATATATCATAGAAATAGTTACTTTCATTTCACCTAAAATTACATAAATTACAAAAAAGTCGTTTATTGGTTATAAAAAAATATATAACTATATAAAAAAAAATTCGAAAATAATGACGTAAATTTGTGAAAATAAGGAAAATCTATGATGTTAAACAAACCATAATATCGGACTGATATTGATTATTAATATAGCTGTATCGATTTTTTTATCTTCAATCTATACAGGAACTTGTGTTTAAAAACAATTTTGATAATGATAGTGCGTTGTTAATATTTTATCTATCGTTCTGAATAGATGTACATAAAACAGTCGTAATGATTTGATACATTTTTTTAAAGATTTAAGGTGTATAATAATATGTAAAAAAAACAAAATCTGCGAAAAACACAGTTTTCCGGCAATAAATGAAAAACTGTAGTGGCGAATTTTTTATTCGTTTAATATGTGATG
The DNA here is from genome assembly GCF_023614345.1 of Adelges cooleyi. NCBI lineage: Eukaryota > Metazoa > Arthropoda > Insecta > Hemiptera > Adelgidae > Adelges > Adelges cooleyi. The sequence continues at coordinate 378,312 of NW_026095979.1, forward strand.
GATACATATGAGTTCTAACTACTGTCAAATTTTCAACTGAAAGGCCTTAATATTACGGCTAAAAACCCCAAAAGTCTTACACCCCATCGACAAATTTCGTGTGCGGGGATACCTAAATAAATATTCCTTATAAATTTCATCACGATCCGACTCTTTTTCTCAAAATTATAACCAGTAAATTTCTAACTTAAAAACTCGTATCGTTTTTTTTGTGTTTTTTCAATTTTTAACTGTGAACAAGTAAACTTTTTCAACTTTTACCCCATCAAGGCAGGGCCGTCCCGAAGGACAAATCATGGTAGGGGGCTAGATTCATTAATTTGCCAGCTCAAAAAATTTTTCATGCTACGCTCAAATTTTTGTTGATAGAATTATAAGATTACACATCTCAGATTTATTAATTTTATCCACATATAAAGCTAGAACAAATTATTTTATTATTCAATGCCATTAATGAGTCAGCCACAACTGCTGGTTTGGTCAAACTTTTTAAGGTAAAAATGTTTGATAAAAATCATAAGCAAAATCAAGCATTAATGAATCTAACCTATCATCACTTATTGTTGACCTAAGATGATTTTTAATAAGTTTTAGTTTGCTGAATGACCGTTCATTGGTCGCAACACTTACCGGCGCAGTCAATGCTAATCTACAAAGACTATTTGATGATGGTAGAATATGTTTTACTTCTTCACATTTTTCAATAATACTGAGGAAAATAGCTGAACTTAAATTTTTGCATATTGTTTCTAATATTTCTAACTCGGCTTGAATGGCTTCAAAGTCTTTGCACTTTGAAAAATCACTTATGCGGGAAATATTAACAAGGCGTTTTGTATATTTTCAAGGTTTATATTTTCTTTCTTGAATGGGAATGAAAAGATTTTATAAAGTGGCATTATTGTATCAATAAATATTTTTATATTGTCCTTTGACAATTTTATGAGTGTAGAGAGTATACATTTATATTATTTTTTATGAAATGTATGAAAGGTTATATCAGCTTGATTGCCTGAATTTTGATCTAACCTAGTTGGCTTTTTTCTTAAACGGCGATGAAGTTTAAAATCATATTCTGAATCTACACCAAGATTTAATGCAAAGGCAGTCACACTATCAATCAAATCAACAAGTTTGACATTTACTCGTTTTCCGGGGTGTAATTTTGTAGTAACAACAACAATGCATTGTTCTTTTGTGGTGTTTAATTCGTTATTCTCTGTACATTAATTTTTGAAATATGTAACATTAGATAGTATTATAATATCATTCAATATATTATTTAATATTGCCGACTTGGCTAATGTACCAACTCGGCGGTGACTCAGTGTCAATGTGCCGACGAAAAAACTCATGGAGGGGTGTAACAACGACCCCCCCCCCCTAAAGACGGCCATGTCCCAAGGTACCAAATAGATGAAATTTGTAATTTATACAGTTGCTACTCGAAGGAATTGGTCCAGTATTAAAAATGTTACAGTGTATACAGAAAAAAAAGCCTACATCATGGTAGAACCAATAGTATCTCTGCTTTTCATCGAAGCTAAAATAGCTCTAATAAAAATAATTTATAAAACGTTATATTATATTCTGTTAAATACAGTTTTAAGTTTAATTGTATTTTAAATAATGTCACTTAAATATTTTACACAATATAGTTTAAATAGCTGACAAAGGCCTATTTCCGATTATTTTTATAAATAAATCAAACTGTCATTTTTCTACTTGTATTTTGTTCACGACGAGTTCTAAACACATCATCCTAAAACACTCCCGATTAAGGCCCGAACTAGCTACATAACACATCTTAAAAGTATGCCACTAGAGTATAACTCATCCTATAATAAATAAGTCAGGCCTACTTGATACACGAATCATTAACTAAATAAATAAAAAACTATTTGTCGGACTGTATAAGCTATCTTTTGTGTATTTCTCTAATCAAAAAACATAAAATAATATATCAAATAGAAACATCATTTTAAAATCAAAACCTTCTCATCTCCCGTAGCGCTAGAGCCTTTTATTAATTGGATTTATGTTTATTGATTTTTGCAGATAAAAATGAAAATGTATTGTATTTTAATATCATTTATCTGCGTAAATGTTTTAGCAGATCTAAGTATAAGTATGTATTTTATTTTCATACTAACCAATACAAGCTAGTTAAAAAACTAAAAAAAAAAAATATTTAACTTTTCTTTACAGCAGAATATATAATTACGGTTGAACTTACAAGTAAGTAATAATTTATAATCATACAGATTAACTTTATGAGTTTTTTAATTTTACTGTTTTTATATATACCTATTTTTTAAATATCATGTACTACAGACTTGCAAATTCAGAAAGCTTCTGGCTATAACTACGATTATAAAGGAAGTAAGATAATAATAATTAATATACTAATATGTAATTGTTGTGGTATGTTTGCTTACTTATCAAATTACTTGTACATGAAAAATAATAGTGTAAATTAACTTTTTAGAGGAGCCACGAGTTATATATAGTACCAGTGCGCCAAACCCTGTATATTTTTCAGTTATGATAATATAGTAAATAATTTGTATGTTTAAGAGGACGACACACTTGAATTTTTACGGTATAAAAACATGAGTGGGCATTTATCATACAGCACCTCCAAAAATTGTCTTATGAAAAAGTTACCTTTATCAGCTGAAAGTTATGAACATTATCTATGTATTTAAGTTAAGACTTTGTAAACAATTGTCAACATCCAACTTCTTAATTAATGGGTGGTGTGGCATCGTCTTGAAGTGGTAGGTTTATATTTTTGATTCGGTCTGTGCTCCATCGCACATAGGCACTGTGCGATGTGAATGGACTAATAACCCCAAAAGTGGAGTTTATTTATGTATGGTGTAAATGTTTTTAATGATTGTTATTTACATTTGTATGTTATTTGGAACTTTTCTTTAGTTCAAACTTGTATTTGTTTGTTCTAGATCAATTGGAGCGTGTAATCATAGAGATTTTACATTCAAACAACTATTATTTGAGTAATAATAATTATATGTTAATAAAAACATCTTAGTTGAAGAAGAAATTTATAAAAAAGATATCTTAAACCCCTTCACAGTTATTGTGTTTTCCAAGCTGCAACATATCCCAGCCATCACCATAATAGTAACCTGTTTCGTACTTCTTCAATTAGTTAGTACGTAAAAATACATTCACAACAATGACAGGGTGAAGTTAAATATTCAATGATAAATATTTTGTTTTATCTTATTTTATTCCCCCGTATGATTTTATTTAGCTATTGTATTTTTATTAGGTTTAAACTTACTTAATATAGTAGAGCTAAGCATTTTGTTCTGAATTACTTATACACATATTATTTTTTCTTAACTTTTCTACTCTAGTTTATGATAAAATAGAAAATTAATTTCAATACCATTAATTGTTGTATGTTAATTTCAGGATATATGAATGACATGTTTACTATACCAGGTAGTAATTTTAATCGGTTTTTTTTGGAAATATTTTTACACAGTCGTTTAATAATCATAAAGTATACAAACTTTAATTTCAGAACATTCAATAATATCCAGCTATGAATATCTACAAGGTAATCAATTCTCACCTATGTATATTTCAAATTTCATATTTATAGTGCTCCACACAGTTATATGTGTGTAACATTGGTTTCTATTACAAGAAAATACATATGTACATACAAATTTATTTTATTTTCAATTTTAGACTCTATATTGACACAAGAAAATTTGCAACGGATAATATTTCAGGAATTAAGTAAATATACAATTTTCTAGTGAACAGTTTTCAAAGACTAAAAAGAACCTTAAAACGAGAATGAGAACAAACTTTGTGGAATACAAAAAACAAAGTGAAAATGCATAGATGATTAGATCGTTATAAAATTCATTGTGAATATAGCAGTCCTTCTAACTTTGCTAAAGAATAATTTCATGTTAATACTGTATTTTGCATCGATTAATTGGTTAAATAATCTGATTTTAGTTTTATGTTACTAAAGATTACTTAAATGTGGTAGTTAACGGGGCTTTAAAAGTCATTGGTTTAATGTTAATACTAGATTTTGCATTAATTAATTGGTCAAACTAATCTCAATTCTAGAGTGACTGTTATTGATAATCATAACAACCGGGTTTAAATAATTGTATAATTATTTTATATTTATTTTACAGGAATTCCTAAACCTGCTAAGGCAACCGAAAGTAATTACAAAGTAATTCGTTAATTATTAATAGAAGTTATGGCATGATTGAATGATAAAATTGTCACAATATCAAATTATAAACGTAACAATAATTTGTTGCTATGACATTCTAAGTTAAAAAATACTTGTGACTTGACATACAGAATGCTATCATAGCTCTATTGACCGTTGTACTCTACGCCAACTTGGCACGGCATGAATGGTGATGATTGCGAGTGGAAAACATTGCGATTTTTTTTTACAAACGAAATAAAAAGCAACACTGAGGTTAATTGGAAATTGTAGGGCAATTGTTTATTCGATAGCCTTCTCGTATCCCTGCAGGATTGTTTAGTGATGTTTCTGACGATGCAGGGGCAGGTTATGATAACGAGCAGTCTCTTGGTTGTTTGGCTACCCTTCCTAACACTAATCCTGAAGGGGGTACCTGTTCATTCTTTTCGACGATTTCTTATGGCCAATAGGATGGAGGGTAATTTTGTATCCCACGTGATATAACAATTATAATTTGGTAGACAATAGCCATTGTCTACCAACAGCGCCCTCGAACCATTCTTTAAGCCCTGATTTTTACGTTCGACGGGGTTGGCCCGTGAGTGGTATACTGTCGTAGTCTATCCATCGAGTACCTATTTATTTAACACTTCAAGCATTTTATTGGAGACGAATTGGGGACCGTTGTCTGTGAGGCACGCGCGGGGGTAGCCGAAACGGGAGAAGAAATCCCCGAGTTCGAGTGTTTGAGAGTTTTAGTAGTGGCTGATCTTATGGGATAGGCTTCTGTCCACCGACTATAGCAATCAGTGGCGACCAAGATAAAGGGATTAGCCCTGGTCGTCCTATGGAAACATCCCATTCGACACTTTCCACGGCTCTCTTGGTTTTCGGGTTGTAAGTTGAGGAGTTTGGTGCACGTACAAATGTTGTAGGATTTCACATAAAGCCTAATCGAATTTTTCATCACTTTCCAGAAGAAACGCTGTTTGACTGCCCTGTACGTTTCCTTCCATCAAGGTTGGCTGGCCAAAGCGTGTTACGCGTGGGGGTGTCATATGTCAGTGTCTCGAGGAGTGGTTGCAGTTTGGGATCTAGCTGTTGCCACGCCTTTAACTCTGATACGTTAACCGGTGGGCTGTTCCCTTTAGGTTTCAGTGGTCATGGCGAAGACCCTATCATCCGAGGACCACCCCTGTAGGAGTTTTCTATTGTTGGTCTGTCCAGTAGATTATCGACTAGAGATTTCTCATCTACGGGAGGTTGTCGTGATAGCATGTCTGGGCCTTCGTTTTGTGAACCGGGAGCGTGTGTGAAGTGAAGTGAGGTGACCACCGAGTCAGTTTGGAGTTATCGTCCTTACACAAGATATAACCAAGTGAGGACGGAATTGTCAGCTGGAAGTCCAAATGGGTGGTATTCTAGATAGGGTCTAAATTTATCTATCGATAACTTCTTTTAAGGGTTCTAGAATATGGAGTAGTCGCTTAGCACCCTTACCAAACAAAGGTCCAGATAACAATTGAGCAAATACAGGATACATTTTGAGCCTATGCCGTCTTTTTAAAAATACAGCTACCTCTGCATGGCCACGTCGTTGTCCACACTTCCCATGATATTCCTATTTTGGCTGATTTGTTATTTTCACCCTTTCTAGGCTCCATCAATGCTCCTGATATTTTTATTACCATTTCTTTTCACGCTCCTTTTCACTCTTTTTGTACTCATAAGGGCGTTAAATTTCAAAATAAAAACAGAAATACGATTATATTAATAAATATTGTATTATTAACCCGGTTATTTATAAATGTATGCAGGTAACGCAATTTTAAGAACGACCACAGATGGAAAGGCGAGAAGTTTTCTTACTGGAAAAGCTTTAAAAAAATTACATAGCCGAATAGTTAGTGAGTATAAGTATAGAGTTTGAATGATATAGCTTTTTTAAGGCGATATGGTAGTGAAATTGTTAACTATCATATTTTTCATCCCACGTTTTTCAAACTTGTTTTCTCCCGATTCCTCTTTAAAAAAAATTGTTTTCAACCTAAAAATAAAATGTTATATGTATATTGTGAACGGCGGGAATTAATTTATGGGAAAAAAGGTAATCTCATAAAATAACTCTATTCCTAATCGATTGAATTTCGCGTTCTTAATCTCATTCTAATGCTGGTGATATCTCTGGGAACTCGAAAAATTGTAGAGAGCATTTTACTGTAAATAAAGATTTGTAATTTTGGTGGCTTAACAAACTTTATTTTTTAACCACATCCCAAAGGACAAAAAATAATTAAAAAAAATAAAGTAGAAAATTTCAATTTTTGGGTCGATTTTACTACTATATTGCCCGAATATCATTTCATTTTTACAGGGTGATTCATTTTTAAAAAAAGGGTCTCCAAAAATGTTTTGTTTTTTTTCAATATTACTATTTTTCTATTGTAGGGGGTGGGGATTTTTCGGCTTTATGTTAATACTATAATAATTGGCGTTGATTGATTGGAACTGTTATGGATAAATATAACAAACCTGGTTTGATTAACTATATATATTTTTTATAATATTGTTGCAGATATTCCTGTATTTGATGATAAGAACCAAAGTAATTACAATGTTTTTCGTTAGTATTAATTTTAATTTATGGCTTGTTTGAATTATACAATTTAGCATTGTATATTGACTTGTTCATACAGTAATTACAATAAAGTAAACTGTTAGTTGGGGAGACTTAATAACTATTATACTTACGGTAATATTATAAAGTTTATAGTTTAGAGTGAGTGTTATGGGTAGATATAACAACCTGGTTTGATTAACTATATAATCGTTTTATATTTTTGTTACAGGTGTTTCTGTACATAGTGATAAATTCAAAAGAATTTACAAACCTACCCGTTAGTATTAAATAGAACTCACGGCTAGTTTGAAATATAAAATTTGCTTTATGTATTCTTTTGTCAACACAATAATTTCAGTAAAATACATTTTAATTGGGGAAACTAGAAAACATAATATAACAACTATTTTATTTATGGTAATTTTTAAATGACGTATATCAATTTTCAGCATTTTACCACAATATCATATTATAAACATAACTTCTATTAAGGATTCTAGAATACGGAGTAGTCATTTGGCACCCAGATAACAATTGAGCAAATACAGAATACATTTTTAGCCTATGCCGTCTTTTTACTAAAAATACAGCACCCTCTTCATGTCTACATCATCGCTTATCGATATTCTTCTTACCATAACTTTTCACGTTCCTTTTCACTCTTTTTGTACTCATTAACGCGTCATATTTAAAAATAAAAAAACAAACGCGAATATATTAACAAATAATTTATTTTCAACCAAGTTATACATATTTAAATATGTTTATGCAGGTAGAGCAATTAATAAGTTGACCAAACTTGGAAAGGCGAGAAGACTTTTTACTGGAAAAGCTATAAGAAATGCACTTATCCAACATTTAGGTGAATATAAATAGATATTTTTAATGGTATTGCTTTTTTAACAATATCTATTTTCTACAGCATGATTTAATATGGATAACACAACCAATTTTTTTTAACTACTTGATTATTTTTGGTTTTACTTTTTGAGGCACTTTCATTTTTTTTTTAATATTACACAACATTTAAATATGTTCTACAGCGGGAGGGCTTTTTGTTATTACTATAATATTTTTCATTCGTCAATTATTTTTAACTTATTACAAATTTGTAATTTTTTTTTGTTGAAACACTTTAATTATTGTAATTTTACAATATTTATTACAACATTTAAATTTTTTTCTAGAGCTCTAACAAAAAAAAACAATTTGTTGAAAATATTGATTGATTTAGAATTGATTGTAATAATACTATGCTTCATTCTTCCTCCCGTCCTGTTAATAACTTTAAAAATAAAATTCCACAAATGGTTTTCGATCAGTCAAAATTATCTCTAACGGAAAGTTATCTTATTTTACATAAAGTTATTTCAACCATTTTGATTACTGTGGCCACATTTTCCCGTTTCTTCAACTTTTTTATGAATTTCCCCCTTATTTTTTATTTTTCGAAGCCTTTTTATAGAACTCGGTTTGAAATGTACACATTTTTTGTACAATTTTTTATAGTTTTTTGAAAAAAAATATTTAAAAAAATGCAATTAGCTAACATGAGAAAAAAACCTAATTTATACTTTACATTATACAAACATAGACCTATTTTAATAAAAAAAATCCAGAAAAATTTCAATACATTCTTTTTAGGGTAAAAGATATGCAGGGTAAGTTTCAAAAAGTTCTGTGGGGGGAGGGGGTAGTTCCTCCAAATATTCGTTCGTATTCAGCGCTTTGACCAATATACATATTATTATATATAATTGTATTAGTTGTTTTATTAACGTTTAGTAAATGTGTGTTGCACAATGAAGAGAAATAGCGGCTAGTAAGCTAAATATGGCAATTTTTAACAACTGTTTTCTTATTTTTTAGATGGATGGATCTTAAATGAAAAGATGTATTCGGTTAATAGAATTTGTACTTTAATAGCAATGTGGCTAAGTTTAAAAACGTCTTCAAAAACAGATTATGATGTACAGCATATAGATCGTATCGATCTATATAGACGTATTGATATTTGTGTAGTATACGATGGCGCCTTTAATGCTGTAGCATACAGATTATTTAAGGACAAGTATTGGCAAGTAAATGTCAATAAAATGGATAAAAAAATTATACAATTAAAAGTACAGCTATTCGACGATTCCAGTATTCCACGATTTGAGAAACAGTTAAAAACCACAACATTTTAGACTAGTAATCAAATGTATGTTTCTTTACAATTATAAATAAACAAATAAATAATTTTTGCATATTGCACTGACATCTGAATTGTTAATTAATATAATATTTTTTCTAAAATAAACTTTTTTGCCCACGATTATATACTCATATTTTGTTGCTTAAGAATTATGATTATTTTTGTTGCGTGCCTATGGTTTTATTTTTACTGGTAGTCATTTTTTATAGTCTAGATCGGTAACCTATGTGGAGGAGGATGGTAGGCTCTCGCCAGACTATTTATTGTTCAGAGAGAGATAGCATACAATATTAACAGTATGTTGCTTGTAAAATAATTACAAATTTAAATTCTTAGCCATGCTGTGACAAGAGGTTACTTTACTTAGGATCCCAGTCAACAAAATTAGCAATCTGTGTAATATCTCGATTTCTTTTAAAATGAAAACATTCTTTGTAACATAATAAATATAATATTATGTTTGTGATTAGGGAGTATGACTGTACAGATAAATAGACGAAATAAAATTCCATTTGGTAATACTGTAAATGTTAAGTTATAATATAATTTATAATGTCACATGGTCGCAATACTAAAACAAATAGAAAATATGTACCAGAGAAGTATAATATCTTCAATTGTGGTCACACCTCAGCTTGCCTTTTATATTAGGTACTTCATAATATTTTATTCACTGGGACTGCCCCAAATTATGGTTGAAATTCAACACACGTTCATAAAACGTTATTCTATTTGTTCCTATATTTTCTCTCGAGTGCAATAATATGGCCTTAGCATTTTGATTTATCCCATCATATATATATATATATTACATTAAATTGCGCTGATGTATAATTATTTCGGCCAATTGAATCGGACAACCGAGTTAATCTTTAGGGGTTTTCCGAAAAGGCAAAACCAAAACAAATATTATAAGCACAATCGTCTTGCTTTTGCTGCACAATTTTTTTTGCACCTTCCACATTTTAGGATGCCTTCTTCTGACATTTGCTCTATGCAAAGTTTACTGTTACATCACGGATGACAAAACAAATGGTCAGAAAGTCGATATCAAGCTCATTAGAAAGAACTTGTCCAGAAGCTGATACAAAATACGAAAAGAGTCTAATAGAATAAAAAGATAAAAATGTTTACTCTATAAATTATCATTTGATGTAATATTATGGTTTATCATTTTTAACGATAGCGTTATGATTTGTGTATCACCTAATACATAACGTATACAAAATTCGTTTCTAATAGTTGGAACAGTTTTGATTCTTATGTTATTTATATTATATCTCCGGTATTTTAATACTTGCACATATTTTCCTGTAGGATTAATTTCTCTGGACATTTTTACTTAGTTCAGTTTACATGTGCGATTCAAGACATTTGGCACAATTTTTTGTTTTCAATGCAGTAGCAAAGGGTTTTATAAATGTATATATAATCTATACACTTACAATAATATGTCAATTTGTCGGGACAACCCGAGACCCCGTGGGTGTACAAACTCATGAATAATTTATCCTTTTTTACAAACGTGGATATTGTATTAACGGTTTCTTGGTTAGGTCTACGGTCTTTTAATGATACTGGGGCTTTTATTGTGCCCTTCGTTCAGGTTTTTGTGCTCGTACCTAAGTTTTGGGCTGCCGGAATGAAACATAATATACGTTTTAACGGGATCCGAGCGGCCTCTGGTTTTGTTAGCTGCGGCTTAACGTCCGAATGTAATATTATTATAACGATTTCCATAAAAAAAAAAAACCTTTTACCGTCTACCGAAGCAGCGCAGAGAGTAAAAATACAATAAATTATAGAAAAAAATATAACGTGTCGACGCAATATTCTACCTGTTATGAGTGTAAAGCAGAAATTACTTATTGAAATCCAACCTAACTAACTTACGCGTTGTCGGGGAAAAGTTGATATAATTTGTCATTCGAAAGGGATATCTAAAATACACTTCTTCTCCCCTGGTCTTTTTTATCAATTCTTCAAAGAGAACATGCGTTTTCTCACTTTTAGTCCAATTGTAACATTTAAATGCTGAAAATTAGACTGAAGATAGTTCTGACATGTATAAAAAAAACCTTTAGTCACCCTTTTTCTTTAATCGAGAAAAAAACTCCATAAATTTGAATATTGAAAGCTATTTTGAGTTTATTAAATTGAAATGTAGTATAAGTACTGTATTACTATTCAACATTTAAACGCTTCAGTATAAATCTGTGGATAATGAACCTCACTTGTAGCTTAAAGGGCCTTTAAAACTATAAGTTGTAATTAATTATAGAGGTAATTAACATGATGATCCATATTTAATAGTTTTGTCGAGGTTCATATAATAAATACTAAAAAATTGAATATTAAAATTATTAAAAACTGCCTTGGTAGAGAGTTTGAGGTTAGTTGGAACGGGTGTTGATTCAAGAGTCATGAGTGATTAGAAAAATGAAATGTATTTTGTTTGGTTGTAATATTCACAATATTAATATTTACCTGTTTAATAAAAAAACTCTTTTGATTCCTTTATAAAATCAAAAGTGTACAAAGGAATCAATTACATAAATTAACTTTTATTGTCGTTTCTTTGTTAATCAGGTAAGAGTTGTGTACCTATACATATAATGCATAAGATGCAATTTAAATAATGAAAAAAAACTTTGTTTTTCAGAGCAACGCAATACTGCCATGTATTATTTATTATTTGGTCAATTTCTAAATAAAATACATCTTATAAAACGACAATACTGTTATTGAGAGGAGAAGATGCAGAAATTACAATTTCAATTTAACATCAATCGCCACCGAAGGAAATGGAACTTCTGCAACACCAGAAGAATTTCAGCCAATAAGTTTTCATAAGGAGGTGATTTAATTTGTCTACGATTTAGTGAAAAACAGCTTGTCGAAAAATACATCAGTCCAGGAAAGTCTGGATAGGCTTGACTGAGGAGCTCAGGAGAAAATCTACATAGATGATTATGGTAATATGGAGCAGTCGAAGAGCAGAGTTTAAAAGAAATTACAGATAAATCTTTGCGAGTTTGAGTGTTTTAATTTGATTACTTTGAAAATTTTTGGAAAAAAGAGAGCAAAATCTGAAGAAAATATCAAGTAGAACAACAACAGCGATAACGACGACGATAACGATTTGGACAATAACGACGATGATGGAAATAAAAGGGGTTCGGCGACCGTTGTTGTTTTTAATTTTGGTTTTTTTTTTTCACGGATATAATCATTACACAACGACACATACGGACCGTGTGTGTGTGCTTTGTACGCTTTGTGTCGGAATCGCGGTGGCGTTTGACCGAACCGACAAGCGGGCGGAAACGGGACAGAGGCAAAATAACCGTTGGGACGACACACACGCACACGCCCGACGAAATTGTTTATTGTTATTATTATTACTTTTTTTTTTTTTTTTAGTTTAGGTCCGTCCGACGGAAACGCGGCTGTGACGACGACCGGAAACTATTTTTTTTTTTCCTTCCTTTTTTTTTTTCGCCGCGTGACAATACACGTTGTTGTTGCCCGTTGTCGATTTAGTCCACCGTCGTCGGATGTTATTATCTTTTTTTTTAAAAGTACATATATATATATATATATATATATATATATCCCTCGGTCCCCCTTCCACCTCGACCATTTTCCCGGCTCGCCTGTCGATGGTCGTGACGATGATGACACGGTGGAACGCTTTACTGTACGTATATTATTGTGACGGTTATACATTATTATTATCATCATCATCATCGTCAACGTTATTGTATTATTATCTATATACGGTGGCAGCGGCGATAGAGTCTCTCCTCGTGCACACACACACGAAAATACTAATAATAATAGTTATTATTATTATATAATCACCGTAAACAACGCGAACCCGGCATTCGCGGTTTTCCCGTCAAGGACAATGCGGTGTCGAAAGCCGCCGGTCTGTGTAGCGTGCGTGTAGTCCGTGTACACAGAATACACACGATAATAATATATATATATATGTAGGTACACACACACAAACACCGGCGCATTGTTATTATTAGAATATAATATATGCATAACGCCCGTGTGTATGTACAGGGTGACCACGAAAACACTTTCCTTTTTCAAAAAGGCAAAAAAATATTAATTTGTATTTAACTTGCGTAACATATTTGTGGGTGTATGTCATTTATTTTACGGTAATTTTCGAAAAAGAAATTATTTAACTTCATATTATATATACACTATTTACACGACTTGAGGTTTCTCGCAGTTGGATGTCTTGACTAGTTCATATTATGTAATTTTTGATGTTTGTGGAATTTTCGATTTTTTCGAGGAATTTCATCCACACTCGTGACCGGGAAAACCCGTTACAATAGCATATACACCCACCAATATGTTACATAAGTTAAAAAAAAAATGGTTTTTGAAAAATTAATATTATTTAGGCTTTTTTGAATATGGAAAGCGTTCGTGCCTAATAACATCACAATTATTCAGAACAGAATATAACGAAATCAAAATGGAAGGGTTGGGATAACGTGGCAGCCATGTTATCGCCCTAACTTGGTGACGGTGTATTTTTAAAATACTTCTTCAATCTTAAAATAATTATTCTAGTGAGCATATAAAAGACACATATACAGATTTTATTTTTTATGTTCTTTGGAGATAATATCGTTATGGTTATTGTTAACAATTATTTACAGATTTTCGCGTCATTCGAAAAACTACGTTATCAGCAGTTATCTTATCATTTATTTATTTTTACTGATTTTCAACACATTTCATTATAAATTGTGTTTTATACAATATTTTAAAATAGTTGTTAAAAAATAAAAATATTTAAAAAAAAAATGATTAAAGTCATGATGTGGCTATTGTATTTTGCAATCATGACATTACTGTTTGAATCTCCATCCAACTTAAGTTCAATTGTCTCATTTTATCAGCTGGATCCAATCGATTTAATGAAATGTTTTTTATCATTATAGGGTAATTGTATAATATGTACACAAACATTTTTTACAAGAGTTTACTCATTAATTAAGTAATTCAATTAATTATTCTAGTTTGTAGTTTAAAATCAGCAATGAAAGTAGCATACTGGGTTTTGATTTCAACAATCACTCTTTAAAAATACCTTTTAAGGTAATACATTTTTTTTTTTACTGAATATTATAAGAATTGTCAGCGGTCGGTTTTTTGGACCTTTCAGACGTCAAAGCCTCACAAAATTGAGCCTACTCAGGATGATCCGATTTCAATTCTGTAAAAGTGTATTGAACTTTTTTCTAGGTTATTGTAAGAATCGATTTTTTATATTTCAATAGAAATTGTGTTTTTTTTTTGAATACCAAACATTTATTCAAAAATAGACTTCAACAATAACTGGGGAAAAAAGATGATGAGTTTAAATATATTTTTACACAACTTAAATCAGATAATTCTAAGTAGGCGTAACTTTTTCAGCCTTTTAGGTCTAAATTGGTTTCTTGTAAGAACAAAATGTCTTTTACTCGTAGAGTAAAATTGTGTACGTGAAAAACTATACCTTGAAGCTTATACAAATTAATATTTAAAAAAAGGAATTGCTATTAAAACATCAAACAAATATCTAAAATTCTTATATGTCGACTATAATATTTTCCACTAAATACCTTTTCTAATAGTACATGGGTATTTAAAATTTAAGCATAATACAATCCTGATGTACCTTTAGTGTGAGTCAACTCTTATTAGATACAATTTGCATCGGCTTGACAAAACAAAAGGAAATACAATTAATTTATACTCATTTATGTTAATGGACCCTGTAGAAAACACTGATTTTTAGTGGCGTTTAAGCGATAGTGAACGTTGTTTGATGTTAATAATTTTAAGTAATTTCCAGACATATTTAGGCGAATCGTTCGAAATTTGTTGACTCTGCATTCATTTTAACGTTTAGAGGAATTATATTATTATCGTCCAAAACCCTATTCGTGAAGAACGGTATTACGTGCATTTAATATTCTCGGAATATAATAATGAAAAGCTGACGTTTTCAATTTACCCTTGAGCAAAGCCCACAGTTAAGCACCAAGTTGGGTTCCGAACAGCTAACGTCATTGTTTTCAACGTCACCGGTGCTTAAAAATTAAATTCATTTTCGTCTTTCCGTTAAATTAATTTCGTCGAAATCTTAAAACTTGTCATTTAAAAAAGTGTCTTCAAAAAAATACATACATTATTTTAAACACTGATAAGTAGTTCGTTTGGCCAAATTTAAATTATGAAAATATTTTATTATAATTAATAATATGTGTTCCGATACGCCCTAAAAATGTATACATTTCTCTGCACGTCTATTTTCCCTTGAAGTATATAGGTTGTACTTTTGAACTTTTTCTATTTGCTGTTCACTAATAAATAACTGTTCTCCCACTGTCTTAGGAATATGAACATTTATTTTGTTTTATTTATATTAAGAGGCAAACCAAAACTCTCACTAGCCTCCACTAATTCTCTGAAGAATTATCCTATTATTTCCAATTATAACTGTATCATTGGTGTATCTTATACTATTTATATATCCTACATTTATTTCGATACCGCCAATGACTTTAATAAATTCTGAGTGTATATTATTACACAATAGTGGTGTGGTAAGACACACCCTTGTCTAACTCCTAGTTTAATTGGAATATCATCCGACATTTTCGCCTCCAACTGTGCAGGTAAAGTTTGGTTCCAATTTAAATTACTCATTATTCTTAGATCTTGATCATCAATTTCAATTATTTTTTAATACTTCTAAAAGTTTATTATGTTCTACTTTATCGAAAGTATTTATGGACTGAAATTCTTCTTTGGTTTCATGCGTGTCACCGGTATCCCTTAGAAAACAACTAAGGAAGGGTGTTGTCGAAGGATTTCACAGTCATGTTGGGTTTGTCCGAGTAGGCCTGCCTTTTAAAATAATTTCCGTCCATTCGGTGTGGCTGCTAGTGTCGACCGTAGTACAACGCAAAGCTTTCGAGCTGCATGTCATATTATATATATATATATATATGTATATATACCGAATTCGGAGAAAGGGATCGATTTTCTGACGACAACCTAGTCATGAGAGATGGGAATAGAGCGATAGAGCGAGAGAGAAAGCCTGAAGAGGGAAATGGTCATTTGGGATCGTGTGGACACGACGCCGTGACGGTATCCCGTGCTGTTAGTCGGGACAAGAAATCCTATATATATGTATATATATATATATATACACCCTGTATAGTTTTTGTTTTCCTCTGCAGTCGGTGGGCTTTTCTTCAACTTCCACACATCGACAGTGTATGCCAGAACGCGAAACCCCTGTTTATAATAACCTTCTATAATTTCAAGCTGACTTCATATAACTGTGGTAGGTTGGCAAAAGCTAAGCATAATGTTTTCTCATCGAAAGCATCCAGCCGTACAATATTTTGCTACTTCGTTTAAAAAAAATCAACATATTAGCTATTGCCGCCCATTATCCCGTTGACAACTTGCGAATGTGGTTGATGTAGGTTCATGAAATATCCCCAAACCGAGGTACTTAGTCTGAAACTTTATTACATGTGCAGTAATTCAATGTAATACCATAACGTCGAGGCGGGGGAGCTGGTAATTAATTATTTTATGCGATGAAAACGTTAACTTATTTATGGTTTTCATCGATTTAAGTGCCAAGAAAGATTTTTCGAAGAAGGCGTTAATAAGAAAGGGAGTTCCGAAACTCTGTAATAGTTTGATAGAGGAATACGTATGAAGGTTCAAATACACGAATGTCAAAGTATGTGTGGTATAACAAACGACTTTAGGGTCAGATTAGAAGTGCCCAGGGTTCTGACTTGAGCCCTTACCCGTTTTCTGTTGTTATCGATGATACAGGTTGAGTTACCACAGAGCATGATAATACGGATGCCATCGTTTTGGTAGGATAATGTATCTACAAATGGCAATGATTTTCTAGAAAATAATATTATAACCGTGTTGTATCTATGCGGTCGTGTGGTTCTCTGTTCGGAAAGGATAACGTCAAATTTCACCACTTCTCGAGATGTACCGCCTCGTCACGTGAACAATGTACGTCCCTCGCACATCATTAAAATTCTATCCCTTTCTTATCGTATTCCATAATATAGGCAAGACGAGAACGGCCCATGTGTTTTGCTCTCTTACGACAACAATAGAAGTCACTGGGGGTGTCCGATCAGCCCGTCAGCACAATAACACCGTAAAAAACCGTTGTAATTATATTCTCATTTGTGAAAAATGACATATAACACGAGTCCTAATTCCTACCGCCCTTTATTAGACATAAGGATTAGTGTGTATAGTGCTGGTTTTCAACAATAAAGTCTTTTCGAATCGTCAATGACTATATTGTTGTAATGTAAGTAAACATTGAATCCATTGAAACGTCGTCGACGAGTCAACAGAAAAAAATTATGCTTCGATTTTTAGTAATTCTATTTACATAATATTATGCTGCCGGTTGTAATCGGGCTCTGCATGGTGCCCTATTCTCCCCCCCCCCCCCATTAAATCGTTAATTGATTTGAACGATGAACATGATATTATTATTACGGTCCGGATCCGGAGACTTTATGTAATTTACGGCAAAAAATGTTGTCTGCCCCATTCGGAACACTGAACGGCGCTCTCCTTGTCTGCGCACGAACATCGTCTGTTTATGTGGTCCTTCGGGCCGGATTTGTAAAAAAAATAATAATAATAAAATTACACCGTCTCGTTCGTGTATTGTAGTGATAATTCGCGATAGAAAATTGGTGAAAAAAAATAATAGTAATAATAATAATTGCATAGATAGAACGTAAGGCGTGTACATAAAAAATAATAACAGGGAAAACGTTTTGGCCGTCGAGACGAAATTCGTTTCGGCGGTAATTTTTTTTTTCATCTGATGATATCGGATCGCGGAAGGCGCGATGGGAGGATAATATGTAGGTATACAAAAAAAAATATAAATACATCTATAATGATGGAAATAATAGTACAAAAAAACTGTGTCGATTAAACAACGTTATAATTGACCGACGCGAAGGCGGCCGACTTTTTACACGGTGCACAGTGGCTGGAAACCAATAAATAGTTAGCTATGAGTTGTATGGGGATACGTTTGTAAAAGAATTGTAAAACACTAATTATACATTACATACCAAAATTATAATGTCACTCGTTTTGTTAACTATAAAAATTGTTAACACTTAATAAAAAAAATATATTATTTTAATTTAATAAATAGTTGTTCAATGAATTTCAACGCCGTTAAAAAAATTTTTTTTTGTTTAATATTTGTTCAAACAATATATTTTAAAACAAAAAAAAATAATCGATGCGGTTTGGCCAAGTTTAAAAATGCGTAAGCAGATGTTTATTTATTTCAACATTATAACTATAATGACATTACACATACTTTGACATAATAAAAAAAAATTATATAAATAAGCTGTTACAAATACCAACTGAGCTAAGCGGAGTTTTTATTATACTAAATGAGGTTATATTATGTTCTTCTTAATATCATACTTAATTTATTGTGTGCAAACAGAAACTTATCTAATGTAATATTTAAAGTTATAAATTAAGTTAAATTACAGATAACTTTTCGTGTACATTGAAATTATTTGATCTGTGCGAACATTCTCATCTAGGTCGTTAACATCATAATATTATTCAAATGAACGGGTGAGCAAATAAAGGTGTTATAACTGACAATTTCAAAACTGATCAGGAACCAACATTTCAGTCACTATATTATGTTTAAATGCTTGGAACTGTTTTAACACATTCAACTGTTATACTATTTTGCTAAATTGTATAATAGAATATTTTGTGTAACACTTTCGTTCGTTGAAACTAAAAGCTATTTTATAAAAATGTCAGTCAATACCATTAGTTTATCCATCGATCCCTTCAAATAATTTGTTGAATATAATTTTAGGAATGCATCCCGTTGAACTTGTAGTGCTCGCTAGTGGGGTTGTTGTAGGTCTTGCGAATAATCCTGTCCGACTATCTCTTATTATTGTGTTCTGCGTTAAGAGTATTGCACGCAGTCTGTTTTTAAGGAGTTTTGAATAGGCAACATTTAAGAAAAAAAAAATGTTTAATTAATTTAGACCGTGTCAAAGTACTTTGATTAAGCTTCGAAGTATTATTTTTAATTTTAATGATTTTTTTGTATTTATTAAATTCTGGACTACATAGGAAGGTCCAATTTGAATTCTGTAAAGAGATTCGAGTTTTTTTTTGGCTACTTTACTGTATTGTCATGTGGAAAGCAGATTTTCAGTGTCTTGTAATTAAATTAATCAAATTTGCAATTTTTCCAATATCAAAACCCAATTTCGGTACATGTAAGGAGCAAAAAAAAAATCAAAAATCTTTTTCCTACAAAACAGAACATATTTTACTTTTAAAGGATCAAAATCGATTGCTCCAAGAGGAGCCAAACGTGCGCGTGGGGCCGAGTAAGTAAGTAAGCATGCACGTACAGGGGCCGGGAGGGATGGCAGCTGATCCGGCCGCCGCCGGACGTGTGATACGAGCGTGTAATTTACGCGCTAGTGGTATTTTTTATATTTTTTTTTTACACGTTATTTTTTATCCCGTGACGACGGCCCGACCGTATTTTTTTTATAACGGTGAGTTTTTTTATTTTTTTACACACACATTCGACCCGTACGTCCGCCGTAGTGGCCCGGCGACGGAGAGCCTTTGTATAATATATTATATGTGCGCGGGTATAAATGCGGGTCCCGGCTCGACCGTATTTTATTATATATATATATGTACAGCGTGTGTGTGTGTGAACGAGATGGGGCGGTACAGGGTTAGACGGTGCGGCGTGTGTCCCGGTGCCCGTGCGGGCAAGAGGGGAAAAAACCTTGGAGATAAAAACCAATTCCGGCGGTGACGGCGCCCGGAGGGTCGCGATCGTCGGGCGCGGGGCCTGACGGCGACGGCGGTGGTGCTCGCACCGCGTGACATTTAATTGCGCGTCGCGCCTAGCCCCCGGGCTGTACATTATATATATTAAATACAGTGTGTCCCGAAGGTCCCGTGACGCCAAAATCCACCGGGTACATCAAGAGCGACCACGGGTCACACGGGTCACGCGGGTCAATTATTGTACGCGTAGTCAATCGGTTAACGGACACCTGCAATGGTATTACTGATACCTCTCAGGTATCAGTAATGTCTGGGATTACGTTTTTCACCAACTAATTACTGTTGACATAATAATAATTGCTATTGGATAAAATATTTCGACGATGCGTACAATTTAATACGCAGTTAGAAGCGGAATGATTGGAGGAATCGGCAAACCTCGGTTTTATTGGAGTATTGGTGATGGTAATATTGACCACTTAACCTTTGATATTATTATGTATCAACTGTAAAATGATCGTGCCACGTACAATCATTTAGGTGTTACTATACTGGCCAAAATCACTTTTAACTGTCTTGAGCAATTCAAACAATACACCCGATTTTGATATGTTTTTAAAAAATATAACCCCTAATGTTGTTCTATTAGTATTTTAATATTTTGGCTAGATAGCCGACAACGGGATTAAAACGGGTACATCTTCTAAAAACCGGATAAAAACGTTAGACTTGATTTTGCTAAAAAAAAAGGGAAAAAGTCCGTTTTTTACCCTTAACTTGGCGAAATGTTTTTTAAGATACACAAAATTGAAATAATTATTCTAGTGCTAATAGAAAAGTAAACGGACTGTTCTTAGTTGTTATGTTCATTGGAGATATCATTATGGTTATTGTTTACAATTGTCGAGCCATATCATATATTTGTTTTATAGTTTCGAAACCTATGTTTTATCAGCTGTCATATCATTTTTTTTTTTTTTTTTTACTGATTACGGTAAATAATTTTTAAATGCAGGTGCGTTTTTAACTTAAGTTATTTTTAAAAATTGTGCTAAAACAATTTTACGTAAATCATAAAATACTAATAATTAAGTTGTATTAACCTTAATTTTTCGATGAGGTAGTGTATCTTTGAAAATAAACGCTTAATTAAAAAAATGTCATTAAAAAAAAATAAATTATACAGGTCTTAATTGAATTGTTTGTTTATAAAAGGTGATAAGTAACAATTTTGTTGAAATTAATCTTTTTAATAAATACAGTTTATGGCTATAGACGGATTGTTTACTTTTGAAAGGAGTCAAATTCTATGATAGTTTATTTAAGTATGGCGGTTTTAATATTTAGTTAAATTTAATTGAATTGTGAAGTCAGGAGAAAAAAGTCCCTATTAATGATTTATATATTTTAAAAGTCATAATAAAATATGTTGGTAAAGTTGTTTTAGTTAACGTCACTCTATTGTACACAGTCCCGTTTATGGTATCCCGTTTAGTATTTTTATTTATGAAAGGAGTACAATAACCCATTTGTTTATGAAAAGGGTCAAATTCGTTCAGTTAAAACTATTACAGACGATTTCACAACATTTGTTAAGGATTTGACTTATTGTTAATTATGTTTAACACTTAGTTAGTGAAAATTGGTTTTAATCGAGATTTGTTAGCCTTAACACGTTGTTAAAACGATTGCTAAGTTAATCAGCCGAAATCAGCTTGTTAAAAAGTGAATTGGTATGTCAAAATGTCATAGGTCGTATTATAGATTACTAGTTGAGTTTTGATTATAAAATTATAATATTATCGTTTATCAGTTATCACATTTCGTGATAACCAATGAGAAGGTTGGAATCAAGGTGCCTAACCGCTTTGGTAACCCAAGTAATATTTCGTTAACTTAACAAATAGAATTTAATAACAATAATGTTATGGTAAAGCTTATTTAATTTAACCAGATGTTAAGTTTAAATGAATTGTTAACTAAAATTATGTTAAGAGTGTATTTAATAATAGTTGGTGAGGCATTTTTCAAGTTTATATGTATGTGAAAAGCAGTTGTTTTTGGATTAAACCCCTTTTATAAGTAATCGATTAAGTTAGTAAAAACAAAAAACATGATTTGAAAGCGTCGTGTGAATTTTAACTTCAATGCTTTCACGGTCTTTCTTAAACTGGGTGGTTTAGTCCTAAAGAAGGGAGGTGTAACATTGTGGTCACACAATTCATGCAAGACGACCTGTATCCAAGATAACCTTTGCTGGTCATGTTTAACTATTACCGATGATTAAATGTGTTTCAGTCATGACTAATTTATTCGTACTTAAAAGTTGAAATTTGTATTCACGATTAATTTTATTTCACCAACTATTATTTAACACACGCTTAACATAATTTTAGTTAACAATTCATTTAAACTTAACACGTGGATAAATTAAGTAAATTTAATCATAACATTATTGTTATTAAATTCTATTTGTTAAGTTAACGAAATGTTACAACTTTATAATCAAAATTCAACTAGTAATGTACAATACGATCTGTGGCATTTTAACATGCCAATTAATTTTTTAACAAGCTAATTAACTTAACGGCCGTTTTAACAACGTGTTAAGGCTAACAAATCTCGATGAAACCCGATTTTCACTAACTTATTGTAAAATATAATTAACAATAAGTTAAATCCTTGACAAATGTTAGTGAAATCGGCTGGATAGTTCCAAATTTAGAAGTATCATTATTTTGTATATTATTATTGTTATTTTAGCTATTATTAAAACTGATAACACACTATATTTTAGTGTAAATCAGTCGCATAGCCGACTCGGCGTTCTATTCTATTCTATGTAAGAAAACCAAATTACATAATATATATGGACTTTATATCTTGGGAGGCTTGTGAAAATCTGTCCGGCCGTAGTCGTCGTCAGGACACATGTCGATAAAACGTCGTTGTCCGTGCGTGGGCAACGCCCACGGTCGTAAAACGCATTGTGCGCGATTTTTTTCGCCTCTTTCCTTCGCCTTTTTTTTTTTTTTTTTACTTTGCCGAGTTTTCCGTCTTAGCCGAGAGACCGAGATAGAGAGAGAGAGAGAGAGAGAGACAATATAATGCGAGGGCCCCGCGAGGATTTTAGTCGCCTCAGCTGGAAAAAAAACGTCATCCGGACCATCCCATACATATATATATATATAAGGGATTTTGGCCGTCTCCTTGGTCGTTGTCGCCGTCGTCCTTTCCTTTATTTTTTTTTTTTTTGCCCGTGTGTGCTCCGCATCGTGTCAACCCGCCGACTTAACGATTTCGGTCCGAAAATCGATTTACCCTTTGCGCGGTTTATATATATATATATATATATATAATACATTTGTTTTGTTTCGGAAACCTATATGGTCAAATGCGCGGTGCACGGTAGGCCGTAACGATCGTATACAGGCGCTTCGGTCTGTATAAAAAAAATAACGGTTGACCTCGGCGGTTTCCAAAGGTGTTGGTCTAAGAATATTCAAAGGTCATCCGCATAAGCGTGTCGTAACAATATGAGCGTTATCGTCCGAGAAAAGCCAGTACAGCGGGGTCGGAGCATAGCGGGGACGGTCAGGTCACACAGGTCTACAGGACTTGTCATAACTGAAAGCGATAAAATCACTTTTAAACCAACGTTTCTAAGCGAATCTGTGGATAGATCTGACCTCACTTTGGTACTTTCTTGATGTGCTGGCTGTAGTTTTGAGAAAATTGAATATGTTTTAGTTCCATTCAAGATCTACCTTCGGTCCAATTTTCAGACCTAAATTTCGAAAACTGCTTGAAAAAGTAAAATAAAGCAAAAATGTCTATCCCTGATAGGGGAAAGGGTTTATGATACTTGTTTGGTTTGTCAACGTTTATCAGTAGTACTATGTCTAGAGAATATTCTATAGAAATTTAGAACTAATTAATTCGACTATTTTCAAAAAAGTTATAAAGCATCGTAATTTTAAGTTGAAAAATATGTAAATTAAAAAAAAGAAACTTTACAATTTGTAAGCAAAAGAATTACAATATATATACCTACTTAGGTAAACACTAATTTAGGATTAGGTAAATTAAAAAAAATTGACTATTAGAGGTTGGAGATTGGGTGTTTGTCTATTTGTCATTTTTTTTATTTATGAGAGAATTTATTTATTTTTAACGGTAGTAGATAGAGAGAATAAGGGGTTGATAATTGATTCAAAATCGTCGAGAAATGAAGTCAGTTGGAGGGATACGTAGTCGGTAGTCGAGGTGGTGATTCAATCGATTACACGAGGTTGGGTTTAGAGCTAAGTCACCCTACTGTATTTTCGGTTTTCTCAGATTCATCTACCCGATCGGTTAGCGGCGAATGAACGAAAGTAATATAAACGTATAGTAAACTGTTACCTAATAAATGCTAGGGCGGGTCGGAGGGGATGAGCCTAAAGCTAGAAACTAAGTCAAACGGACAGGAGAGAGAAAGAAAACCTAAGCCAACCGAGGTCTAAGAAGACCCCTTCGCGATTCCAATAAGAACTCTGTTTTCCCGTCTTGGGAATTCAATTACTGTGTGCCGTATCAAGACATCAGCTCCGTTTATCCGTTAAACTGTTCTCAGAACGGTCAAAAGATAATATTATGCATCGGAGCCTTTTGTTGAAACAGTCAAACGATTGCATAAGTTTCTTATCGTTTTTGCATTCTGTCGAAATAGCGCACGCCGAATAATAAACTTGAACTTGGACGTCATTGATTTTTTTTTTATTACTTTTTTTGTCGTAGGTAGGTGCACACAAACGTACCCTTAACAGTGAACTTGTCGGTAGTTTTCACTTTTAATGCGCTCGAGAGACTTTTTGAACTTTTACGTTTAAACACAATCGCTCGTTTGGTAAACGGATAACACGGTTTCCGACGGACGTGAATAAAACATTTAAGAAGTTTTTATTTTTTCCCAGAACTGTTTGACGTTTTTACTCGAAGGTTCTTATAACGTGCAACATCACTATCCTTTCATTCGATAGGAAACGATGTTGTACACTTTATTATTTAACGCTTCACAATCCACCTAAAGAACTCTGAAGTAGAGTTACTTGTGATTTGCTGTCTGGTGTTTAATAACGGAACGGATAAAAACAAATTACTATCAAATTCTGGAAACATGTATCGTTCACAAACGCATAGGGATCAAAGTAAGTCTTTAATTAATAACATTTAAAAAACAAATGTTTTAACATTAATATGTTATTGGGCTGGATACAAGAAATTTAGAAAATTTAAGAAATTTCATTTCGTCATTTTAGCGACACACATTCTTTTTCTAGTGAAAAAAAATTATAGATAAGGAAAAGAGAAAGAGATAAGTGATAAGAGAAAAGAGAGGAATGATAACAGATACGTACAGATATAGACCTAATAAGAGATGACATATGCATGATTCAATATTTTTTTTTTAAAGTTCACTTTATTAAGATTTGGTTAAGGCCGATTAAAAAACTATGGCCCAAACAAATCTAATACCACAAAATATAATATTAGACATTTTAAAATTATATTTTCCAAAAATGTGCCACCATCTCTTATGTGTCAAAACGTATTGAGCTTAGAATCTCTAAAATGGCGTTGCAAATATTTTAGTAATTTTTTTAATTAAGCATAATTTTCTAAAAATGCGGTCTGCTTGCAAACTGATTAATTATTACTTGAAGTGATATTAAAATTAAAAACTAGTTATTAAAAATTGGTTGAATTTTTTAGGAAATTTTTTTTTAACTTAAATAGTTAATCTACGTTACTGTTATCTACGTTACAATTAAACAATCTTTAAGCTCCTAGGGTATACAAAACACATAGGTAATGGGATTATAATTTTTTAAATATATCATATTTGGGCTAACTTCAAACTTTGAACGAAAATGTTTAAAAAAGTCTAATGTCTTTTAAGATATTGACTGGGTCACAATTAACCAATCAATCTGTATAATATAATTTACTGTACAAAATATAGTCGAGGGAAGTGAGCAAGCACGTCACAGTCGCTCGATATACCGAGAAGTCCATTACGACGATTTAAAATAGTCTTGTCTTTCAGGGTGGAGATTATGTAGGTAAGGTTTACCCTCCAGACACGGTGCAAACAAACTATTACTATAGTTGCCAGACACGTCGAGGATATTTTATTTTATTTTGGGGAGATGCCACACACAATATTTGACGTCAGACGTCGAAAAAAATATTGTTTTTGATGTGCAGGGCAATTGGTTAGCTACGGCCCAAACGATATAACATCAAAAAATATAAGACTTGTGTAATAAACTGCTTATAAGTTAAAACTTTGTGAACTTAACGAGTTAACGCTTCAACGCGAATCCGTGGAATAAGTATCAAGGATCCGTGGTAAGAGTTGGATAAAGTTCACTCCTTTAACCCTTAAAATAAGAAACCGACAACAAAAAAAGTCAGCACAGAAAGGAAGGAGCACAGCCAGGACGAAGGCGGCAAAAAGTCTACAGGAATTATTATAACTGTATGTAAAAAATAATATAATAAACGCTTTGACGGCAATTTGGTGGATAGTAAGAAAGTAGCTCAGTTCAAACAGCTTAAATTAGTACAGTCCAAACCAAGGGCGGTAAAAACCAGCACAGTAAGAGAGTAAGTAGAGGTAGGTTCAGTGTCTACCAGATTCCCATTGTAGCGTTTATTTAAAAATGATTTTATTCTCCACTATGCATCAAGCTCACTATACAGAATTTTTGCCATGGGTCGCTTAGTTTTTTCCCGGTGGAATACAAACAAATTGAGTATTTTCATTTGCCAAAGCTTCGCCAAAATGTTGAACTATCAAAGGTACAAAGAGAAAAAATACTACTTCATTTTAAATGAAAAAGCGCCAAAGAGTAGAATGTATTTAAATATTGGCTTCTGATAAGCTTTTCGGTTGGTTGGTAGACACGTTTTTTTTTAATGTATAAAAAACATAAGAGCGCGTTTGTTCTCACGCGATCGGTGCGCCGGTTTTTATTTCATATTTTCAGGACGACAGCTTACTGCTGTGAAATTGTGTTTGCACAAAGAAAATGGATATGCTAATTTTAATATTTTCTTTTTTTTTTGGGTTTTATTAATTTTTATGTATAAATATGCAAATTTGAGAATTCGCATTAGTGTAAAAAACGTATTTTTTAAAATATATGGCTATTACAAACCAACTTCTCTTCCTAAGTAATTTATTAACGCGCCTATGGAAAAGTCGAGAGCTCTGGTCCATTTTACTCCGCGCTTCGGTTACCGTTTCAACAATAATTGAATACATCAGCATTCTGTTCACTTGCGTTTGTTGTACGGTTCTGGATTTACTGTCGTTATTCATCTGTTAATTATCAACATGTACAACTCCTTAGTCAGACATATCCGGACGCACGGTCTGAAAACTTAGGGCCCAGCAAAAAATCCCACATTTCAGTCCAAAGTCCTAAAGTGGAAGCCCCTTTATATGTCTCCAACATATTTATTTTTCCGTGGAGCAGACAAAATAACTAGGTTTTTTTCTACTGAAGAAAAGTTTTAGAGCGCTGTCGTTTTAAGTTGAAACATATGAACATTTGTTGGTTGTTTTTCTCGATTTTTAGAAGCTCTACAAACTTTTGCTCCGATAAATTGGCTTTTCGATACAATTTCTTAGTTAGTACACGAAGATATTGGAACAGCCATTTACCAAAAGGTATAGTGTGTCCAGACACAATAAAAACACATCACTGTTAAAACAATACCTTCTTGGATCGGCGTCAAACAGAGTCGATGCTAAAAACTCGTGCAAATGTTGGCGTGTACACGAAACACAAAAATGTAATACGTACACAAACAAACGTCGGGAACGGGGCGAGGCATCATTGACAATCTAATAAATAATTGGAAACGAACCGAACGAAAATCAGATGCGTGCCAACGTATCATAACGATATTAAAAAGGGCAAACAAATTGCACCAAACAACGCCAATTAAGTCGGATTTCGATGACAATTTAATTACACCTATCACGTGCCATTAGTGGCGGAGTTCTCACTAAACGCCTTTAGACGACTTAATTTGGCGTATAATATATATATATGGGTGGTTTTCCCCATTTAACCTTTGATCGAAAAGAAAACAGATAAATAACACAACCAGTACGGGACCTAGTGGGGACGGTGAGGACACAGGTTTACAGGAATTTTTAAATCTGAAAGTGATAAAACCACTTTAGAAAAAACGCTTACAATTAGATGCGAATCAGTAGTTAGTATTTTAAAGTCAGTACAGTCCAAACCAAGCACAGTATAAGCCAGCAAGTTAAAAAGTATTAAATTGAATCGGTCATTTCAAAAACGACATAAGTCACAAAAATGACTTTTTGTGAAATTTGATAACTATATACTTAGTTACGTATTCTGTATGAAAACTAAATTTGTCAGACTCATATTTAACACAAATGTTGAGTGTAAGAAATTAGAATCACTGCAAAAACTAGTTATGAAGCTATATCGACAATGTATACAGACACAAAATAAGAACGTTATAAAAAGCCTACATCATAGTAAAACCAATAGTGTCTCTGCTCTGCATCGAACCTAAAATAGTTATAATAATAAATTGCCCACGAGACGATCGGTCTGAGCCGCAATCGTGAAGCACCGTGGGTTATAAAAAAACAAACACAATATTTTATTATAATTTACAAACGTTCATTATGTTTCATTAGCGTTGTGTCCCTTTAAATGTAGGTATTTTCGGGGTGCCACGGAGGATGAGTATGTTTTATAAATTATTGCTCTCCTCCGCTGTTTTGTCCATACTGGCCCTGCCTGAAATCGTTTTCCCTTAAATTGGACGGCCATCATACAACTCGGAAGTCGCCACGTTATAATAAATCTATTTTCTTCGCCACCTAATTTATTTTCCATTATTTACACACGAGAAGCCATTCCGGTTGCCGATGGGCGGTGCGCGGGTATATCCGGCCGTCCGGCATAGCCCGACCACTTCATTAACGTTGACTAATGCGAAACAATAACTGCTCCCCCAGATATTTGGTCACTTTCGGTTTCCTTAAGAGGTCTTTTTGCGTCATCTAACAATATGACGCCAAGGTTCGGGTCGGTGACTCACGTCCGCGAAAAACTAAATCTATTGCCCACAGAAAAAAGTAAGAAAAGTCTAGGACTGTTTAACGTTTCACTGCGCTATTTTAATGCAATGGTTTTTACAAATTCAGATTTTCACCAACTACTAAATGCGTCTCTATTGTGTATGAAAACATGTCATACTATATATCAACTATATATTATTCAACCTCGTATTGGTTTAACCGTTATTAATATTTCAATTTTTTTTTTCTGACGAGTACCTATATAAATTTTCAAAAAAGTTATACAAACAAAACGATTTGCTAAAACAGTTTCAAATGTGTCTGAAACAATATTGAATCACCACTGTAAAACGCCATTCTCAGCATTCTGATGACTGGCTACATTTATGTTATTGTGTCTTATTGCACTGATGTACTAGGACTTTTCAAAAATGATCGCACGCAATTGTATTTTTTTGGCATCGTATTTCATACTATCGGCCAACACAGTGACGACCAAACCAACAAATAAAGTAAGCAACATTTATTTAACGCAATCGCATTGGCTCGCTTTTACACCCTTATAATTTAGAAAGACCCGAAATTCGCTCATTTTTTTACTATTTTATTTTTATTTTTCAATCAAATAGTAGTTTGTAAAGCACATTAGATAGAGCCTTGTCGGTAGCAGCGTATAAGCCAAATTCCGGCTCACCTATTTACCCCCCTTAAGAGCTAAAAACTAGATGGAATGTAGGTCTAATATACATTGTTTTATATTATTGACCTTGAAATCTCCCACGGGAAACAGCAAGTGTTGCTAAACAAACCGAACTTTAAAAAGTAGAAAATTGTCATTATTACATTACCAGCAGTTTTTTACAACCTTGTATCTATGGTCAAAACGTTTGAAATATTCGAATACGGTTTGCCACCACGAAGGTACAACCGTTGCAGACCATCTTATGTAACTAAATTAAGCTATTTTTATTGTGTTTGCTTTTAATTTGTTTTATACTTTTTATAAACATTCTGCCTTTTTAACATGGATATGTTATTGGGCCTAACACAAGACATTTCATGTCGCCATTTTTACGTTACATACTCACTTTCACGCGATAAGAGGTAATAAATAAGTGATAAGTGACAAATGATAAGTAATTATAGATAAAGAAAACAGATAAGTGATATTAGATAAATGGTAAGTGATAAGATGTAAGTAATAAGAGATAACATATCCATGATTTAATTTTCTTCCATGGATCAAAGAAAATAACTAGATTTTCAAACAAAAAAATAACAAAAATGAGTTATACCGTTAAAAATGAGTGGGGTATTGTATTTAGATATTATTTTGTGGTTACTCCCGTTTGAACAGATTGGCTGGTCTGCTAACGTTTCGGAACACTTGCAGGTTACATCTTCAGGGTTCTGTGGTTAGATGTTGCTCGTATCTACAGTCAAACTCGACACGAGCAATATTATTTTAATATCATATTTTATTGAATTACAAAAAACCACACTTTTTAAAAACTTACCTTAAATTAAATTAAATTCGTATGTTCAAATTATGTAAATAATTTTATTATCAACTATACCAAACTCTGACGTTACAAATAACGTATATCATATGTTATTGCTTTGTTGTTTCGACAGGGTTCACATAGTATAATAAATATATTATAGACTACAGTTGTATATGTTGTTGAAAGCCTGCTCTAAAATTTAATTTAAGAGAACTGAAAGCCTTCTGTTTTTTTTTTGGACGTTTGAGACTAAAAAGCCTGACAAAATGTTGACTACTTAGGATGGTCTGATTTCAATTCTGTAACGATACAAAAGTTCTTTAGGCTGCTACTAAACCCAGTAAGGGATATCTTAAATTTTTATTTTTTATAATTTTTGTGTTATTTGTGATTGTTTCAATAGATTTCACCGATATATTATGTTAGTCGAAAATTCTCTTTATTGTACGTCGACATGGTGAATAGTCTAAAAACCTACAATGAGCGAGATATACATTTTAGCGAAAAAGAAATAACAATTCTGATAAATCCCGTTCAGACTTATAAAGACACCAAAGGCCGCGATAAGGTGTTCGATAAATTTGACTCGAAAATCCAAGACCTAAAATGCACTTGCTCTTTAATCGTGAAAACAAAAGTGGCGTACTTGGCGAATATTCTGGAAGGGTTGCGAAGCGGAGGATCCATAGAAGTTGCGATGGATAAACTGACCGAATTGAAAAATGAAGCAGGCCTTATGGTCGCATTGTTTCAAGAAGGCAAATTCAAAGCGGCCAAATGGTTTTGGAGTTATTTTTTTAAAATCATGGCAATCGTTGAATACGAGAGCAACAAGCATTTCTTTGGAGATACTTCTTTCGCCGAAGAAGACTTACAAAGCGGTATGGTAAATTTTCTACAATACTGCAAAGATAACAAGTACTTTCCAAAAAAAAAACCGAGTCTGATTTAATGTCAAAAATTCCAACGTACCAATTAACATATTTAAAATACTGCGTACGTCCGTAGATGTTCTTATACATTGTTTTATGATGGAATACGTACCGATTGACTATTTTTATCTAAAACCATTATGGGATGAACACGAATTATTGTTCAAAGAAATAAGAGGCTCGAACGTAGAATGGCGACCAACGATAAGACTCCACGAAGACGAAGTGAATAAAACCAAGGAATACATCAAAAACCGCCAATGGATATCGAAACCGTTCGGACACCTAAGTTACCACAAGTTGATAAAACAAATTATCAGTGTGAGGATTTACACCTTTCTGTGGGTAATGTTGATAATATTCAACAAAGAGTTGCCTAAAACGGACGTGAACGTTTTAAGTATCATTTATAGTAAGACAACGAACATAATTAATACGGTACACGAATTTATGCCATACACCGGCACTTTTTTTTCTGATGTAGTAGCAGAGTTTCATTGTGCAATGAATGATGTCCCGAAAAATTTTGATAGCATTATAGCTAGAATATCGATAAGAGTCAAAGACATTCTAGTTGAATTGAATGGGAGCAATACAAGTGGAAGAGATTGGATCAGTATTGACATAAACGAAGAGTTTGGCACAGATATGATAATGCTATTTCTCCAAGAATTTAGCGATAACTTTTACCTGTTGAGAAATAAGATAACGGTTTTAAATTATGAGCATGCATTAAGTTTTCTGGATGAAGAAAATTGATGTTGCTGACCATAATCACCAAATCCAGATAAAAATTTAGTATTGCAATTGTAATGTTAATTGTTCGTTCTCACCTTTGAGCATATAAATTGTAGTCTATTTGAGTCATATTTTGCCAAAACATGTTAACTTTTTAGTGACCTTTCAGCGCAAACAAAAATGGGCAATTCGTGTAAAATATAAATCTTTATTGCTTCTTTTGTTATAACACTTATTTCATTTTTTACAAAATGTCCTAGTGCGTATATTGTAATTTTATCACACTCTAAAACACAAATTAAGTGTAGAGAGTACTACAAACTAATGTTAATTTTCAATTGTATTTTACATAAAGTATATTATAATTGCGCAACGTTAAACGCTTTAGTATTCAATGTATTATATTATGGATAATCCATTTTCTTTAAAAACAAAAGGACTACCGATATAACTCGAATTGTAGTGGACTAACATAGGCAGTTGTTAAATTTCGTAATTTCTTTATAAACTAACATAATATTATTATTTTAAATAACTAATATTGTTAATCTCGATTTATGACAAGTTACACAAATGTGGTGAATTTATGAAAAATAAGTGAATAAATGAAATAAATTTATTTTCGTAAAGTACATTTTTATTCCGAGTAAAACAAATGAAAAATAATGTTCTAAAAGCATTACACACACGCTGTTTACGATCTTTTGTATACGATACGACAGGAAACCTTACTAGGACTTTTAGCCCTTTGAGAGTGTACCGACGCTTTCAAAGACCTCTGCAAGAGACAGTCCGGCGAAAGATATATAAATGAACCTCTGTCGCCCAATTTAAATAATACCTTCGCCGTATCTCTTTAATCAAGATACTTAAAACTGTGTCTATTTATGTATATATACTTGTAAAGTTTTACTTAACTGTATCGTTATTAAAAATATCAAACAACATCGAACGAGGCCATGTTTTTTCATTTTGTTAAAAAACGTTATTTTGCAAACAGGCCCTTTTTTAGAAAATCCCTAATATTCAGAATTTCAAGTAAGTACATCAATATATTGTTAGCTACAGCTTAACTTGAAGTTTTCTATCTATTAATTTCTACTAAAACATAAAATCCAAATTGTTCTCATATTTATTTCTACACATTGTGTTTCTTTAAGATGAAAAGAAGCCTTGGCCGTACTGACGGAGATTTCAAGCCGGTTAACAAACTTAATAAAATATATCAGGTTATGTCGGGTTTTACGTACGAATTCTAATGGTTTTTTTTTTTTAACATTTAATCCAAATACTTTTTAGAAATATTTACAAAAACCCGTGTTTTACATGATATCAAACACAAATCAAGTAAGTATGGTAGTGGACTTCATCGAAACGTCCTCCTAAATCCAGACCAGTTGAATTTGTCTACTATTGTTAGTTAATATCTATTAATATATTAGATACAATTTGGTTTAATCTCAATATATTAAAAGATATATATTTGTTGAACAATTCTCTAAAAGTTATAAATCAAGATAGTTCATACGCGGATCCTGACTTGAGTGTTTTTATCCGATTATAAGACGGAGATAATATTATTATGTATGAATATATGAATATTTTTTACGGATGTGCACATTTCTTTTGAGATTAATTTCGACAGGACTCGACCTGGTTTGTTTTAATTTTTTTTTTCCAAAGCCACGGCCACAATGGGACGTGATGGTCGTTCGATAACGGGGATGTAAAAAATAAATAAATTAAAAAACGAAGGTGGTCTTTTTTTCCCTTTTTTTTTTTTACATGACTCCGGCCAAAGGGTATCGCTTGCGTTGCCTTTTTCTGTGGTTAATCAGCCTTTTGTAAACAACGCACGAGTCAACCCTTTTTTGGAAACGATATTTTATACACGAGCGGTTTCGGCTTGGAAAAAATATAATTTCGCGCCTTTCGCGTGACTAACATGACGGTAAAAATGCAACGACATTTATGGCACTACTCTCTTGTTTTACCTATACTAAACCGATCATAGACGTAACCCCAGTTATTCTACTGCACTTTTGGTGACGCCCTAGGGGTTCAGAATCTAAAATTTGTGGACAAAATAATCAATAACTAAAATTAGAAATATTCGAACAATATGTTTTGAACGTTGCCAATATTTTTTTAACGTCAACCCCTTTTTGGTAAATGGGAAGAGGGGGAGGGGGGGCTAGAAGAGTTCCTTTTAATTTAACGCGATCCTTAGTATTATGAAGTTGACTTTTTGAATTAAGAATTAATAAAAAAGAAATAAACCAATATCAGTCCCAAACCAAGTACGGAATAAATCAGTACAAAAACCCTTAGCAAAGTTGGGTGAAAGCAACTATCTAAATTTGGCCTGTGCTCGTTAAACGTATAAGGGATGATGTAGTAAGCCCGGAAAGGGGTTTTACATACATAAAGTATATGAGAACAAACGTAGACTTTTATAAATAAAAACACTTTTGGAAAATAAGTTTAATTGTTTAATAAGCACTGAATAAAATACGTTATAACTGACTGGCTGAAGACTGACCATTGTACAGAGAAATAGATAAGCTTAAATAGTAATATGTAAATTAGTAAATTGTAACAAACAACATAAACTAGGTTTAGAACAAGAGAAACTAGTATTAACAACAAATAACAAAGTTGTTAATTACTCAGATTGCAAAATAGCTAGTCAAGGAAGTAATATGAGACCTGAAAGATGTACGTCATAGTGACGTACATGATAAGTACATAAATATATAATAATATAATAATATAATAATATAATATTATAATAAGTAATAAGTAAGCGTGTGCTTACTACAATGAGGATAACAACTTTCAATGTTGAAAAATATAACAAAATATGAACCTACGAGTGTAGGAGAAAAAAATAACTTTCAAAATGTTCACATTTTCCGAGAAAATCAGATTGATTACCCTCTATAGAAGTGCTACTCGAGCAAGTCGGTCCACGAGAAAACAAAGTTTTAGCGTCTTGAGAAAACAAAAAAAAACCACATCGTAGAATTAATACCTTCCTTCTCACCTATCGCATCAAAGCTGTACATTTTTGGAGAAAACATTTGGTCATTTTTTATGCGGTTTTGTGCACACTGTGTGGTGTGATTCCGTGTTTGCACCGACCTCGATATGCCCCTTCCCCAACGTTTAAGCCTCTGATGAAAACAAAAGTCCTTGGTGTTTTTCGCCTAAGGGTGGATCGGCTTATGGTAAAACGGCCAACTACGTTACATGGGTACGCGTGCCCAAGTCGCTGTTGGCTCAACACGATAATTTAGACTTGTCTGTCGACGCGTGCGACCCATTTGTCTTCGAGCCAATATTGTAATACAACCGTTTTTTTTTGTATTTTTATTTATTTTCTCTGTTTTTTCAACTCCTTTCCACCCGCCCGTCTCGTTAATGTCTTGTTAACCGTGTCTTGTTAACACGGTCGTTAAGCTGTACAACACACCAGTCCTTTTGGTCGTTTGGTACTTACAAAACACCGAATGGATTTCACGTTGACTCTAGCGTTGTCTCGTCGGTTCTAATTAAAAATACACGTTACTTGAAATCGGTAAAAATCCATTTTTAAATTAAAAAAGCTATATCACGTTATTTTGTCCGTTTCGCTAAAAAACATTAAATCGTAATAATTATGTTATTTCTTATCACTTATCATTTATTTTTAATCAATTATATCTAATCTCTTACATTTATCTCTGAATGAAAGTGAAAGTATAACGCGAAAGTGGTGATATGAAATTTCTTCTATCCAATCAATAACATATCCATGTTAAAAAAAAAAAACAGTGTCTTGGGTCTACAGGAATTGTTATAATTGAAAGTAATCAAATCACTTTGAAGTAAACGCTTCGATGCGTATCTGTGAACACTTTAATACCTACGACGATAAGAGATGAGTGATAAGAGATAAGAAATATGTGGTACATATCCATGCAGCAGAGAAAATAACTAGATTTATTTGTTTTAACCTATTTAACATTATAATAAAAAGCTGCAAATTTGAACCATTTTCTTATAATTAAAGACATAGGATAAGACTGATCGGAAGAGATTAATAATTATTAATAGAAAAAGATAACTTGAATATTGGAATTGGAGTAATAAAGGTCAAAGGAGAAGAAGTTGAGAGAACAGCTAAATTAGCAATTAATTGAAAATGTATTATCCAAGCTCAACTTAAAACATATTATACAAGATTGAATTCATGCAATTGAAGACTTGGGGACGTCAACTTGACTTTAAGAAAATTTAATTTTCATAAAATGATTTTTAATCCAAAAACATGTAATTAAATACTTATACGTTATCATTTGAGTTTTAAAAGTCAATAGAGCTCTGAAAAATACTAAAAATAAGATAAATACCAATAAATAAAAGATTGTCTAATATAGTAAAGTAACAAAAAGTTTCTCCCATCAAAAAAAACTATAAAAATTAAATTTTATACTGTAAGTAGAATAACTTATATTAACCATTTACGGTTTTCGTGGACTAAAATATTAGGTTTCCGTAATGCTCACTTAATATAATTCCATTAAATTCAAAAGCGATAAAGGGTTTTATGCAACCCCTACAACAACGCGTGTACCTACTACGGTCACGTAGACTTGTCGTTGATATGGCGTACACGTACGCGGTGACTCGGTGTGCTTACAGATTTACAAAAGGCACAAACGGACAAATTGAATGTTGAGTTATTACCCGATGAGTAAACAAAAAAAATATCATGTCTGACATGATGTCGAAACCAATTTCAATTAAAGAATTAAATGATTAATTGAAAATTTTGTCTGGTAAATGTTATACTTTTTTTATTTAAGAATTAAATACCCGCAAGGAGTAAAAGGTACAGTAGTAACTTATCTTTGAGACTATACAACAAATATAGAATTGTATTAAACTATAGATATACGAATTATTTTTGTTTTACATTTTTTGTTAACTTAAATATATATTTTGAATTTATTATTCACTACAATAAAGTTTAAAAATTAGGAATAGAGCTCTACCTAGGGTTATGTGAGGTAAGTGAGTTATTTCAAAACAAAATACAGCTGGATACTTCAATAACAACAGATAACATGTAAAACATAGTGTGTTAAATATTACTCCAGAAAAATATATAAATAAAACATAGCAGAAGACATGTGTTCGACATGACAACGTGCAAGCCGGTGGTTAAAAATGAATGATTCACTTTTGAAAAAAAAATATATACACATTCTTATGACATAGGCGCTTGATTCGGTTGCTCGTTTTACAATTAAATCGCTCTAAAATAGGTATACAACGGCTGAATGAACTCAATTCGATTAGTTCATCTTCGGTGTGGAGCAGACGATAAAGTAGGTATTTGTTTTTAGCTTCTATAAATAGCTTTTAATTTTAACACAGATATGTTATTGGGCTGGATACAAAAAATTGCATTTCGCTATTTTCTCATTACACTTTCACTTTCAGTTAGAAATAAGATATAAGTGATTAGAGATTAGAGGTAAGAAACAAAAGATAAGAGATTAGAGATAAGAGATAAGAGATAACATATACACGATTCAATGTTTTTCCATGGAGTGAAAAAAATAGACCTTGTTCTATCCTAAAATTGACCTACCCACGATATCTTCTGTATCTCTCACTGATTTCTTCATATAGCAGCTCTACTAATAACAAATAGTACCTAAAAATTGATTTACTGTGCCAAAAATTTTAAAAATGTTCCTTTCCATTTAAAAATCAAAGAAAAAACATGTACATGTTTCCGTATGATTTATACAGTTTCCCCTGTCTACAGTTTCCCATTGAAGCGTTTATGTTTTTTTTAATTGAGAACCGGCTAATTCAAATACCTAGTTCACGCAATCCTTGATCATTTTTTAATTTGCTTATTTCATATATTTTTGCCATTATCTGATTCACATCAAAATCTTTGGTTTAATGAAATTGTATTATTTTCAGTCATAACACTTATTGTATCTCCACCAACCAATTGTATCTTATAAGGTAGTAATTTAAACGAAATTTTTTTGTAATTTCTTTACAAAATTTATTTTTCAATTATTCATAATAGCTTGAAAAATGAAGTAGGTATTATTTAACTAAAACCCTGTTCAAATATTCATATAACTATTAAATTGAAAATTATCTTCAAACTGCCTGTAAACCCTATTATTTTAAGATCATTCTACAATAAGTTATCAAAGTTAGGTTAGGTTATTTATTGGTTATTTCTGAACATATAAAATACAAAATATAAAAAAACCTTTGTTACTGTAAAATAACATAAGTATACAACAATATTAAAATATGAAAAAGTGTGAAAAAAAAATTATAATATTATTAAACTATTATAAAAATTGTCTACATTTATATTGAATGGTCACTCAATTCTTGAGCAGTGGACAAAAAAATTAACCATGTACATTTTATTAGGGTATCTACTTTTAAGGCCAATTAATTTTACCTGTAAAAAAGTATGCTGTAAATATACGACACTCACAAATCCAATACAGGGTGATCCATTTAACGAAAGACACTGAAAATAATTACAATTTTGTAGTTTTTCTTTTTGAAGAAATTCTGCTCAATGTTATTTTATGTTATTAGACAACAATTTAATTTTTTACTCTTATGGTAAATTCTGGAGTTCTATCAACTTCAGACAACTACAAACAAATCGAAACGGTGATTCGATTGTTTTTTTAATCAAGAATAGATCGCCGAAAAATTGGACAGGTCATCAATCAGTTTTGAATAATTCAATTTAAAGTTCTTTTCTGTTTTAAGTTTACAAATTTTAAACGGAATGTAGATTGTGAACAGATAAAAATAATACCTCACTCCACCCTTCCTATCGCTCTAAATTTGAACTTCAATAATTGTAAAAAAAAAAATAAAATTGAAAGAACTCTAGAGTTTATCAAAAAAGTTAAAATTGTTTAATACTGTAAAATAGCATTGAGTAAAGCGTCTCCAAAAAGCAAATCCACAAAATTAGAACTTGATTCTTAAAAGAAAACGAATGGTCTACGTTTAATGGACCAACTCGTATAATTTTTATTATGCTCACCCGTTACATTTGATAAAACCCCTTTTTACCCTATTCGATTCTCAACACAAGAAATATTGCTCTCTGTCGTCTACACGCTTACTGACTGAGAGTTAGGTCAGGTCATGTTCAAACGTAAACCCCCTCTCCCTTTGAGTTTCTATTGGAAAACGTGGTATGAAATAATACAATTCTTTTTTTTTTATGCGTGTTCAAGCACAACGTGATAATATTATATAATTACATATCCAATGCTGAAGGCACATTTTTTTGTTGAACGTTGCCAACTTTTCTATTATAGTACTTTGAAGTCGACGTTTTGGAAATTGCTTCTACGGGGTGGTAAACGGTTTGAACTGAAACAAGTCCTTTGAAAAACCCCGTAAATAGTTCTGTAACAAATTTTACCCTAAAGTAGTTTCGAGCTTTGTGCGATTGACGGCAAACCGATTTCCGTTTGGTCGAATTTATTTCACATAATCGTATGTTGTTTTTTAATGCGATGCGTTAAGCATTCGTCTGGTACAGTCGTTTCGATACATCTGGGCAAATAAAATAATATAATGATGTAAAAATAATATCTAAAACAACTATAAAAAACAAAAATTCCCCTCTTTGTGGTTTTTTGTTTTGCTGGATAAAAAACGCTCAAGTATTAAAAAGATGTTCTACAACGAAATAGGCAAGTGAAGGCAAACGAAAATCTTCTAATTAATTAATTAATATCCACACTCGATGAAAAATTACAGATATTTTATCAAAACACTTACCTAATAAGTGTACAGAGTAAACTTTAAGTATAAATATGACATTTCGATAACATTTTGTCATATTTTATGATTTGGGTTTTATGTCAACTAAATTTCGTGTCTTAGACCACTGTGCGTCGTCTGCATCGTTGAATCATGCCTATTGACCAGTATAGGATTATAAATGAATGAGTGTGGACAAGGAACGTCGTCAATTACTTTCAATGATTGACAATAGTGTTGTCATAAAGCCCTTGAACCTGTTTTGTTCTACAGCTGATGTTGAATAAAAGTTAAGAGTATCCACATCATGCAGGTACTTCAATACATGGATATGTCCTGCAATTTAGTATCTCTAATATCTAATCTCTTATCCACTTTCTCTATTAATTCACCTTCGTAATTCTCCATAACCCTCCCCCAAAATCAATAATGACACAAAACGTGACAGACAAATTTTCATAATGACCATTAGCCATAAGACATACCCATGTCAATGTTATACTGGGCGATCAATTTAACGTAAGACCCTCAATATATTTTCTGATAAGGAAAACTAGACCAAAAATCTGTCGTCAAACTTTTTAAAAAGATAAGCTCAAACACGATTCTTAACATAATCATTAATGTATAGCTTATTGTAATAATTTTTGTTGATATTTTGTTTGTTTTTTTTTTTCATGTAAATTGTATATAGAGTGATCAATTTAATGTGAAGCACGGTTTTTTTTTTTAAATTAATTATAACTCAATATTTGTTTAAATTTTATTAGTAGCATACATATATAATAATTTATAAAATATATTGGTTATTGGTCGTTTTATAAGCTGAGAGAGATCACAGATAACATTGTACCTAACCGATATCCACCTGAATTCAACCGGCACGACAAAACTATTTAGCAGCCGAGTTAAAATAGGTCATTTCTATTGAACAGGGAACCCCTCTGCCAAACTGGTAATGTCACCCTGAGCATTGATCATACAATAATAGTCTGCCCGGAATACTCATCCGCCAGATATCAACATGACATCCCAATTACAATTTTTTGAAATGTATAAAAACTGTACAATTAGACTTAGACCATAACTTTTTGATGTTCGAGTATTTTATTAGTTTTCAGTTATAGACTTTGATTGTGTACCGGACCATTCGGTTTTTCACAAGGTTTCATTTTCGCGGAATCGTACGCCCTCTCGAAACGACCGTTAACAAAGTTTTGGGGCAAAAGTTTTTTTCCACTAATCGAATGCTGCCCAGAGCATCGAACTCGATGGATCTTCGGACGGGGTATGATAGAAAGTTTATGGCCGTCCTGTGTACACACACTTACACACATAATGAGAATAGGTGCGTAGGTAAGTACAACGAATACAACTGCTCCCTCACGGGCCTGTCGAAAACGGGCGAAGAACTTTTTGCGCCAGCTGACAAACTGTCACGCAGTTTTTTCGCTTGGTCCGGCACCGTTGATTCTAATAACTGCCTCCTGGAGTAATGAGTGGAATTCGCCGAATCGTCAGCCACGTCAACTGGCTGAAACGGGTGACCGCAAACGGCGGGTGTGTCTCGACTGCTGTTGACAGCCGTGTTAAGGTCGCAGAGTAGAAATAATTTATTAATGGCTTATTAATTGCCATCGGGCGGCCAACAAAACAACGCACTCCTCGTTTCGTTCAAATATAAAAAAAAAAACGTTTCGATGTCAATTTTGCTAAAAGGGCAATACCGTTTTCATCTGTTCTCCCCAGAAGGTTTGCAAACTCATTATGTAATAATATGGTTTTCTAGACGTGGTTTTTGCACTTAAGATCTATAAATTATACAACCCCGGTAGATCCCGGCGTGTCACCCTTCGACGTGTCAATTCATTACTGTAGTTCATAAGAAGGGCGTCTTTAATTTTTTACCCATTAAAGTACCTCACGGGTACGATTTTCGATCTGTAGAGTCGCTACACGAAGAAATCGTTTCAGCGGCTGAGTTCATACCGTGGTTACTCACACAAAAATAAAGAAAAAAAATATCCAACTCCAATCAAATGTTTAAGTTCAAAGTATCCACACTTCATGCGGATACATCAATACAATATGGATATGTCGTGATAATTATATGATTATTTCCAATTTATAATCTCCTTGCGGTATATGATGATTGTATATAGTTTTAATTATAGGTTCTAGCCAAACGTTTTTTTAGTATTTTTTATAATATCCGGCCTTATCGATTTACTGGCAACATTTATCATTAATCAATTATCGTGGTTCACCAGTAAGTACCTAACAAATTAATTTGACTATCCTTTTATGTATCGTTATATCCTTATATATCCTAATATATCCGTATATCCTTATATATCTTAATCTATATATATATATATAAAATAATATTTTATCTCTTAATAATTATTTATCAGTTCTTTCATTGAAAAAATAACCGCTAGATTGCGCCATACACACAAATTTTCCTTGGTAACGTTCAGCGTGATGCACAGATTTTCTTATTGACCTCAAGCCACACATTATTGCAGATATAGTACCTTCTCAACTCCGCATCGAAGCTAAAAATACACAACATAT
This sequence comes from Adelges cooleyi, assembly GCF_023614345.1. NCBI lineage: Eukaryota > Metazoa > Arthropoda > Insecta > Hemiptera > Adelgidae > Adelges > Adelges cooleyi. Next base: position 420,962 of record NW_026095979.1, read on the forward strand.
ACAGGTTTCATGTGCGGGCATAGTGGTAATATCCTGTAAGTCTATAGGTTAAAAATAACAAAATAGGTAACTTTATGAATATTTTATTTGAAATAATAATTGTTTAGATAACTTCTACATTTTAAAATTCAGCGACATATTGGCATTCTTCGGAAGACGCGAATGCAACAAACGACTTTACGATGGCGAAGTTAACGTCAGACCAAACTTCATTAGTGATTTTCACAAACAATTCCGTTTGTTCGACTACCGATGCGTGCAACTCATCTGGGACTTTTGCATTATTATTGCGATTGTTATTGATTGAAAACTTGGATAAATCGATTGGCGTAATAATTGTTGATTGTGACAAGATGGATGTAATTGTGTTCTCTATTTCTTCGACACTCGCAGTTCTCCGATGAATATAATTGACGATGAGATCGATGGTGTCCCAGTCTCTCGGTTCCCAGATGACGTTTTTTATGAGTCTGTCGAGTGTCGTGAGTTGAGCGTAAAAGTTGATTTCCCGTGTTTCTAAGTTAGTTACCGAGTGACCAGCATTGGCCGTCGCCAACAGGAAATGTCTACCGAAATGTAACGCTACAAGTTTCAACGTATCCGTGAAATCTTTTTGAAAACTGATTAGTGACCTAACCTGGTTGCTTAGCGTCACGCCGAATGCCATGGCGGTGTTGTACACGTGTCTTAGTCTGTCTTCGATTGTACCCCAGAATTCGGTGCCAACGGTACTGGCAACTATTGTTTGTGCTCCTAACAAGCCGTTTAGGTTTAATGTTCTCATGGAAATTTGTTGTTGGCCATCGGTGAGTATACCCAAATTACTGTTGGCGAACTTCTGTTGGTCGAACACTTTCTTATCGCTCACAACCAATCCTACGAGGCGTTCTAATTTATCTGCGTTGTTTGCCGTCGTTATTTCGAGGATTTGTTCGGTCAATTCTTTTAACTTGCCTCCAATGTCGTGGAACGTACACTCGTAAGACTTTAAAAACCGATCTAGCACGGCGTCAACGGCCCGATGAACGGCCAAAACGGTCGAATGGTTTTGGTTGTGGACTTTACCTGATTTTTCGGTCGAATCCAAGAACCTGTGCAGTCTGTCCGCGTACAACCAGAAAGCCCACATGGTGTTCGTAACGCCGTTCAAACTGGCTGTGTGTATGGAGGCAGCCAACATTGCCGCAGCTTCATTGTCGAACAAAACGTTTTCCAAATCTCCCTTCACCAAATCGGTTGGGTCCGCTAAGATTACTTCGATTACTAACATGTATCGCATGGCAAACAACGCATAACTGCACTCGAGTTGTTTGTAAATGTGCCTGATATGTTTTTTCGTGTAAGTTACCGAATTTTCGCGCGGCTTCAGTTTTCTCATACCGAACTCGTCCAAGAAACCCATATTGAGTTTCGTGACGGTGTTCAGCTCGGTCGACGTTTCTTTATGCTTGGGGTTCTTTTGGCGTGGACCTATCACCACGCTTGTGTACATGAAACACAAAAAAATCAAGTTCAAAAGCAACATTAATACGATTTTTGCAACAACTATAATTTTATATCAATCAGTATATTCCAAGTATCAATGAAAACGGTGCACTATAAACACGGAACGTTTCTTATTGAAAATCCTGTAGTATAATATAGTGATTGAATGAACTTGTTGTTTTCAGAGTAGGAATTTTGTCACACGCAAGAGCATTCTTGTTCGAAACGTCGAACAAGATGATATATTGGACATTTATATTTGTATTAAAATCGTATTAAGCCGCACAGCTGTTAAAAAACTAATAAAAAACAACTGGTAGCGTGAGGTGAATAACGATGACGGAGCGTATTGACTTTTGGTCTCAAAATAGAAAATATGATATTATTTTTAGTTAATAAGCCTACCAGCGTAGTTGAACATTTTTTTAGCTTCGATGCAAAGCGAGAAGGTATTGGTTTTACTCTGATGTGGGCTTTTTTTTCGCTGTATACACTGTAACTTTTTTAATACTAGACCAATTCCTTCGAATAGCAGCTCTATAAATCACAAATTTTGTCTAGTTTGTACTTTGGGGGGGGGGGGGTAAAAGTTGAAAAAGTTTAAGTCTTCACAGACGAAAGTTGAAAAAACAAAAAAAAAACCGTACGAGTTTTTAAGTTAGAACTTTTACTGACTATAGTATCGAGAAAAAGAGTCAGATCGAGTTAAAATATATAAGAAATATTTATTTGGTATGCCCGCGCACGTCAGTTTTGTCAAATTCAAAATATACCCATTTCCCGCCCCACTAGGGGGGGTAAAAGTTTTTTTGTTTTTCGGGGTTTTTAGCCGTAATTTTAAAACTTTTGGGTTAAAAATTTGCCAGTAGTTGAAACTCATATGTATCCATAACATATTAAGTGGGTGAAAAATTCGGCACTACAGTTTTTTTTTAATTGCCGGAAAACCGTGTTTTCGCACATTACGAATATTTTAACAAAAACACCTAAAATCTTTAACAAAAATTTATCAAATCATAAAAACAATTTTATGTATATCTATGCAGAATGATACTATTAAGTTTTGTCCCCAATTACCACTTTTGACTTTAAGTTTACACAAATTCAACTTTTTTTTTTTTTTACTTAAGTTCTTTCCGGATGATTAAAATTGAGAACTGATATTAAATTCGTAATCACCGACCCAAAAAACATTTAATATGACCACTTTTGATGTCTTTTACACAAAAATCCAGAAAAATGATAATATTATATATTATGACTTGTTCAATTCTTGTAAAAATTGAACTTTGTGATACTGCTCTTATACTATTATTAAAAAAGTACAATTTTTTTAAATCTCCATAAAAGGGTATAGTATTATTAAAAATTAAAATTTAACAAGCAACAGCCGGCAGCTAGTGGCTATAAGCGTTAGGAACATTTAAATAAAAAGTAATATAATATGTAAGTAAAATGTATTGTTTTCTCCATTACAGTAACAGTATAAGATTTAATTTTTATTTAAATGTTAGAAACTCAATTTTTCTTTAGAATACAACGAGAAATTAATGTACAATTACATTTACATTTTCAATTTGAGGATCTATCTATGAAAAGGTTTTTTTAGTTACATTTTGTTTTGTACATTATCAATCTAGTAAAATAGAAGTATAATAGTGCTTTGAAAGAATATAATGTATGCGAACTATAAATTGTTAGTGTGAGATTGTCTACTGGAAGTATATAACAAATAAACCAAACACAGTGTAAGCCAGCAAAGTAAGAAATTATTAAATTTGAATTGGTCATTTCCATCATCTACCATTCTAACTAAAACTAACAAGACATTGGTTATGTGTTATTTGGTCCACTGGGTTTTTGCAAAAAAAAAAAAAAACCAGTACAGTGGGGTCGGGGCATAGTGGGGACGGAGCATAGTGGGGACGGGGAGGTCACAGGTTTATAGGAATTTTTAAATCTGAAAGTGATAAAATCACTTTCGAAAAAACGCTTCGATGCAAATCGGTAGTTAGTATTTTCAAGGCAGTACAATCTAAACCAAGCACAGTGTAAGCTAGCAAAGTTAGAAAGTATTAAATTGAACCGGCCATTTCAAAAACGACTTAGGTCACCGATTTTTCAAAACTGTCTTTTTATCAAATGTAATAATTATATACTTTGCTACGTATTCTGTGTGAAAACTCAATTTGTCAGACTCATATTTAATACAAATGTTGAGTACAAGAAATTTGAATCACTGCAAAATATATTTATGAAGTTTCTTGTGGCTAGTGTAATATTTCAAATTTGTGACTTGTGTCGTTTTTTAAATGACTGATAAAATTACAAAATAGAAGCATCAAAGCGTTTATTTGAAAGCGATTTTATTCAATTTTGTCACTTTTATTTATAATAATTCTTGTAGACCTGTGACCTCTCCGTTTCCTCATGGCTTTGATTACATTATGCCAATACTCTACTGTACTAGTCCTCTCGGATAAAATCACTTTATAAATTAGAAATTAGAAAATAGAAATTTATAGCAATACAATTCAGGATGTCGTACATACAAAAACAACTAACGAAATTGGCCGGTGTACAGCATTCATGGTCAATAGTAAAATTGAATATTTAACTTAACTTGATGTCTGATTAGAACACCATTAAATAACTTAGAAATCAAGCAATGTGTGACGCCTCATCAGTACTATATTTTATAAGAGAGCGTTCAACAATCGAGCAGATTAGCACTTAGTCCAGACTTTATATTATTTTTTATTTGAAATGTATTTAAAATGTTCATGAATTATGGTGTAAAAACTTTGTTATTACAATATTATGTACGATATGTTGTACTAGCCGTATCGCTATGGAGTTTTAAGTTGACCTAAAAGAAATAATTATTAAGCTGTTATCTCATTACTTTGTCATGCATTAAAATATAAGCCATTTGTGTTGAAGCTATTATTTTATTCAAGCATTATAACTGCATCATGAAAATTTAAATATTACCTTTTCAATAATATTGTAAACAAGCTAGCTCAGTAGTGTATGTAATTATATAATGTACACATAATATAATTATCAAAATACATCTAAGAGCATTTTTACTTTTTACGTTTCGCTTAGTTATTTAAAAATTTTCCTTTCTCGTCACAAAAGTGAATACAAACTTCACTCCGCCAAATCTATTGAGGTATGAAATTAAAAGTTTAATTTAAACTGTGAGAACTTGCAAAAACTATTTTAGAAAATGTACGTTTCATAATAACATATTGTTTAATTACAATATATTTTTACTCCACTCCCCCTTTTTTGTAAAAAAAAAAGCATATTAAAACAATCATTATTAATTATATTATTTTAGTTATGAAATTCAACTCTACAAAACAAGTGTACCAAGGCTTGCTCGCCAAACCAACATTAAAATATACAATAAGGTGTACTTAAACAAGAAAAACAATTTCAGCTGGAATTACCTGCAATTAAAGTCATGGTGTTAGTTTAAAACTAAATAATAGTTGCTCTAAATGAGGGGCACGGCTTTGAGTGCAATAGTTGTCTAACCGACAAATAAAAATATGAATTTAAAGTTGGTTAATTATTGAAAATAACTTATTTAAATTATTAGATCTAACTTAACTATTTGGATTATTAATTAATTATTTATACTTATTAACTGATTCATTTTAGTTTAATTAATTGATAACTAACGAATTATTTTATATATTTAATTAAAACTAAACAAATAAGTTACATTTATTAGTTTAACAATTTTAAATGTCTGTTTTAATTTGTTGGTGAGACCACTATTATTAAGTTACTTGAACTCCTTTAAAAGAGAACCAATCTAAAAGGATGCCTCAACAGTATTAATCTTGTCCCTGCGGTAAATTTATCATTATGATGAAATAATAATTGGGTAATGTTTAAGTCTGCCAAGTGCCAAAAGTGTAAAATAGAAAAATCCTTTACACTCTATAGACTTGTAGCTGTACTATGGAAAAATGTTTCGTTTGCTATTTTTGCAGATATAAATACCAGAGCCTCGTGCGGAACGTCTACTTTAATAGATCTTTGTTGAAAACTCATAATAGTAAACATTGAATTCGAATGTACCTTTAAACGTTAAAACGTTTATCCAGCTAAATGGTAAATGACATTATTGATTGATAATTTGGCATTTTTTATCACAAACAGGTTAGTCGGACTAATGCATTTTGTAGGATGTAATGTCTTAGTTTATGCTCAGGCCTAACTCTGGACTTAGTTACTTGGTTATTAACTTCCCTTGCTCGCCACCACAAGCGAATGTAGTTTTACTCGACAAATTCTATTTTGGTAAGTTTAAGTTAAATTAAAAATTCAAAATGATCTTCCTTTTCTGCATCTCTCTCTTTGTCATTGCCGTTGAAGCCAAATGTACCTCTTTTAGTGTCTTTTAATTCAACTAGTGTGTGACATAATGCTCTTGAGGATAGATGTTCTAGGTCCTTCATGTGGTTCTTTTGCCTAAAACTTTCCATTCCTAAATCATATTTGAAAGTTCGTTACATACTATCAGGTGTCCAAATAATTGTTTAGAATTTATGGTTTGTATGATCACCCTCTTTTCATTTACTTTTATTGTTTGCCATTGATTGGCTGGTTTGATTTGTTCCTGTTGAATAATGGTTTTCCACGTAATACTAATTTTCCAACCGTCTTCTCTAATAAAAATTTGTGTGCATTGTCTATTTTGTCTTTTCGAACATTCTTTTTCCGGAATTAGGCTTTTTGTTTAGTATTTTTATTTTGTCGAACTGGATGTCATGTCCGCCGTTTACTGCAGATTTCTATTGCTCTTCCAGTTTACCCAATGTCTGACTTGACACATGTGCACGGTATTTCATATACACCTGGCGTGTGTATTCCTGGAATTTTATCTTTTGAGCTTCAGAATAATGATCTCATTAGATATGATATAATATTATCACGTCGCACTTGTAAGCAAATGTGAAATTATTTGTATTGATTGTACATTGGACCACGATATTCAATAGAAAATTGGATTAGGTTAGGTTTAGTTTTAACTTAACTCTCAGTACCGTCGACAGAAAACAATGATTGAAGGGGTCGTAGTAAAAAGGGTATGACTTGTCCAATTTTACAGGAGAGCACCATACAAATCGTACAGGGTGGTCCATAAATACAGGGCACTAATTTATTCTTAAAGTATTTCAAAATTTGTAGTTTTTCTTTTGGGAAAAAAATTAGTACATTTTTTTTTTTTACAATATCAAATAATATTCCAATTTTTACCTTTTCTTTATGGTACATTCTGGAACTCTATCAACATATGAAACTTAATGGCTGTTGTATTAATAGCACGGTTTGAGAAACCCTAAGGAAATCGTCAATCGTACCAGTTTTCCTGGTGTCGTTGGTGTAGCTAATTTAACCCTCTTGTAGGTCACTTTTGGGGTTGTCCGAATACCATATGTGCTAAAATCGTTGTTGCATTAATTCGTGTGGCCGGACGTTTGCGCTGCACTATAAACTGCTCGGTGGGGACCTATTTATTTTAACTGTCGAGTGTTTCCACACTTGTGTGGGCCTACAGCGAAATGTCTGTATGCCCACGCCGTTTCCACATTAGGCCAACTGAATCGGGCGCTCGGTCAAGTATATTAACATAATTTAACGAATAATATGTCGCATAGCTGGCCGGCGTTGTCTTTTTGAATATTAGCTTTTATAAATTACAACAAGGTCTTTGAAAGTTATTATTTATTATAAGCAAAAAATTCTTCAATCTTTCTCTCGGATGAAAGACAATGTAATGAACATGTCTTTTGATCAGCTTATTCTCAATTACCTCTTATCAGATTTTCAAGGTATTTGTTTTTATGTTATCACCACCTCACTCCCTCTCCTTCTCTTCTTTCTATTATTCCCTCAGAATTAAGTCATCCACCCGTATCACTAAACGATCTCACTTTCAAATAAATATAATTATTATTATACATTTTTGAGACGAATAAAAAAATCTAAAGCTAATATTTCGGAAGAAATTGGTCTACTTCAAGAACTTGTGCTAATATATGACGATTACATTTTCTTGAAAAAAAAAGTGATTCTTAAAAGTTACTTCAAAACAAAAATCGCGGGAGTTGGTAGGAAGATTTTCAATGCACAAGAAGCACTCTTTAATTTTGTAAGAAATCAAAAATGTACCTGTTATTGAATAAATTACTATCGCATAATCAAAACGTTATACATTTTACTTTCAACATTAGTTTCTGAAATACTTTTTGAAGTATTTAGAGTACCTAATATACTGAATATTTTTTAAAAAACATTATACCTAACGACAGTAATGTGCTAAAAAATGTGTTTTTAGTACCTATCACTGTGAATAAGATTAGAGTTGGTCGTCTATCTATGATCATTTACTGTTAATTATTGTTGCTTCACTGTCACAGAAATTTACTAAGGTCAAAGTTAATTTTTTTTCGGATTTTCCTTAATAAAAAATACAATTTGACTGCACATTTTTAGGAAAACTGTGTATTTACAGCACCTTACTAGATCTACCTTCGGTCGAATTTTCAGACCATAGAACCTCAACAAGTTCCCTTACAATAGTAGAATAAAGAAAAAGTTTCCACTTCTTCTGGGAAAAGGGTTTTTTTTTTTTTTTTTTGGTTTGTCAAAGTTTATTGATAATACTTTGTATAGCGAATATACGAGTACCATGAAAATTAGGAACTAATTCGATTATTTTTTTAAGTGCACTTTAATTTGAATTTATAAAATATGTTATTTTTGGGGGTATTTTCAAATTTGAAAGGAAAGGAGTAACCTTTTTTAAATTTTTGACCAACAAAACGTGTTAATAGTTAAGCCTTTCCCACATAAAATCGTTTAAAACACTAAAAAAAATTACAAATTTTTAATAAATTTTTAAAAATCCGTATAAAAATCTTAAAAAGCGTTTTTATTACTCGTGACCCACCTGTTGACAATATTCTCCACCCCCTTGTGTTCCGACCGCTTTGTCTGGCTTTTTTTTTTTACTTTCAATGTTTAGCTTCATGCAGGCTGTAAAGGGAGAAGGATTTGAGGGATAGTTTAAAGGAATCTGAAGGAAGCAGGTTATTTGCAATCTAGAAAATGAAACAATCAACAATCCTAAGGAGATTCAGATTCCAAAACCAAGTGTGCTGAGGAATCGAATGTGAGACCTGACCAGTGACAATATTAATTGGCAAAATGAGGTCCAAGAGAAGAGCACGTGTCTTGCCTTGACTGGGCTACATATTAGCGGAGAAATGGTAGAAATTCAGAGTAAGGGATTTTTAAAGATGGAAGAGACGATGCGGTGGCAACAGCTGATATTTTGTCCCCATTTTCGTTACCATAAATGCCCGTGTACCATAAGAGAGAGAAGTGCTGGATTTGAATGGATTAGAACACAGAGACGGAGCAAAAGAAAAGGAGTCAGACACATTCATTCAAAAGCTATTAGGCGTAGCTAAATTTCTATCATATCTGACAAAAAATATTTCCTTTCCGAATAATATTTTATCATATATTATGTTATAATACACGCTACCGTACCTTGTCGTGTAATAATATTAATAATAGTAGGAAAATTATGTGGCATTTTTTTTTATTTGCGGCCAACGCCGTCCAATGAACCGCGATGGGTTCGTTATGGAGGTTTCCTGTGTCATACGATATTTTCGGGACGCCAAGTTCGGTCACGCGTTATCCGCGAGAAAACCGATACGCAGGACGTGTGTGTGTGTGATTTTTTTGCATTATGGAAAAACGCACACGCACACGACCGTGGGTAAAGTCACAGCCGTGAATAAAATATATTTTCAGGTAAAAAAAAAAAATATATATAAATAAATAAATAAGGAGGATCATTTTTCAATTTTCGCACTTTCGAAAACGCGTTCTTAATAACGTTATTATATCGTTGTTATTATAATATACCACGTCTCCATAATATTATATCCACTACCCGGCCTACTACGGACATACGAGCACATCGTTATAAAGGTATAAAGGTCGTTATAACACTGCCGTAAGAAACATTCGCACGGCGTTCTCCGCTTCCCCTCGGCTCCCCTCATACCTTACATTTATTACAATCTTATAAATGGATCATAGACATGCTCTCTGATCAGCTGAATTTCTGTCTATTATAAATTGTCTCTCAGCAGTGAATTCTCTTATAAGTTGAAAAGGAACTAAAGGATTTCTCTTTTTCACTATTTATTTGCCTTGCCTTTCTCTTCATATGTCCTCAGAAAAAAGTATCGTCAATACTATTCTAATACATACATAAAAGCGTTGTAACTCTAAATAAAGATTTCGCAAAAAATCGCCTAAACCGAATGCTAATGAAAATCTCTAATTGAATTTCGTCGTTTTTCACCTAATCTCATATGCAGTGTAGTCGTCTCCTTTGCCTAAATCGTCACCATTTCTTCATTCAATCCGTTTACATACACCTCACACACCTTCACATGCTGTCAACGCTCGTTATTCCAGCTGACTATACAAAGATAGTCTGAAATACATAATAAAAAAAAAACCGATTCAAGTACAGTCAATGGTAGTCCACGTTGAATCTCGTGGACATTGGTCGTAGACGGTCGTCACGAGTTGTTAAGAGAGAATAAAAAACGACTGTCACTATTTTTAAAAATGTTGAGGGTCAGATGTTAAACTCATGTACTAACACGGGTATACAATGTACAATGTAAGAATACAATTTTTATGTCTTTCTGAAATATTGTGCACAGCGAGGGAGTTGTAATTTATAAATAACAACTTTCTTAATAATAATAACTGTCTCTATCAGCTGCATGGTCGGCCGGTACGATTTCATATCATTACAATTGGATAAATAAATTTTAAAAAAGATTTGAAATTTTAAAACCTTCGGATTTGTATAATCATTTCTTTCTGACATTTTTTGCTTTAATTCAAAATATAAGCCATAGCGTTATTTTATACAGGGTGACCCATCTGATGCAAGACACTCATTTTCTCAGAAAATATGAATATTTCGTAAACCATTTTTTGTCCTATACTTGTTGGTACATATTTTACTTTATTTTTCAATACATACAATTTTTTGTCTTCGTCCTTTATACTTAAAAGAAGTATGGATTTCTTTTTTTTTCAAATGAGTAAATAGGTTTTTAATTCCATAAAATATATGTAAGCAACAATTTTTAAAATAATGTTAGCGTTTGAATTTTTATCAATCTGTTCGTTTGCTACGACTTAGTAAAGATTTTCGTTTTTCTCCAAACTTTTGCCCATTTTTTATATTGTTTTAATTTGTAGATAAAAACCGCTCGTGTATTATTATCTCAACGCAGGTAACTAAAGAACCGCTTATCCATATTATAATATTTTTAAGAAAATGTGCAATGAGTGTTATATATTATGTCCAGCTATCAGCGAGACAGTATAAACGACGTGGGTCAATATTATTATTTCAGAGGAACTCGCTGAACTACTCTCTTTAAAAGTCAAACGAATATTGATAAAAAAAAATAAAAAAACTTTCCTACATATACTAGTTTAGTTGCCAAAGAACTAGTATGACGTTTAAAAATTGAAATCAGACTACGCCAATTTGTCTGGCTTTTTTGTCTATAACGTCAAAAAAAAACTGACCGCGTTCAATTCAACCTAACATAATCTAATAATTAAATTTAAATCTTAACAAAGTCATCTATGAATTAAACCGATTACAGAAAAGTGAAAATGAGAAAACCATCGTCTTACGCCAGATTGATCACCTTGTAAGTTGCATATGAGGCGCTCAGATGCCAAACCGATTAACTGAAATATTTCAGGACAGGCAAAGGGCAGGACAAGACAGGTTAAAGTTATTAGAAACAATGTATTTAAGTACAATTGCCAATTTTCTTAGCGCACTCTAGTGGTGAAAATATCAGCTATGGAGTTATCTATCTTGGCCATTGAAAACTATACACTTTTTTAATCCAACCATGCTATTATTCGCAATTTAAATTAAAAGTGCAGTTAATCGGTTTGGCATCTAAGCGCCTATATATATATATATATATAAGCCATTACGTTACATTATATAATAAATATGTGTGTTTGTGTATAAAATATAATAACGACGGAGGCTGAGTGCGAAGAAGAGAAGGACGACAAACGACGACGACGGCGGCGACGATGAAGAAGCCGATGGCCGATGGGAGACGTGTGGAGGTTGAGATAAAAAAATTAAATAAGAAAAAACCCGTCGACGTCGCGTAATTTTCTCGGCGGTGTCGGCGGATATTCAAACGGACCAGCCCGGTGGAGGACAACGAGCTGTGTATACAATAATAATAATAATAATAATAATAATATATGTTATTATATATGCACTGCGCTATAATAGAGTAGAGGAGAAAGCGACCGGGACGACGACGGCGGCGCGTTTGTTTAGTTTTTTATTTATAATATATATTTTTTTGTTATTCCTTGCAGGCCGCGGGTGTGTATGTGTATTGTGCGTGATGGTTAATAAAAAAATACTAATAATAATAATAATAATAAACCGTCGACGTCGACTGCTACCGCCGTTTATATGCCGAGATCCGGACGCGATGGACAGTGAAAGAAATATAAAAAAAAAAAACAGTATAATGGGGCAGAGATTGACAAAAAATGCCAATCAATAAAAAATATTTAAGGTAAAACTTAGCTCGATGCTTATACATTTTAGTTATCGCATAAAGTTAACACGTATTAATCATACAATCAGCCGGTTACACCAACTTTTGTTAAGGATTTAACTTGTTTTTATTTATATTTTACAATTAGTCAGTGAAAATTGGGCTTCGTCGAGATTAGTTAGCCTTAACTCGTTGTTACAACGATTGTTAAGTTGATCAGCCGAAATCAGCTTGTTACAAAGTTAAATGACATGTTAAAGTGCCATAAATCGAATTACACGTTACTAATTGAGATTTGATTATAAAATAATTATAATATTATCACTTATCAGTTATCACATTTCGTGATAGCCAATGAGAACGTTGGAATCAAGGTAACCGCTTTGGTAACCCAACTAACATTTCGTTAACAAATAGAATTTAATAATAATAATGTTATGATGATACTTACACAATTTAACCAGCTGTTAAATTTAAATGAACTGTTAACTAGCATAATGTTAAGAGTGTATTTAATAATAGTTGGTGAAATAAAATTAATGATTAATACAAATTTTAACTTTTAAGTACGAATAAATTAGTCATGATTGAAACATTTAATCATAGGTAATAGTTAAATAATTATTCACGAATTATAGGTCCACACGAATAAAGTACTCAAAGATTTAAGAAATAATTGTTGTTTGTTTAATTATGTGTACTATTCAAACTAAAGTTTAGAGAGCATTTAAAAAACCTAAAAAGCTTACAGCCGGTTTAACCAACTATTATTAAATACACTCGTAACATAATATTAGTTAACAATTCATTTAAATTTAAAATCTGGTTGAATTAAGTAAATTTCATCATAACATTATTATTACTATTAAATTCTATTTGTTAAACTAACAAAATGTTAGTGGGGTCCCAAAGCGGTTACCTTGATTCCAACGTTCTCATTGGTTATCACAAAATGTGATAACTAATAATTGATAATATTATAATTATATATTCAAATTTCAATTATTAACGCGTAATTTGATGTCTGGCACTTAATCGTGCCATTCAACTTTTTAACAAGCTGATTTCGATTGATTGATTTAACAATCGTTATAACAACGTGTTAAGACTAACAAATCTCCATAAAAAAGGATGGAAATTTAGATATTGTAAAAATATCGAAAAACAACGTAAACTGCATGGTTTTCCATAAGAAAAACTAAAAAAAAAAATAATGCCAGTGCAGGGGGTTTGGGGCATAGTGCGGACGGGCCATACTGTGGCGGGGGAGATCCCAGGTCTATAATAGGAATTATTATTACAACTGAATGTGAAAATATCACTTTCCGAAAAACGCTTCGATGCGATTTTGTGAGGGTAGAAATATAAATAACGATAAACGCATTGTGCCTAATAACAACAGTAATGTGCTTAACAATGTATTTATAGTGTTACAATGGATACGATTGGGGTAGAAAAAGTTTCCACCCCCGAGGTTTCAATATTATGTACATTGCCGTTTCGAATTATATGAGTATTTAATCCATTATGCTTTACAAATGAAATATTTTTTCCCAATTTTTAGAAGACCTCGCACAATTTGGAATAAACGACTACTGTATACTGAGTAGACAGCAAAAATAAACGCAATGTCAAATTGATGAAATCAAGGATAATAAAGTTTTATTTTTAGAAAAGGACAAAATATGTTTTATACAAAATACAAATGTATGGTGTTGTCCTTGGATGGTTATCATATAAGTCGAACAAAAGGAAATCTGCGTTTGATGATTTGGTGAAAACAATTAATTTTTTTATGCTTAAGTATTGCAGAAAACTCACCCAAATGATTTGGAACCAATTTTTTAAATGTGAGTACAGTATCAAACCCACGTGAAAAAACATTGATGTTAAACCTAAAACTATACTAACGTTGCAATCAATAAGAGAGACACACTTTACCAGAAAACTACTGGTTCATCTACAATTAGTGTAGAGCAAAGCTTTCCTTTTATATTCTAAAAATACTAAAAAAAAACCTATTTTAATGTGTAGAATGGCATAAGACCTCTGCTCAGCCTTAGGCCTTAGCACTATTATATCAATCGAAGCTGAAATGACAACTCCATTGGACTTCAAAGAAATAATTAAAGTTTTTGCTACTTCCTAGTCTAAATGTAAAAAAAACATAATATTGTGCTCAATTATTTGTACAGATTGTTTTAATTTGAACTAAATAATATTGTTCATTTTGTTTATACAGGGTGTTCCATAAAGACCTAACAAATGAAGTGACTTTTGTTCTAGTGAATATTTTTAAGATTTTTTTTTAAATTAATTTAAAAAACATTCAATTCTTTAAAGTACTCATTTGCACTATTAACACCACGGTTTGTACTGCTCTTAACTGCTTTACTTTTTTTAATTTGTTTTTTTAATTACTTTAGTTTTTTTTCCAATTTAAGATAGCCACTTTATTTGATGAACATTTTGCGATTACTCTACCGTACTCCACCTCCCATCCTACCCTTTAATACCTTTTAATCACTTAAAAAGTAATTATCCTAAACTGGTCATCGACCAGTCGAAGTTCTCAGGAAATTATTCTCAATAAAATTACTGCGAAGGGGATGTAAGAGCTGTAGAAGTGAAGTAGAATAAAAGCTTAATTTTTGTCGGCGACAGAGATTGCGATGCTGAAGTATTGCAGAAAACTTACCAATGATAAACACATCATCAACACACCTTCTCGGCTACTTCTCGTCGAAGCCAAAAATTAAAAAATATTATTGACATTTTATGTCTTTAATTTAGCACGCAACCGAAAAATCGACAGCGTTACCAAAAACCTAACGAAAATTTACCTTTATATCCTTCTATATCCTTATCTCCTTATCTCCTTAGATCCTTATACATCCTTATTTATCCTTATATCTTGATATACAATTTAAAAAAACATAAAATGTCTTCCTTGGTCGTGGACTTGTACGCAAGCTGTTATCTCCCACTCCTTAATTTTTTTTTTTTTAAAGAAAACCAATGTCGCCCCGGTACGTTGTCAGTGGTGGTCGTGGGGCCGAGACCGACGACGACCCGGGTTTTGGCCTTGGCGACACACACGCGGTCGTATTTTATATTATTATTATTATTATGGCAAAGAAAGAGAGCCCTTTAACTTCGTGCCGGTGGCTGTGCCGGTACTTTATTATTATTCTTTTTTTTTTTTTTACTCGACACTACATGTTATAGGTATATATAATAATAATAATAATAAAAAACAGTACAGTGGGGTCGGGGCATAGTGGGGACGGAGCATAGTTGGGTCGGGGCATATTGGGGACGGGGAGGTCACAGGTTTACAGGAATTTTTAAATCTGAAAGTGATAAAATCACTTTCGAAAAAACGCTTCGATGCAAATCGGTAGTTAGTATTTTCAAGCCAGTACAGTCCAAACCAAGCACAGTATAAACCAGCAAAGTTAGAAAGTTTTAAATGAAGGTTCTGTATTTACAAATGAGCATCAAAGCGTTAATTTGAAAGTGATTTTATCCGAGAGGACTAGTACAGTAGAGTATTGGCATAATGTAATCAAAGCAATGAGGAAACGGAGAGGTCACAGGTCTACAAGAATTATTATAAATAAAAGTGATAAAATTGAATAAAATCGCTTTCAAATAAACGCTTTGATGCTCATTTGTAAATACAGAACCTTCATTTAAAACTTTCTAACTTTGCTGGTTTATACTGTGCTTGGTTTGGACTGTACTGGCTTGAAAATACTAACTACCGATTTGCATCGAAGCGTTTTTTCGAAAGTGATTTTATCACTTTCAAAATTAAAAATTCCTGTAAACCTGTGACCTCCCCGTCCCCAATATGCCCCGACCCAACTATGCTCCGTCCCCACTATGCCCCGACCCCACTGTACTGTTTTTTTTTTTTTTTGCAAAAACTTAGTGGACCAAATAACACATATACAATGTCTTGTTATATTTTGTTGGAATGGTCGACGATTCATGTTTCAATCGTTTGTACTCCATAGTTTAAATTATAATCGCTTATTCTCAATAAAATTAATATTTATGTATTATATACTTCCATTAAAGCAATCACACACAAACTATTTATACTTCACAGATTATATTATTTCAAAGCTATATTATACTTCTATTTTACTAGATTGACAATGTACAAAATAAAATGCAACTAAAAAAACCTTTTCATAGATCCTTAAAATGTAAAGGGTGGGATAGTGAAACGGATTTTACCATTTAAATACATTAGAAAATCGCCGTTTTACTGCCTCATCCTGTATAATAATTTCTTGTTATTTTCTAAAGAAAAATCGATTTTCTTACATTTAAATTAAAATAAATCGTATACTGCTACTGTGATGGAGAAAACAATAAATTTTACCTACATTTATTACTTATTAGTTAAATATTACTAAACTGACAACTACTAGACTGGCAACTACCTACAAATGTCATCACCCCCCGACCTCTCTCTCACACTCCATGACCGGCTCGGGCCGATAAGGGGTTTTTCGTTCCCACCTGTACCGTGTACATAAGACGGTGGACAGTTGATAACGCGATCGGGCGTTTATATGGTCACGATCAAATATTATTTTGTCTCGAAAATTGATAATTACAACAACTATACATTATAGTATAAACAACTCATGTTATCATTTCTCACGTAATGGCTGCCAATTAAAATTAAATTAGTTTCTTAAATTAAATTCAGTCATTCCGCAAAAAGTTCAAGTCCAAATCGATTTTAT
The DNA here is from genome assembly GCF_023614345.1 of Adelges cooleyi. Taxonomy (NCBI): domain Eukaryota; kingdom Metazoa; phylum Arthropoda; class Insecta; order Hemiptera; family Adelgidae; genus Adelges; species Adelges cooleyi. The sequence continues at coordinate 437,901 of NW_026095979.1, forward strand.
ATCAACTGTGACTTAATAAAATCCACACCCAGTTAGTTATAATCTGTTGACAAATTGTTTTTTATTAAATAATGAAAATTGATAAAATAAACATCAACTACGTCATAAAAGTTTTATACAGCGCAATACAAGTTACAACCAGAATAAAAACTAGCGTTTTTGTAGAGATTTAAAAATACTATTTGAAACGACATACAATATTTTCTATCATAACTGATTTCATAATTCATTACGGAGCAGATAAGAGCGCGCATCAATATGCCGTTCGTACACACGATGATGCCAATAGAACAAAAAATTATACTTTTTTTTTTCGTTTCTCACATCTGGTAGAGTGCGTTTGTACTTATATTTTGCGTTTATTTATATGCCTTTATATGCGTTTATTATATGTTTTTGGGGTCGGTGATTACGAATTTGTTATCAGTTCTCAATTTTAATCAGCCAGAAAGAACTTAAGTAAAAAAAAAAAAAAATTGAACTTTGTGTCAACTTAAAGTCAAAAGTGTTACTTGAGCACAAAACTCAATAGTATCATTCTGCATAGATCTACATAAAATTGTTTTAATGATTTGATAACAATTTTTTTAAGATTTTAAGTGTTTTTTGTTAAAATATACGCAATCTGCGAAAACACAGTTTTCCGGCTATTAAAAAAAAACTGTAGTGCCGAATTATTTTTCCGTTTAATATGTTATGGATACATATGAGTTCCAACTACTGGCAAATTTTCAACCCAAAGGTCTTAAAATTACGGCTAAAAACCCCGAAAAACAAAAAAACCTGTACCCCCCCTAGGGGGGTGGGCATTGGGTTAAATTCAAATTTGATATAACTGACGTGCGCGGGCATACTAAATAAATATTTCTTATAAATTTCAACTCGATCCGACTGTTTTTCTCGAAGCTATAGCCAGTAAAAGTTCTAACTTAAAAACTCGTACGGTTTTTTTTTTGTTTTTTCAACTTACGCCTGTGAAGAGTTAAACTTTTTCAACTTTTACCCCCCCAAAGTACCAACTAGATGAAAATTGCGATTTATAGAGTTGCTATTCGAAGGAATTGGTCCAGTATTAAAGAAGTTACAGTGTATACAGATAAAAAAAAAACATACATCAGAGTAAAACCAATACCTTCTCGCTTTGCATCGAAGCTAAAAACGCTCACGACGGTACTGGCGGTGGACCTCTCGCGCGATTCCCTTCGCCTCCGCCCAGTTTTACTACTACCCGTGTGTCCTATGCCTACTATGTCCGCCGTTTTTTTCCCCTTCATACTATGAACACACACACGGTCTCCTGCCCAGTTAAGCCAGAACGCACACACGCACACACGACCGGGCCCAGCCTTGCACAAACAATGCACGGCGACGATATTGAACGCCGTCGGGGTTTATATATATATATATGTAATTTTTTTTTTCTCTCCAGAGTCCCTCGACAAGGCGACGGCGACATTAGTGCCAGAGGAAGTACAAAAAAAAAAAAAAAAAATGAGAGAGAGAGAGAGAGAGAGTAAGAGATGTAGTATGGTCCGACGTCGGTGTGTGTAAAGCCGCCGCGGTTATTACAGTCGACCGTCGTCGTCGTTGTTGTAATAATAATAATAAGTGGGACGACGACGACGACGACGAGGAGAAATAACGACGATAACCGGAGGCGGTACGGGTTTTGTGTTACATATATATATATATATATATATATATATATATATATATATATATATATCGCTGCGCGAAGGGGAGATAAGAGCTGTAGAAGTGAAGAAGAAGAAGAAGAAAAAAATATATAATTTTTGTCGGCGACGGAGATTGCGATGCGACGGCGGACCCGTTGGCTGCCGTCGACAGAAAAGAAAGAAAAAAAATGTCTCGAGTAGTATCACTGACTATAATAATAATACCACAACGGATAACTCACTCGGTGTACGTCAAACGAAAAGAACTCTATAGTTTTTTCTCCACTCCGCCGAAAGAAACATTGAGCCGTGGATATGTCGTGGATATCGCTTATTTCTTATCGTTGATCTCTCGTCGCTTAACTCTTATCCGTTATCTCTTATCGCTAATCGCTCGTCTCTTGGCGCCATAGGTAACAAAAACACGGATAGGCCGTTTCCAATAATTGAGGTGGTTTGTTTACAGTACTGGATATTATCTTGTTTAGATTGTGAAATATGAAAACAATTTGAATTTCTGTCAATATAGGCCTCAATTTTTTAACACTCGACGATCGCCGATAAGACGTTATGTCCTATCCGGTAGCCATGTTTTCTATGCTTATCGTCTACCTCTTATCACTCATCTCGTGTCCCCCTTGTTTCGTAGCGTAGCGCGAAAATGGCGACATGACATTTCTTGTAAGCAGTCCGATAACATAATATTATCCATGTTAAGACCGTGACATCACATGAGTCATTAGGCGCAACTAGGAGAATGCTAGGGAGACTTTAGCACCCCCTGACTCAAAATTAGCACCCCCAAAAATTCAAACCCCAATCTGAGTATATAATGATATTGCGTACCTTAAGCAACGCTTTTACAGAATTACGTAACTCATTAGATCAAAAGGTTAGTTTCGGCGTGTAACGTGTCTGCTTGGCTAGTTGGCTAGGCTAGGCCGAAACGACAGTCGATAGGGTTAAATTAGTGGACCCGAAGACGGGACGGATGGCTAGGCCGTATCTACACTTAAATATCCCTAAAGTCTCCTTTGTATATTTGCTATATCGCCTGAGGAGCTTAACAGGCGATCGTACCTCTAAATAACTTAACTCTCAAGTGTGCAACGAAACGAAAACAGGTTTATTAAATAAGTAAAGCTATGTACATATATATTACACCTCTACCTGGATCCTAAAGCGTTCTCTGTAGTTAGTCCAGGTAATGGCGGAGTTGAACGGACACACGAGTACGGGTAAAGTTAAAAGAAATATAAAATAGTAATGTAACGTGAAATATAGGTAATGGCTTTAGAATAATTAGGTCGCGGTCCGAAGATGGTAGTATGTCAACTAACTGGGCATCGGTGCCCCTGGCATTGTCCCGTGTGTCTGTTGTCTCCCCTACCTATAATGGCTTACATGCTAATCGGGGTAAACTGCTAATAATGCATATTTGGAGGCGAGTGGTAACGGGCGGCTAAATGTGACCGTTACAGCTGCTCCTCCCCTAATGAGGTCTGACCTCAGACCTAAGTTATACAAATAAAAATGGGTACTAAGAAAAATAAATAAGATATGTACAAATACCCTGAAAATAAAGGTTCCTATAGGTTGGTTTAAATTAATTATGATTTAAAGGAGGGCCACCTGTACTCTTATTTTGACCTTTGGTTAATTTCGACGATCATCCATCCCTTAACTTGTCGTTTTTATTGAAAACTTGAAAGGCCATCGCTCGACGAAAACATCCAACCTAGCTTCTCGCCTTTCTTGAAAAGACTTGTAGATCAACCCTCTATAAAATGAATAGTGGTGTTCTCAAGGTCTTAATAAGCTACTAGTGGTTGTCATATTCTATTCCACATAAAAAGGTAATATGGGAAAAGCATGGGCTACATTGTATTGTTATTGTTTAAAATATTAAGTTGGCTAAGCTACGCATACAAGAAAACTCAAAACAACTATAAAAGAAAAATTCATTGTCTGTTTATCTCACAATATATATGTGTAATTACGTTAATCCTAATGATAATGATGAAAAACGTTGCTAAAAATCATTTATCATATACATTCATTATCTTAAGTTAAGTTGATACCTCTGCGTGCTTAAAAAAAAAACTACTTCATTTAAATTATACAAAATAAAATAATAATAATCGTAAAATAAAATAAATTTCATTAAGTGTTTATAAAAGAAACAGAAAAGAAGACTAACAGAGAAACGCTTAGTAGTCGAAAAAATATCGGACCCAGGGTAATTTACGCGACGATAAAAAAAAAAACAATAATATCCTTGACCTTAAAAAAAAAAAAAAAAAAAAATTGAAGTCGCTTATCTTGCGCGTTAAGTTTAGTCAGTAGGTCAAGTTATATTTATTTTTTTTAAAAATATTTATACATAATAAATGAAAATGTCTTGTGTTAGTAAATTTGTCGTGAAAACGACAGTTTTAATTACAATAGTTTTGAATTATTTGTTGATCTGTGTACCATTTGGGTGCCTGCAACTCATTTAGTTATTAAAACATGTGCCGTAAAACAATAAAATATATGTATACATTTAAATAAGGTATGTTTATGAAATATCAAATTGCATTATTTATTATTCTTAATATAAATGTTATTTTTAAAAGTATATCCTTTAGATTTTATTATTATAAAATGAGTAATCATTATTTATATAAGTTCTATCACAAAAAAAAAATTCAATTTTGTTTCATACGTTAATAATATATTAAATAAATATTCGCTAAAATTACCACGATGGATAATTATGATTTATTTATTTTTTATATAATAGAATAGAACACCAACCTACTTAAAACGGGGTACAGATAATTTGCTGAATATCATATTCATTTCAATTCAACGCGAGATAGATAAAGTAAAATTATGTAGTAAATAAGTTTAAAAATGTTGCCCTAAAATGTCATTATAAACGCGATAAAGTAAAAACACAAATTTAATATTATACAAATCAATCAAACATGAAAAAACTTCCGTTATCAAATGATAAATATATCCACTTCATAGGTGGTGTAAAAATAACAAAAATGTCGTATTATATATGTAAATTCGTGACAAAATTGGTAAGTGCCGTTATTAGTACGAGATGCCGTTTTTAATAAATACATCGGTAATTCATTCCGTGATATTCGGAGACAAAAGCCGTAAAAAATTATATAAATCGCCGATTTAATTGTGCCGGTAAAAATAATAAAACAAAAATCCACTGCAAATTTCAGGGATAAAAATGTGCCGTAAATTAATAAATCATCGGTGATCAGCCGGAATAAAATATAACCCACATGTGCAGATGACCGCGCACGAAACTCGAATTAACAATGTTCACCTAAAAATCAGTTCGGTCGAATAAAATAGAGGTTAGCTACGCCTTTCTTTAAACTACCTACACGCCCGATTTTTAAATTTAAAAGTTAAGTGTCAAGTTTTGTGGAAAAATTTGAGGTCCCTTGACCTTAAACAATTCGAATGTTCGGGTGACTACAATTGGCAAACGTGCGACGAAAAAAAAAATCATGGCACGGCATTCATCAACATAAAACAAACGACAAGCCGGTAACACTGCTTGGCGGCAACATGGCCTCACTGTTGGATGGCAACATGGCAACACTGCAGGACGGCAGAACGGCAAATAATGGCAACTAATGGCCAAACGGCAACATGGTAACACTGCAGGACGGCAAAACGGCAAATAATGGCAACTAATGGCCAAACGGCAACATGGTAACACTGCAGGACGGCAACATGGCATCACTGCAGGACGGCAAAACGGCAAATAAAGGCAACTAATGGCCAAACGGCGGCAATAAATGCTGACTGATAATAGCGGTAAAAATAGCAGAATAATGGCGATGTTAAAATATATAATTATAACCTAAATCGCATCATATACAGTGTGTAAATGAAATTTGATTTAAATATCTCAAAAAAAAAAAAAATAATAATTTGAGCCTCACATTAAAACTTTACGTTTGGCCAGCGTATTTATCAGCTTCAGGAAAGCGGCAATCGCTACTTATAGACACCCGGGCCCTGGGTGCTACAAGTCCATCCGTGAGAGAGATACGCTTCGTGTCCAGTTTAACAAAGGTCTAATAAAAAAAACCAAGATTTTCCACACCTAAACCTCTAGTACTCTACGTCTACTTAACGAGCGATTAATCCTTGTATTCGATTAAACAATTTATTTAAATATTACTACCGATTAAAATTGATTGAATATTACTAACGTATATAATTTTATACCCTCATAAAAAAAACTTAAAATTACTCATACTATTTATTTTTTTAATTTATTTATATTTTCTAGTCCTTTAACTTTTCATATCAAAATTATCGTTCTAATGAATCGACCTATCCTGTAACTACCACGTGAAGCAAGAAAATCTATCTACTTTTGGTCATTATATTGCTTCATCTCGTCAAGTCGGAGCTGGTGCCATGTACTACGACCGCTCCCGACTCGCGGAAAAAATAGGAGCACCTACCTAAATATGAAATATTTTTGGGCTTAAATACGTTCCTAAAATATTTCTTTATTCCTAGAAATCTAATAGCGTTTATAACTTATACGCGGATACTTCTATATCTTAAATTACATACCAACAGAATAGTGTTAAATAACAGTAATCTAATGAAAAATGAACTAAACAATAGCATACCGGCAAATATAATCGTAATTAATAATAAAATATTTTAATAATATGTTTGTGTTAAGCAAAAACTATTTTCTACAATTGTATACCTTGTTTATATAAAAAAAAATTCTAAATTGTTGTACCAATGGCACAGATCAACAATATACACTTATATGATACGTTTAATTCGTAATAATAATGTATATGTATAAATACACACACACACACTTAGATATACATATAATATATGTACATAAAAAAAAAACAAATATATGTTCGAGTAATCTAATACCTACGCGTCGGTAAACGGGAAGATTTTGCTGACGCTGTTATTATAATGTCTGGTACATTGGAGTTCATTTAAAATGAACATTGCGATTTATAATTCCGTTAAAAATATTTAGTATTATTATTCAAACAAGTGAAATATTTACTTAAATCTCTTTAAGTTCCCTGACCATATCAGCGTGATAAGAAAGAATATGATGATTGTAAATTGTAATAATTTAATTATTTTAACTCAAAAGAATAGTCTAGATGATTTATTAAATATCGCTAAGTTGTTAAATCTATCATTAATTAAATTAAATTTTATAAGGTAAATATTTTCTAATTACTGGCTTAATATGTTTATATTTGTAAAGAGTTAACGTCAATTTAATTATACATAGTATTAACAATAAGTAAATGGCACACAAAAAAAATATATATTATAAGTTAAAATGCTCAAGTTATATAAAACACAATTATAGTTTGTCGTGGGATTTATAATCAACAGTTGTATGGAATTCCACAACACCCATTGTCAGCTTGAACAAAAAAAAGTAAAATAAAAAAAATATAAATTAATAAAAATGTGTGCGGTGTCATTTATTTTACATGTATAAAAATATTTTTCCTAACGGTCAAGTACCATAACGGTTAGTTAAGTTAATATTGTATTAAATTTATAAATTTCGTTTATGTCAGGATTAAAATTTAACGGTTTCCAACGATTTCGTGAGAACAATACTCAACGAAATCACGACTCTATTTGCCAAAGTGTTAATCAAATGGTTTCTACTAAGAGCGTGTCGGATTTCGATATTATAACTAAATAAAGGCTAAGAGAGAGAAAAAAAAATTACTGAGGACTGAATTCCTGGTAATTATATCGTGGGAGTTATTATGTATGTTTTAAAAACGCTACCTAACAAATGTATAACGCAATACCTATCTTATCATATCCTTAATAGTATAGGCCGCTCAGGTCGTACACTGTATTTGCTGTTTCTGCCATACTAGAAAACTAACAATTTATATAACTGTGCGCAATAGTATTATTGAAAAGATTCCTAAAAAAAAAATTATGTATATCTATACTCTTCAAATGAAAAATAAGTTAAATAAAAAAAAATTAAAATGTTTTCCTTTTTCTCATACTTAATGCCTATTAGAATATCTATAAAAAGACGGGGAAAACAAGGGAATTGGAGTTTGGACACAACTTTCCCTTCCTGGATTATAGGCTACATTCCCTGTGTTATAATTCTCATTAGATACATATGGAACTCTAGTAAAATAGGGCTTTTGACTGTTAAAACTACTACAAGTAGACTTATTATTATTGTTACTGGCATAATTAAAGTTAATATTTCTGGTACCGTTATAGCGATTTTGGGTTGTCTTATAATTCCTATTGAATACATCTCTAACCTTATTATTATTTATTCCCTTAGGATATCTATTGTATTTATTATAATTAAAGTTACCCAAATTAATATTCTTATTAGTAATACTATTATTATTAGACCTACGAGCACTATGCATAGAGTTGTTAAAACTCGTACCGTGATTTATCCTAGTATCCTGATAATTATTTTGGTTTGTCCTATGAGTCTTATAGTTAAAGTTATATTTTCAATCTCGATAAATTGAAATAATTTTTTGGCTTGGTCTCTTAAATATAATGGAAACATAATTGTCTTTTTTTTTTGTCATCCCAGTTGTTTGCGGCAGAAATTTTCTCAAAAGTATAAAAGTAATCTACAACATCTTCAGTTATATGCCCCGAAAATATTCGGGGTTCGCATATGTTATGACCAGCCATAATGATTAATTTTCTTGTATTAAAAAATAATTACAATCGATTTTTATATTTGAATTTAGAATTTAAATGCAATTTGATACTTAATAAAAAAAAAATGTACTTTACTACAACCTGAGAGTTAAATCAAAAAAATAGCAGGTACAATTATATGGGGTCGTGTCCGTCGTCTATTCCCTTAAAAATGTTAGGGTCCCTCCCTGAGGTAAGACTAACGAAAATCGGCGCCTCCACCAAATTGTAACGTGTCTGCTTGGCTAGTTGGCTAGGCTAGGCCGAAACGACAGTCGATAGGGTTAAATTAGTGGACCCGAAGACGGGACGGATGGCTAGGCCGTATCTACACTTAAATATCCCTAAAGTCTCCTTTGTATATTTGCTATATCGCCTGAGGAGCTTAACAGGCGATCGTACCTCTAAATAACTTAACTCTCAAGTGTGCAACGAAACGAAAACAGGTTTATTAAATAAGTAAAGCTATGTACATATATATTACACCTCTACCTGGATCCTAAAGCGTTCTCTGTAGTTAGTCCAGGTAATGGCGGAGTTGAACGGACACACGAGTACGGGTAAAGTTAAAAGAAATATAAAATAGTAATGTAACGTGAAATATAGGTAATGGCTTTAGAATAATTAGGTCGCGGTCCGAAGATGGTAGTATGTCAACTAACTGGGCATCGGTGCCCCTGGCATTGTCCCGTGTGTCTGTTGTCTCCCCTACCTATAATGGCTTACATGCTAATCGGGGTAAACTGCTAATAATGCATATTTGGAGGCGAGTGGTAACGGGCGGCTAAATGTGACCGTTACAGGCGGATCTAGCTCGTGTACTGCACCAACAGATTTAAGAAGCACACTTATAAGACTTAGAAGATATGAGAAAGGTAATTCAGACAGAGAATAAACAAGTTTATAGTAATGTTTAATTAACACTTTAAAACACAATAATAATTCAAGACAATACTTGTAGACACATAGTATCAATTAGATCACTGAGTATACTAGAATAGGGTACTGAGGTGTCTAGCTTAATAACTAATGCCCTTTTATATTAAACTAAACAATGGTTAGTCATACTACTACTCAATAATTATAACAATAACGCGTGATTGGGCTATTGGCCAACACGCGCGGCTACAAACAAGTAAAAGTATTACATCATCTACATGGCAATAATAATAAGACTAATAATAACAAACAATAGTATTGGGATTATTACACTCGTCTACATAACCGTGTTGTTCATCACATAATAAAGACATTAGAAATCTTATGACAGCGTAACATGAGATGAGCATTTCCATTGCGAACCCTTGGATTTCGATTCAACCACGTGTCCCACGACAAACACTGTATTTTTATTTTTATTTTGAAGCATTGATCAGGTATAACAACAACAACATGGTCGACGGTTTATGATAAAAAAAACAATTAGTTTGGAACCCAGGGCCGTCGTTCTGGACCGTTCAAAATATAGCTTTAATTAAATTGCGCCGTTTCCGCTTTGCACAAAACCATAGGCAGGGTGGTAAGGCTGACCAACAGCTATACTGCACGCTATTCACCGCTTTATCCACCAAATGTAATTTCCCCGAGCTCTGAGTAGGTCTTTCCCACCTTTGGCCTTGGTCCCCGGTGGCTTATGCATGATGGGAAGTTTGATGTTTTTCCCCGGTACAAATTAATCCACACCCGAATATTAATAGTATACATTCCACATTCAACGATATCGCAACAGAACCTGCCCGGACCGAATTAAAAAAAATGGTAACATTATTTATAAAAACCGATAAATATATCACGGCAACAAGTGCAATAAACCGAGTACAGTGTAAACCAGTACAATAAGAAGTCAATAGGGAATAAAAAAAAATTACATTATTGCAATACCTTCTCATCTTCGTGCCGAAGATAAATGGCTGAATTTTAATCATTTTAGAGTTTTTTTTTAATTAAGTCAAATTGTTTGTGCTTAGGTCTTTGATTTGGTATTATTTTTTATTTTTATCAAGTTAAAAAAAAACAGCACACTCCAAACCGAATACAGTCTAAACCAACCAGTACAGTATCCATTAGTAAAGAAGAAGTTAGCAGAGTGGGACAACAAAAAAAATGATTAAATCTGAAAGTGTTTTCATTACAACCAAACGCTCCAAAGCGATCTTCGAATAGTATAAAATCCAATACAAGCTAAACCAGTACAGTAAGAAATTACCAAAGTTTGATCCAGTATCCATTTTTTTTATTGTTTGTACATTTATAAGTAAAAAAAAAAAATGATGTTGATAATTTGAAGAGCTTGTTGTGAATAGGGCAAAAATATAAAATACTGCACACTAAAAATGAGAAGATGAATATTTTTCTTAGCTATACGACAATACTATACTGATAGATCGGATTTCATACCCATGCAGTATAATGATTTTAGTGTAAGTGTCACATCTTATAAACGCTTAGTTATCATTTTTTTCTTAAACTACAAGAGCTTATGGACAAGTGTAGTCGCTAGAATATGTAAAAAGTCAGTATTTAAATATTATGTTAATCTCTCACTATTGATAACAATTGATTAATTATAAAATCCATACATTAACGCAAACGTGATCCAAAAAGAAAGATAAAATTCTTTCATTTGCCAAAACATATTTTATTTAATTATACTTGTCCATAAATCCAAAATTATTACTTCCTCAGCTCCGCATCAAAGTTAAAAAACACAATTACCATATTTTGCTCTGTTCTTAAAAATGTCGACTTTGTTTTGACTTTTGTTTTGCCCGTCGTTTTATCAATTTAAGTTTATTTTGTCTTTATTAAAAAGAAACAACTTTCGGATTCATTTTTACCGTCGGGTATAGCCTAAAGGTGTTGTTTCGGCTCGTACAAATCCAAGTTGACATAAAAACCGTTTTTGTCTTGCCTTTTACAGTCGTTGCAAAAACAGTTTTAAGTAAATTATTAGCCAAGAAACCTCGGCGTTTTCGAAAAACAAAAAACTGTTGTAATTTCAACGATCCTGTTACATTAAAATGCCTTTATTCTACTTTTATTCCACCTAACCTCGAATGTGTTTGTCTTGTTGGGTTATGAATATGAAATATTTTGAAAATATTCATTGGTCATGTTTATTTATATTTCCCCAGATAAAGACAGATTCAGATGATGAAAGATCAAGAAAATATATAGTTATAAATTTCAAAAATGTTTTTACAGAAGTAATTATTTTGCCAGCCTGACACTGAGGCCAATGAAAGGCATTTTATTTTTATTTTTAGATCTGCACTGCAAGTCTGCTACCTTTGATAAAATATTATTTCATTTTTTTAGCTTCTATTTTTGTCGTACATAGACCACCAACTATTATTGGTCAATAATCGTTTTAGTTCCTATTTGATTTATATTTAAATTATTATGATCTATATTCTAGTCATTGCATAGCAGTCACTTAATAGTTAAAGTAGTACTTAGTAGTTAGTAACACACCAAAATGTACAATTGAGGGGAAGTCATGTGGAAAACAGTTCCCCCTCATTGGTTCTGTATTTAAAAAAAAAAAAAATGTACATACTATTTTATCAACGATTAGTTATTACACATGTATACTTGTTTGTTTTGATTTATTTAATAACTGTTAGTTAAAATTATCAGCAAGAGACATATAGGAAATCTCACAGTAAAATCACACAATCAAAAAATTTATTGAAAAACGCGAAGAAAACCCTTAGAGGCTTAACATAGTGCAAATATACTTTTTGTAGTGCATAGAACAAATGATAAAATATATCAAAAATTTCAGAAAAATTAAAAATATTAGTTATATTTGTTGACTATTGTTTTTGGTCGGTATGGGTTTTTTCCCCTAAGTATAATCTCCCGTTCCCCCCAATAACGATGGATGGATTTATTCAAAAACTTTATACAGCTAAACAGGAAAACGTTTAAGGAAAAAAATGTATTCGCCATTGCTGAACGCATATCATTCGAATGGGATACACCACCGACAACGATAAAAGTTTAAACAACAAGCCATTAACCTCGGTTCGTGGACATATATACATAAGTACACAACAACTTGTAAGCACAAAACTTTTATAGCCATATTTTCGACCTTCGTAATTCCTTCCTTGTTGTCGTCTCTTTCGGAACGGGAAAGCACTCTGGTAAAGTTCTAACTCATCGCAATGCTTTCGTTGATGTGTATTTTAACAAAATAATATTAATAATAATATTAACGACAAACTGACGATAACACAATATAAGATAAAAGGACACTTTCATTATGGATTACGGTAAGACGCTCAAATATCTCTTTAAACAATTGCGGTGTTTCTTTTTGGCAACATTTTTGTTTATCTAATTTTACAGTATTGTAAAATGACTATAATATTTAGCTTATTAATAGGTATATTAATATGGAACTCTATCGACTGGAAACGTATTACTCTTGAGGTTATTCAAGTTGAACATTTAAGACAAGTGCAGTGTAGTATAATTTATATCTACGTGCAATAGGTACTCAATTATAATAACTTTAAAAGTAATTATTCAAAACTGGTTATCGACCTGACAAAAAAAAGGTGTTTATTTCGTTTAAGCTAAAGGCTTTTGGTTTTAGATTTGTAAAAATAGATATGATAAGATACAGCATGGCCAGCTGTATTCTTCATTCCTTTATAGCATACAGAGTGATCGGTTTAACACAAGACACTGGTTTTTTCCGGAAAATAATTACAATCATTTCACCTGAAAACATTTTTATATTTTATTGTTTTGTACAATGTTGTTAAATTACCAAATATTTACCTTTTAAAATTGGAGGAATTTAATTCATTTGACTGGCCGATAGTAATTAGTTTAGGATAATCCCAGTTATAGTTATTAAAGAAAACGGAAAGCGCCAAAGTGTATACAAATAAAGACTACAACGCCAAGTGTCTTTCTGAAGTGTCCACTGAACCGAAATTAAATTTTTTGTTATAAAGTTTAACGTCTTCCCTATTGGGGTTAATTTTAATGATACATTTTATTATAAACGATTATATATTTTTTTTACTTTTTTATAGTTTTTCTAATATTTCCCACTAATTTTCTAATAGCTAAATAGGAGCCTTTTCGCCCCAATCGAGAAAATAGTAAACTTCACATAAAAAACAAAAAATTAAAATCCGTCCAGTAAATACGCCTTAGGAAAAAAGTTTAAATGGTAGTTATTTGGTAGTTCAAACAACTGGTGCAGAATAAAATTGTGTGCCCAATAAAAGTTAATATATTTATGCGGTTATTCAAGCGTTGCGACCATCAAGCACTTACAGAATAAGAAAAGTATTTGAGATTAAAATATTATCAACACAGCATGATCCAACGCGGACAAGCTTATATAAATAGCGACGTGCGTGAGCATAATATATTATTATATTGAACCAAATCGGAATTAAGAACGGCGTTAAAGAGTTATTAAAGTAGGCACCTACTACAATAAAGTCTTTGTGTCTAATAGAGATTATGTTTATAATTCATAAACAGTGTGTGACAATGCAAACACATTGCTGTAACTGTGTGGGCCATAGTTTTAATTCGATCCTTTAACTCGAAGACTAAAAAATATGATAATATTGCATTGAAAACAGAATTTTCAATAAAAAATCATTATATCTAACATAAAAAGCCTAACTGAATTGATTGTTAATTGATGAGTTTTTGGTAAATCGGTAATATTACTCATAAATCATTGTCGAGGCCTTTAGTGCTATAATAGAGTAAGCATTAAATTTATTTATATTAATTAATAACTTTAAAAGCAACTGTACATAATAAAATTCAATGCATTAACCGCCTGAGCTATCTTCACTTAATATTCACTAAACGGCAGCACCTAAATGGTTTACTTATAAACGTTCATACGTATAGGTAATTACAAGTTACTAATTATTAATCAGCTTATCGCATCATCGTCTTTTTAGTTTTTACAAAGAGTAAGCAATAAGACAGAGTTCTTAAGTTACAATTGAATACCAGACACTGTAAAAGCTTAAACAACACTGTTTGTTAGTGTCAAAGATGCGTACGGTTGTATTATTATTATTATTATTATTAACAAGCAGGGAGCTCAATAGTTGAGACAAACTGCAATTCAGAAGTTGAAAAGTTCAATTTAAAATACACGACCCAATCGAATGGGTCCCAACCACAGAGTTTACAGGGTGATCGATTTAACGCAAGACACTAATTTTCACGAAAAATCATATAATAAGTATTACGATTTTTCTTTTTGAAAACCATTTTATTTAGATTAGTTTAAAATATTATAAATTACTAAGTATGTATATTTTTTAGAATTTTCCAGAGCTCCGTCAATTTTTGAAACTCAAGACGGTAACATACCGTAACACGGGAGTACTATGCACATATCGGGTAACCTTGTACCGAGTTTTGTATATTGGACGCTATCTGGTGATAAATTCAATGAAGTTTAACATTCATTAACTTATCACCAGATAGCGCCCAATAATACACAAAAATATAAATACTTAATAATTTATAATATTGTAAAATAATATAAATAAAAATGTTTTCAAAAAGAATTACTAAAACACTAAAACTATATACTTGTTACATGACTTTTCGTGAAAATTAATGTCTTGCGTTAAATCGACCACCCTGTAAACTCTAAGGTTCCCATTCGATTGGGTCGTATACTTTAAATTGAACTTTTCGACTTCTGAATTATAGTTTGTCTTAACTTTTGAGCTCCCTGCTTGTAAATAATAATAAAAATAATAATACAATCGTACGCAGCTTTGATGCTAACCAACAATGTTGTTTAAGCTTTCAGTGTCTGGTATTCAATTACAACTTTAGAAATCTGTCTAACTATTTACTCGTTGTAATAACTAAAAAGACAATGATGTGATAGGCTAATAATTAATTAGTAACTTGTAATTACCTATACGTATGAACGTTTATAAGTAAACCATTTAGGTGCTGCCGTTTAGTGAATATTAAGTGAAAAGGCTCGGGTGGGTAATGCATTGAATTTTATGATGTATAGTTGCTTTAAAAGTTATTAATTAATATAAATAAATTTGTAGCTTACTCCATTATAACACTGAAGGTCTCGACTATGATTTATGAGTAGTATTAACGGTTTACGAAAAAATCATCAACTGCTAATCAATTCAGACTTCTTGTGATGTTAGATATAACATTTTTTTTTATGAAAATGTTGTTTTTATTTTAAAAATATTATAAAGAAATTATGTAACTATTTTAAATTGCCTATACATATTTATTGTTAGGTAAAATTTAAGGGAATTTTGTAAAGAATATTTAAACTTATTGAGATCAAATGTATTTATATTTCTATGTATTAATTTGAAAGTCCCAATTTTTTTAAGTCATTAGTTCGAAAATGGATGTGTCGCTTTGGCCTAAACTAATTCTGAGTTGATCCATCATCCAGGACATCGAATTCGCCACCACTTATTAATTCAATGTCTTATTTTTTACTGTTTTACGTCAATTTAGTTTGAATGTTAAATATATAGGATGGTGCTCTTTTCTTCTAGTTAGTCTTTAAATTGTACAAAAAATAAATACAAATTTCAGACTTTGAGGAGGAATTAGTGTTATCAACATTGAGGGTTGATATTTGTAAATATATAGTCAAAGATTAAAATTAAATGATGAATCTTTTAAGCGATAGTGTATGTAATGTGTACATTTTATTTTATCGAACACGCTATTTAAACGATAAAACTATTTGCGAAAGCTGTTTGTTTCGTGTGTCTAAACCGGTAAGCCACAAATATTATGTGCAATGTGAATTCCAACACTGTATTGTTTTAGCTTATTATGTTTCGCCGTGAGTTATTGTACTAACGTGGTAAAATAATAAAATAATGATTGCATACATTTATATTTTTTTGTCGTTTTATTTTATAACGTCATTCAACTTTATGGTGGTTGAACCAATGAACAAAGTAAGGAATAACTTATTGATTCGCGATCGGTATAGTTTTTTGTTTCTATCCAACTCGCCAGTCCACCAGCCAAGGTCGCGTTAAATATTGCATTTTTGTTGTTTGCTTATTTCTTAGCCTAATGCGGAAGAATGAGGTAATGGTTTTGGGTTTAATGATTGTATGTTATCATTTCCCCTTAAACTACTGAACTGATTTTAATAAAAAAAAACTAAAACAATCTGTGAATTCCGGAAGTATTCTTAGCTAGGTTTAAATGCCGTAGGATTAAGTATGATTCCGTGAATGTAAAAAAATAGATCTTTGAATCTACGGAGATAGTTAATAAGACTAGAATTCTCTTTGGGTGCAATGGTGACGTCTAACGTATTTGCCATAGTATAGTGATTGCATGCTGATTGGATCCACAGTCCAATCCCCCTTTAAAACTATCCTTACACAATTGCTTTAAAACTAGGTATTTTATAATATTATATGTTTGCGGTTAAAACACAAAAAAGAAAATATGTTTTTTGAAGTATTGTATGCTTGATCCTAATGAGTGACATTTACGGTATAAAATAAAACCGTTTAGAAATAATGACCAGTTTGAAGTACGTAATTTTCACATTCATAATTATTTAAATGATAAGCTGAGGGGCGTTATGCAGGCAAATGTGTATAACAATCTTAAGTTACCTAGCAGATAGTTTATGTGTTGGAATATAACATAAAAATTTGAATTTTTTATAGGTATCGCCGTCATATTACACTAGTCGCATATACTCTGAATCATTTGTTAACACAGTGAAATATTTAAAAACATTCAACAAGCAAGAAATATCGATTAATGATAGTTCGACACTGACAACTAGAGTTCGGACTTACAACGACACCGTAGGCCGCGAAAAAGTGTACAAGAAATTCAACACGAAAATCGATGACCTAAAATGTACTTACTCTGTAATCGTCAAAACGAGAGTGGTGTACTTAAAAAATATTCTGGAAGGTCTGCCAAGCAGAATTACTAAAGTTGCACGTAATGATCTAAAATATTTAAAAGAAGAAGCGGGTTTGATGATTCTGATATTTTACGAGGTTAACGTCAAGGTGGCTAAATGGTTATGGAGTTATTTTTTAAAAATCATAGCGATAATTAACTACAGGAGAAATAAACATTTCCTTGGGGAAAACCCGTTCGGAGGAGACGAATTACAAAGTGGTATTTCAAATTATATAAAAGATTGCAAGAAGAACGGATACCTTTCCAAAAAAAGAACTGAGTCTGATTTAATGTTGAATTATCAAGATGTACCCAGTTATAACTTTCAGTATTTGCACGAGGCTGAATACAATGAACTATTATATACTCACGGTATGAAGCTCATAACGGTAAATCGTCTGTATCTGAAACCATTATGGGACGAAGACGAATTGCTGTTCGGGCAAATAACCGGATCGGTCGTCGATTGGGAGCCGACGAAAAGGCGGCACGCGTCTGAAGTGAATAAGACCAAGAAGTACGTTCTAAATCGCCAATGGATATCAAAACCATTCGGATACCTTAGTTACCATAAGTTGATTAAACAAATTATCAATACCAGAGCGTACATTTTTCTGTGGGTCATGTTGGCAATTTTTGATAAACAAATGCCCAACACAGATGAAAACAGTTTTTATACTATTTACACGCAGACAATCAGTACAATTAATACGGTATTCCAATTCATGTCATATACAGATACTTTTTTCTATGAAATAACAACAGAGTATAGTTGCACAATACTTGAAGACAAACATTTTGGCGACCTCATAGCTAGAATATCGGCAAGAGCCAGAGAGAGTTTAGCCGAGTTGAACGGGAAGAATTCAACCGGAAGTGATTGGATCAGCATCAACGTAAACGATGAGATAAGCAATGATATGATGATTGAATTCCTTAAAGAATTTGTGGATAACTTTAATCAGTTGAAAACTGATTATATTATTCCATTTTATTATTTGCTTGCAATGAGCCTATTGAGCGAAGAAGATTAATGTAGTTTAGGATCATGGCATAATCATCTATCTCACTTCGAAAATGTTGAAATACATCTTTTTGAAATTTATCTAAAATATAATTTGCTTATATATTGCGCATAACAAACTTTTTTAATTATAATGTATTAAATACTGCTAAAGTGACTAAGAATGTTAAAAATAGTTTTAACCTACAGAACTAATGAATAATTTAATGAATTTAATTATTTTAAATATAAAAAAATATAACATTTCATTCATGGGTTGCTATGATGATGACCTGAGGCCTAGTTCCTCATACCTATACTTTATAATATAATATTATATCTTACTTCTATTAACTGGTTTTTTGTAAATGTTATGATGTTCGTAATTTTGCCAGTATTCACCGTCCATCATGTTAACATGTCGTTGTGTAAACTCTTTTATTTTTTTTATGTATTCGTGTATATCTGTGTTATTATCATTGCCATTACACTATTTGTATGTTGTGTAATATCGTATTGCTTATGTATGCTGTGTCGTATATGGCAACTCGTTTTTAGGCAGCCTTCCTGATTTTTTACAAAATAAAGTAGTTTCTCTCTAAGTATTATAGAGTAATACTGTTTTCGTCCTTTTACTTCATGATATTTAATCCTTACTTCGTTGATAGCGGCTTCTATTTGACGCAACCGTTCTCGGTTTATATGAAATCATTTTTTAAAGTAAAAATGATTTAAAAGTTGATAATAATTCAACGCTCGATCATCTCATGGTAAAATTTCATTTTTGTCAATTTTTGCGCCTTTCTAATATTACTTTCAAAGGTATCTGACATGCTCTCCACAACATCGAAATGCCTAAACATTAGACGACGTCGATAATCTACATCGTGCAATGATATGTTTATTACACGAACGTAATAGGTTTTTAGTAGAAAGGCCATGAAACTGTCTGCAAATTTTCCTCTGGAGAACAGCAAATTTTGGGTGAATAAAATATTATGGTTTAGAATCTCGGCAACCGTAAAAGCTGCAATCGCGTTTTATTCTTCATAAACGATCACAACATTCGGGATAACAACACATCTTATCGTCGCGTTAGTTAGCACGAACCGTTCAACAACTTCAATTCCATAAGTTTGTACTCGGTTCGTTGTATATTTTGAATAATTTTTAATGTAATAATCATTTTTTACAAAATTTTAAACTATACAGACCATTTTTTTTATTAAACGAATAAACATTTAAATTCCATGCGGCAACAAAAAAAAACAAATTTAAAAACCTGTTAAATTTTTTAAATTTTGTAATCTAAAATTGTTGGGAGTGTGTGTTCTCCTGCAGCGTTTGTTCGATAACCTTGAAATAATAACAAGACGACGTATACACAATATTCGATTTCAATGTCATTTTTTAGTTTTATGTATTTTTTCTAAACCACCAAGTCAGTTTAAATAATTGCAAATAGAAATCGTGTCTAATTGATTCTCAGATCAGTTAGGATAATGAAGTCCTATAATCGTTATTCCTATTAAAAAAGAATATTGCGACAGTTTTTTCTTCTTGATTAACAATTGTTTAAACAAATAACATCTAAGAGAGACATATAAAATAGATCTCCTTAATGTTGTTAGTGCAAAAAAATAGTTAGGCCATTATTTGCAAGGCTTATTTACAATGCCTCGAGGACAACAACTAAACTGCAAAACTATTTGATTCTACAAAATCAATTTTGTTATTATTCCCAAGATTAACATCGACCTAGTGGTTTTATGTGAGTAAGCCAGTACAGTGGGGTCAGGGCATAATGGGGTCAAAACATAGTAAGGTCTATAGGAATTATTATAAACAAAATTGATAAAATCAATTTTAAAGAAACGCTCTGATTGTTATTTGTAAACACAGCTCCTCACTTTAATACTTTGTTGAAATACCCTATTATAAATTGTATTTTTTTGAAAATACAAAATCCGTATTTTTTTTAGGTAAAAGCGACGAGAGTATAAAAAATAAAGTAAAACATGCAAGTATAGAAAAAAATAATTAAATTTTTTGCGAAAGATGAGTGCTATAAAATAGATGGATCACGCTGTATAACATAGGTATTTGCCAAATATATATTTTCCAATACATTACACGAACGATCATATGTGCTAAAGATGTTTCGTGTGTTTAAAACAACATTAAGCTACAAATATTCAGTGTAAAAATCCCAGCACTGTAAAAAATAAAATACATTTTATTTGCAACGCAACTCATTGCATTTATGTAGTAAGACTCATTAAAATGAACACACACATTTGGATTCTTTTGTTATACTTTATTCTATCATTTAAATTTATAAAGTTGGATCCAACAAACAAAGTAAGCCATAATTATTTATAACAATCATAAAAGTTTAGTTTTACACACATATATGGAAAACCCAAAATATTTTAACTTTATAACAAAGCTCGCAATAATTTCAAAAAATATTGTCGGATTAGGTAGAAAAACTATAAAATTTTAGTTGGACATGAATTTGTTTTCTACTCTTCAGACTTTCGAATGAACATTATTCTTTTCTTGATTTGTAAGTATTTCTGTATGATCTCATCAATCATGTAATTCTTTAACATTGCTTCTCTGAATGTTCAGAAGTTTAGTTAAAATGCCTATCGCGATTGTTCTACCATTGCACTATAGCTAATGAAATTAAGTTATAAAAAGATGTTTTTTTTAAATATTAATTGTATTTGCTAAAAGAGGTTTTTTTACTTTTGTTTTATTTTTTTACCGTTAAAGAAAAGAAAACACTACTCGTTGGAGTCATTCTCGAGTTGCTAGCACTTACATGTTTAGAATAGACAGCTTATATTTATTAAAAATCTTCAGAGACCTAGAATATATTGAATACAAAAAATAATTTATAAATATGTGAATTATTTTTATAGATTTCACCATCCTATCACATTAGCCGAAAATTTGGTACCTCATACGTTGACATAATAAATAGTTTGAAAACATATAAGAAGGCCCAAATAACAATTAGTGTCGAAGAACGGACGATTCTGACAACTCCTATAGGTACTCCCTATGACACCAAAAGCCGCGAAGAAGTATTTAAGAAATTTAACACGAAAATAGAAGACTTAAAATGTACTTACTCTTTAATCGTCAAAACAAGACTGGTGTACTTAAAGCAATTGGTAGAAGATATGCAAGCAGGCAGAGCTATCGAAAATAGATTGGAAGAATTAAATGTTTTAAAAGAACAAGCTGGTTTTATAATTCTGACATTTCATATGGGTAACTTCAAGG
The DNA here is from genome assembly GCF_023614345.1 of Adelges cooleyi. Classification (NCBI taxonomy): domain Eukaryota; kingdom Metazoa; phylum Arthropoda; class Insecta; order Hemiptera; family Adelgidae; genus Adelges; species Adelges cooleyi. Next base: position 459,573 of record NW_026095979.1, read on the forward strand.
TGGCTAAATGGTTTTGGAGTTATTATACAAAAATCATGGCAATATTCGAATACGAGAGAAACAAACATTTCTTCGGGGAAAAACTGTTTGAGGAAGACGAATTACAAAGCGGTATTACAAATTTCATAAAAGATTGCAAGAAGGACGGATATCTTTCCAAAAAGAAAACGGAGTCTGCTTTGATGACAAAAAAAAGCAATGTACTTATAGATATCTTTCAGTATCTGCGCGAGACAAACTACAATGCATTATATACTCGCGGTATGAAGTTCACCAGGATCGAATTTTTTTATCTAAAACCATTATGGGACGAAGACGAATTGTTGTTTGGGCAAATAACCGGATCAGACGTCGATTGGGAACCAACGAAAAGGCGGCACGCGGTCGAAGTGAATAAGACTAAGAAGTACCTTAAAAACCGCCAATGGATATCGAAACCGTTTGGACATCTTAGTTACCACGAGTTGATTAACCAAATTGTCAATACCAGAGCGTACATTTGTCTGTGGGTAATGTTGGTTATTTTCTATAAAGAAATGCCAAACATGGATGAGAACAGATTTGATGCTATTTACAGCCAGACGATCACAGCATTACATTCGATAAACGAAATCATGTATTTTACCGATAATTTTTTCTATGATATAACAATTGAGTATAAGTACACAATACATGAAGACCAACATTTTGGTGACCTTATAGCTAGAATATCGGCAAGAGCCAAAGAGAGTTTAGCAGAGTTAAACGGGAAGAATTCAAACGGAAGCAAATGGATCAGTATCAACGTAAACGATGAACTAAGCAATGATATGATGACGAAATCACTCAAAGAATTTGTCGATAGCTTTAATCAGTTGAGAGCAAAGTTAAGTCGTTTTTATTATGTGCTTGCAATGAACGTTTTAAACAATCTAACTTTGCACATCAAGTAACATTACAATATTGATTAGAGATTTATCTAATCTTCTTTTTGTTATATGTATATAATATGTACCTTATTTATTTCACTTGTATTTTTAAATGTATCCGTCATGATATACTAAATTATATAAATTGGAATTTATTCCGTAATAAAGATTATTAGGTAGTATTATTAAAATATAAATTGTATTTTATGTTATACACAAAGAAAATTTTTAATTATATATTATATAGAGCTTAATGGACTGTAAAACTGTAATAGAATGATAAAAAAAGGTTTAAAATGTAACACAAGTTGGTTTAGTATGCATGTATAAATTTAAAAAACCAATACAGTGAGGTCGGGGCGTAGTGGGGACGGAGCATAGTTGGGTCGGGGCATATTGGGGACGGGGAGGTCACAGGTTTACAGGAATTTTTAAATCTGAAAGTGATAAAATCACTTTCGAAAAAACGCTTCGATGCAAATCGGTAGTTTTTATTTTCCAGCCAGTACAGTCCAAACCAAGCACAGTATAAACCAGCAAAGTTAGAAAGTTTTAAATGAAAGTTCTGTACTTACAAATGAGCATCAAAGCGTTTATTTGAAAGTGATTTTATCCGAGAGGACTAGTACAGTAGAGTATTGGCATAATGTAATCAAAGCAATGAGGAAACGGAGAGGTCACAGGTCTACAAGAAATATTATAAATAAAAGTGATAAAATTGAATAAAATCGCTTTCAAATAAACGCTTTGATGCTCATTTGTAAATACAGAACCTTCGTTTGAAACTTTCTAACTTTGCTGGTTTATACTGTGCTTGGTTTGGACTGTACTGGCTTGAAAATACTAACTACCGATTTGCATCGAAGCGTTTTTTCAAAAGTGATTTTATCACTTTCAGATTTAAAAATTCCTGTAAGCCTGTGACCTCCCCATCACCACTATGCCCCGACCCAACTATGCTCCGTCCCCACTATGTCCCGACCCCACTTTACTGGTTTTTTTTTTTTTGCAAAAACGTAGTGGACCAAATAACACATATACAATGTCTTGTTATATTTTGTTGGAATGGTCGACGATTCTTGTTTCAATTGTTTGTACTCCATAGTTTAAATTATAATTGCTTATTTTCAATCAAATTAATATTTATGTATTATATACTTTCATTAGAGCAATCTCTCACAAACTATTTATACTTCATAGATTATATTATTTCAAAGCTATATTATACTTCTACTTTACTAGATTGACAATGTACAAAATATAATGCAACTAAAAAAACCTTTTCATATATCCTTAAAATGTAAAGGGTGGGATAGTGAAACGGGTTTTCCCATTTAAATACATTAAAAAATCGCCGTTTTACTGCCTCATCCTGTATATTAATTTCTTGTTATTTTCTAAAGAAAAATCGATTTTCTTACATTTAAATTAAAATAAATCGCATAGTGGTACTGTGATGGAGAAAACAATAAATTTTACCTACATATATTACTTATTAGTTAAATATTACTAACGTGTATAGCCACTAGCGGTCGGCTGTTGCCCGTTATTTGACAATAAAAAAATACATTTTGAGGCGGTATACTGCATAAAAACTAACACATAATCTGAATCCAAAAAACAACAGTCCTTTTCATAATTTGTAGGTAGTTGGACCTTAAATACTCATAGTTGACCTTCGGTAAGGTTATATAACGCAGGCTATAAAATAACGAGATAACGACAGTGGTTTTGTCGTATCAGAATCATTAAGTGTCTTAATAAGTACACGGATAGGTTTTTTTCCCAATAAATCGAGTTTCTACTATAATCAGTTACACGATTTAGTCGCCTGTGATATCATGCAATAAACACAATATTATGATACCGATCATTGGGCCCTATCCTAATCTAACACGGATAGACGTTACCAACTGATAGTTTTTAGTGTCTGTTCGTTTCTCACATCTGGTACACCGGGTTTTTAGTTGAAAAAAAAAAAAATTGAATTTGTGTAAACTTAAAGTCAAAAGTGGTACTTGAGCACAAAACCTAATAGTATCATTCTGCATAGATATAAATAAAATTGTTTTAATGATTTGATCAATTTTTTTTAAAGATTTTAGGTGTTTTTGTTAAAATATACGAAATCTGCGAAAACACAGTTTCCCGGCAATTAAAAAAAAACTGCAATGCCGAATTTTTTTCCCGTTTAATATATTATGGGTAAATATGAGTTCCAACTACTGGCAAATTTTCAACCCAAAAGTATCAAAATTACGGCTAAAAACCCCGAAAAACAAAAAAAATTGTACCCCCTCCTAGGGGTGTGGGAAATGGGTATAGTTCAAGTTTGACACAACTGACGTGTGCGGGCATACCAAATAATTATTTCTTATACATTTCAACTCGATCCGACTTTTTTTTTTTGAAATTATAGCCAGTAAAAGTTCTAACTTAAAAACTCGTACGGTTTTTTTTTGTTTTTTCAACTTTCGTCTGTGAAGAATTAAACTTTTTCAACTTTTACCCCCTCAAAGTACCAACTAGATGAAATTTGCGATTTATAGAGTTGCTACTCGAAGGAATTGGTCCAGTATTAAAAAAGTTACAGTGAATACATATAAAAAAGAACACACATCAGAGTAAAACCAATACCTTCTCGCTATGCATCGAAGCTAAAATGAGATAACTCTGAATAAATCATAAATTAAGTGTTTTTAAAATTTACTTTTTTGTCAATACTGTGTAATGTATGCGTTAAATTATTATGAAAATTAAAATTTAATTTCTTATTAAACCATATGAGATGTTCACGATAAAAAGATTAATCTGTATACTACACAATTTTTGTAATGGCCTAATTTTCATTACAACTCATGCGGCAACCAAAAAACAAATTTTAAAGTTTTTCTACAATGTTTGTGCGATAAACTTGAACAAATAACAAGATGATTCACAATATTCGATTTTAACGTCGAATTTTAGTGTTTTTTTTTTCTAAGCCGCCAAGTCAGTTTAAACGATGGCATTTAAAAAGCATCGCTATTTGATTCTTGCATAAGGTAGGAGATAAGTTAAAGTAGACCATAAATCGCTATTCCTATTACAAAAATAACATTGCGACAGTGTTTTACTCTTGACTAATAATGGTTTAAACAAATAAAATCTGAGAGAAACATTTTTAAAAGATGACCTTCATGTTGTTGGTGCACGAAAGTAGTTAGGCCATGCTTCGCTAGTCTTATTTACAATTCCTTAAGGATAACAACTGCAAAACCATTTGTTTATCAAATTCAACTTTTTTATTATACCTACGGTTAATGTTGAAAAATGGTTATTTTATTGATTTACGTTCTGTTTATTTGTTTTAAGTTTAATTTAACGACCAAATTTCCATTTGATACAAAATATTTCAACAAAACAAGTTGACTTAAACATTTATTTTAATAAGGTCCATGTGACATTGTCAGTATTAGATGTTACTTAAAATATCATTTGTTTTATCTTTGTACATTGATCCGGTGGCACTGATTAAGTAGGCATCAAAAAGTATTTTCAATTGTTTGCGTACGAAAGTTTTAAAAATTGGACTGAACAGTTGTTATAACTGACGAGTTAATTCAACTAAAGCATGCCAAAGAGAGCATGTGCTTAGTTAATTACATTATCCGTCCAATATTCAAACGAGTAGCTACTGCATGTTTTTATCTTCATATTTTGTAATTGACAAAAGACTTAACATATTTTAAAATTAAAAATATAGCGATGGTCACGGTCATAGTCAATCAAATTATCTGCAATTGAAGCATAAAAAATAAAAATCCCAATTTTTTTGAAGCACTGATTTCTTTTTTTAAATGTACTTATCTTAAGTTATTTTAAAAATTAAACGCACTCGTATTACATTTTAAAAATTTACTATCATAACAATAAAGTTTTTTAGTCAAGTTAGCAAAATCTAATATGTAATTAAAAAATGTTCATTATATATAAGAAAAAATAAAATTTATATTTTAGATAAATCTATAAAATTCATTATTGTCGTACACCTAAAGCGTTCATTGCAAGCACATAAGAAAAACGACTTAACTTAACTTTCAACCGATCAAAATTATCGGCAAATTCTTTGAGAAATTCCATCATCATATCATTGCTTATTTCATCGTTTATGTTAATACTGATCCAATCACTTCCGGTTGAATTCATCCCGTTTAACACGACCAAACTATCTCTGGCTCTTACCGATATTCTAGCTATAAGGTTATTAAAATTTTTGTCTACAGGTATTGTCCAAGCATACTCTGTTGCTATATCAAAAAAAAAAGTGTCGGTAAAAGCCATGATTCCGTTTACCGCATTAATGGTATTAATTGTCTGCCTGTAAATTGTCTGAAATCTGTTCTCATCCATGTTGGGCATTTCTTTATTAAAAATTACCAACATTATCCACAGAAAAATGTAAGCTCTGGTATTGATAATTTGGTTAATCAACTCGTGGTAACTAAGATGTCCAAACGGTTTCGATATCCATTGGCGGTTTTTAAGGTACTCCTTAGTCTTATTCACTTCGACCGCGTACCGCCTTTTCGTTGGTTCCCAATAGACGACTGATCCGGTTATTTGCCCAAACAAAAATTCATCTTCATCCCATAATGGTTTTAGATAATAAAGGTCAACCGCGACGAACTCTATACAGTGATTGTAATATTCATTGTATTCGGACTCGCGCAGACACTGAAAGATATCTATAAGTACTTTAGGCTTTTTTGTCATCAAATCAGACTCCGTTTTCTTTTTGGAAAGATATCCGCCCTTCTTACAATCATCTATGAAATTTGTAATACCGCTTTGTAATTCGTCTTCTTCAAACAGGTTATCCTCAAAGAAATGTTTGTTTCTCTCGTATTCGAATATCGCCGTGATTTTTGTATAATAACTCCAAAACCATTTAGCCACCTTGAAGTTACCCATATGAAATGTCAGAATAATAAAACCAGCTTCTTCTTTTAAAACATTTATTTTTTCCATTGCATTGTTGGCAGTTCTGCCTGTTTGCAACTCTTTTATCAACTGCGTCAAATATACCAGTCTAGTTTTGACGATTAAAGAAAATGTACATTTTATGTCTTGTATTTTTTTGTGAAATTTCTTTAACACTTTTTCACGACATTGAATGCCATAGTAATTTCGTACATAAGTTGTTAAAATTGTACGTTCTTCGACACTAATTGTTATTTGGGACTTCTTATATGTTTTCAAATTATTTACAATATCAACGTATGAGCCACCGTATGTTCGGACGACGTAATATGACGGTGAAATCTATAAATAAGTACACATATTTGCAAATTATTTTTTTTTAAATTACATTATAGGTAACTTAATATTTGTAATAAATAAGCTGTCATGTCTAAACATGTAAATGCTACTAACACAAGTATGATTCATACGAGTAGTGTTTTTATCCTTAACGGCAAAAAATAAAGCATATTTAAAAAACATATTTAGCAAACACAATTTATAGAATCATCGTAATAGATTTGATAGAACCAAACTTATAAATATTTAGAGATGTAATGTTAATGAATTAATTTATTGTTTTGAGATACTACAGAAGCACTTCCTAATCACGAAAAAAAATGTTAATTCAATGTCCAACTAAAATTAAATGATTAGTTTTTCTTAATCCGACCATATTTTTTAAAATTATGGCGAGCACAGTTTTAAAGTAAAACAATTTTAAGTTTCCCATATTTTAAGTGTGTAAATTTAAACTTTTATGACTGTGCTTAACTAATATGGCTTACTTTATAGGTTGACATCAACTTTATAAATTTTAATGATAAAATGGAATATAACAAAAGAATCCAAATGTGTGTGTTCATTTTAAAAAGCTTACTACATACATGAAACAAGTTAAGTTTCTACTACAATGTAGTTCAGTTATTACAGTTTATTACCGGGATTTTTATACTGAATTTTTGTAGATTAATGTTGTTTTAAACACTCGAAACATCTTTAGCAAATATGTTTGTTGGTGTAATGTTTTTGAAATTATATACAGGGTGATAATTTTATCGTGGACTACTCAATACCTCATAGGGTTTAATAAGAAATTTAATTTTTTTTTCATATTGTTTTATACAATGTGATCTCAATTTTTCATAATTTTGTTTTTGTTTTTCCCTCCACACAACTTCGTTTTTTTGATAAAAACTTTGAAAAACTTAATGGTAACGCACACATTTCATTAAATTTTTAAACTGGAAATAATGTATTAAACATTTTGAATGGTCGATATCCTGTTTTAGATAACGGTTTTTGTAGTTATTGAAGGTGGAGTGTAATATTATTTTATACAATATGATCTCAATTTTACTAACAATTTATTTTGTTTTCACACCCCTCCCAACTTCGTTTTTGTTTTATAGAAACTTTTGAAACTTAAATGGAAACGCATAGCCTTCAGCTGCCATAGAGTTCTCATGTCTCGTGTCACGCTCACGTCATTATTATATCCAAGTCTATGTCAAATCTTGCTTTATTTTCAAACTCATCTTGTTCGAAAGGCCAAATTACAGAGATCGTTGACTGTAAGAAACTCTTCACGCCGTCGTTATCCTTCGAGATCAAGGTAAGGAATTGCTATAAATTGAATTTATGAAAAATAAATAACCGTAATAGAACACCGCTATCACCAATAGTCTTCCAAAGGCACCGCTCACTCGGTGACCTTTGGACCGCAGATAAGATAGCCACAAAGCTACCTAATCAGCAAAATGACAGTACACGCAACAATAGCAATTTCTGTCAACAGCCCAGCTCCAATAAATCAATCTCCCCAATTAAATTATCAAAACCAAACCCCACAAATGATTTAGTCAGCACAGAACCTGGCTGGGTCATTAAAACCAGCAAACGACAATCTTCTCCAAGACTTTCACCCAAAACTAAAGAACATAAAACTATATTCTCTATTCCAAACTGTAACTAAGCCTTGAAGATACTGATGTTGACACACAAATGAACACAGATACCACACCTACGCCACAACCAATATTTATATCACTCCGATCGATTACATTGAATTTTTTACCTATCAACCTTCTAGAATCAACTACTAATAATGTAAATGGTAAGCCACTCAGCACTCAACCTCAACACCGATTTTACTCAAATCAAAATCCACAAAATACCGCACCTTAGCACATTAAACTTCTTATTAAACCCTATGAGGTATTGAGTAGTCCACGATAAAATTATCACCCTGTATATAATTTCAAAAACATTACACCAACAATCATATTTGCTAAAGATGTTTCGAGTGTTTAAAACAATACAAAGCTACAAATATTCAGTGTAAAGCACTGTAAAAACTAAACTACATTTTATTTGCAACGTAACTTATTGTATTTATGTAGTAAAACTTTTTAAAATAAACACACACATTCGGGTTATTTTGTTATATTTCATTTAGTCTGTATACTACAACATTTTTGTAATGGCCTAATTTTCATTACAATTCATGCGGCAACCAAAAAACAAATTTTAAAGTTTTTCTACAATGTTTGTGCGATAAACTTGAACAAATAACAAGATGATTCACAATATTCGATTTCAATGTCGAATTTTAATTTTTTTTTTTTCTAAACCGTCAAGTCAGTTTAAACGATGGCATTTAAAAATCATCGCTAATTGATACTTGCATAAGGTAGGAGATAAGTTAAAGTAGACCATTAATCGCTATTGCTATTACAAAAATAACATTGCGACAGTGTTTTACTCTTGACTAACAATGTTTTAAACAAATAAAATCTGAGAGTACAGTGCAACATCGACCTGCCTTATCTATACCATTAAGCTTATCGCCAACTGCGCCGATCAAACCATTCAAGTAATATGATTATTTTTATCTACATTACCTACCCACCGATATAAACTACATAAAAAAAAAAAAAACCCGACCGATCACCTATCCATGAGCTCGGCCGGCAGGTCATCATTATCTCCTCGTTCACAATCGATTAATTCAACGAACACCAATAACTCCAACAAGACGGTAACTCCAATTAAAATAAATAAAAATTCATCCAATGTTGACTATGACTGGAAAACTGTTCCAATTAGCTCACCAAGTAATTTCCCAAAATCAAAAATTCAAAATATAAATTCCACAAATGTATTAGTCAACACAGAACCCGGCTGGGTCATTAAAACCAGTAAACGTCAATCATCCCCAGGACTATCACCCAAAGCTAAAGAAAATAAAACGAATAACCTATTCTCTACTCCAAACAGATACCAGGTCTTCAAAGATGTTGAGGACGATACACAAATGAATACTGAAACGTCACCTACGACCCCTCCACCACCACCAATATTTATTGTCACTCCGGTAGATTACATTAAATTCTGTAGCAAATTAAAAACAACTATTGGAGAAGAGGAGGAGTTTGCTTGCAAATCTACATCAAAAAATCTTAAACTTTCCGTACAGTCATCAAACTCATACCGAAAAGTAGTCAAACTACTTAATGATAACTGTTTAGAGTATTATACTTATCAATCAAAAGACCTGAAACCTGTACGGTTTCAGGTCTTTTGACCCTGTACGGGTCGTGTTAAAATATCCCCACCATACGACATCCCCCGAATATATTACCGAAGAACTGTCGGCCCATGGTTTTTCTGTAAGAAACGTAACCAACATTAAAAAAAAACAGACCAAAAAGCCGCTATCATTATTCTTTATCGACCTCAACGATGCACCGAATAATGCAGATATATTCAAAATAAAAACTTTATGCTTCTCTAAAATAAAATTCGAGGAACCTCATGCTCGTCGTGACATTCCACAGTGCCACAGATGCCAAAACTACGGTCATACACGATCCTACTGCAACCGCAAGCCCGGGTGTGTTCGGTGTGGCCAAGAGCTCCTTTCCGATATGTGTCAAAAAACAAAAGAGTTACCAGCCACATGCGCACTATGTGAAGAAGGACATCCTGCCAACTATAAAGGATGCGTCGTTCACAAACAGCTCCAAAGGTCTAGACATATGCTCAAGTCTTCTCAACCACCTATGTACCCACAAGACTCAACTACTAATAATGTAAATGGTAAGCATCTCAGCACTCAACCTCAACACTATTCATGCTCTGACGCAACTAATAATACAAATCCACAAAATACCTCATCCAACGATTCCTCACTTTCCTCCCAATTGTCTTCCTTTCTTGAGAACTTCCAATCTCTGATCACACCATTAATTAATCTTCTTACAACTGTCATAAACAAAATTATAGCTAAAAATGACGCATAATATTAGTGTAAATACTCCGCTAACCATCCTCTCTTGGAATGCCAATGGACTTAAACAGCACAAAAATGAGCTTCAATTTATATTAGAAGATAAAAATATTGATATAGCCCTTGTTTCTGCAACTCATTTCACCCCCAACTCATGTACGAATTTTTTTGGATACAAGGCTTACTTCTCTTGTCATCCAGATGGTACAGCCCACGCTGGCTCAGCAATATATATTAAATCTAATTTGGATCACTCTCCATTACCTCTATATATAACACCTCACGTCCAAGATGCAAGTGTATTAATTACTCACAATAATATACCCATCACTATATGCTCAGTATATTGCTCTCCTGGTCCTATCATTTCCTATAAAAACTTTTCTGAATTTTTCGCCACATTAGGTCATCGATTCATCTCTAGCAGCGATTTTAATGCAAAAGACCCTTCCTGGGGAAACCGAGCCGCCAATACCAGGGGCAGAACGTTACTTCGCTATATTAATAATACTAATTTATCTACTCTGGCTCCTCCTGAATCTACTTACTGGCCTTCACATAAAAACAGGCTCCCAGATATACTTGATATATTTATAGACAAACTGTCAGGTAATTTTCAAAATAACTTAAGTAACCTCTTTGACTTATCTTCTGATCACACACCTATCCTACTCAAAATAGGTTCAAACGTTCCGTCTACAAAAAAAGAAACCCTTACTCCTGGCAAAACTGACTGGTCTATCTTCAAACAATTATTAAACGCAGAAATTAGCCTAAATATTTCTTTAAAATCTAACGACGAAATAAACGCTGCAGTTGATCACTTAACCTCTTCGATCCAAAAATCCGCGCTGTCTACCACTACATCTCAGCCAAACCTAAACTCCAGGCCTATTCTTCAACACATTAAAACTCTACTTGTAGAGAAACGTCTGGCTAGAGCTAGATGGCAAAATTATAAATATCCTATCGACAAAGCCAGACTCAATCAAATAAGCAATAAACTAAAAAAAGCTATCCAAAAACACAAAAACGACTCTTATAACTCTTATGTCACGGCATTAACTACCGAAAATTTATCTTTATGGAAAGCAAAAAAATCCCTTCTTCGTTCAAAAAACCCTTCTCCCCCGTTACGTAAAGCAGATAACTAGGCTATTACCGACTCTGAAAAATCTAATATTTTAGTTAATCACCTCTCTAACTCTTTTTTCCCCCACGACATCCAACCGTGTACTACCCAACTGCAAATAATTAATAATTATCTAGAAGCACCTCTTCCTATGGCAATGCCTGCTAAAAGCACTTCTCCAAGTGAAATAGAAAATATAATTAAAAAAATATCTATTAAAAAATCGCCAGGACGTGACCTGATTAGCAACTACATTGTTAAAAACTTACCAAAAAAAGCCATAGTTTTCCTAGCGCTTATACAATGCCGTACTTAGACTATCTTACTTTCCGAACGCTTGGAAACAGTCTGTTATAATCTTAATTCTAAAGCCTAATAAGTCCCCCACCGATCCTGCTTCTTATAGACCAATAAGTTTACTACCGACATTTTCAAAAAATTTTGAGAAAATACTGTTAAAACGACTCCTCCCTCTTGCTGCCTCAGCTAATATCATTCCGCACACACAATTTGGATTTAGAGCTAAACACTCTACTATACATCAATTGCATCGTACTGTCGATTCTATATCCACCTCGTTGGAAAAGAAACATTGCTGTATAGCAGTTTTCTTGGACGTTGCCCAGGCCTTTGACCGGGTCTGGCACGATGGTTTATTGTTCAAACTGAAAAAGTTCCTTCCTGCTCCTTATTATCTACTAATAAAGTCCTACCTAACAAATCGCTTTTTCGCCGTTCGACTAAATTCTAGTTACTCTGCGTCTCACCCAATTAGAGCAGGGGTCACACAAGGGAGTGATATCGCTCCTTTTCTATACACAATACTTACCTACGATATCCCAAAAACCTTTTATACATCCCAGAGTACATATGCCGACGACACACTGATAACAGCTTCTAACAAAGACCATATCATAGCTAGCCAAATGTTACAAAACCACTTAAATATGGTCCACTTGTGGTAAGTTAGATGGAAAACTAAAATCAACGAAGTCAAATCTACACAAGTAACTTTTTCCATGCGCAACCTCGACTCCCCACCAGTCACGCTTAATAATCAAATCCTTCCTACAGCAAACACAGTTAAGTACCTTGACCTTACCTTGGACAAAAAACTCACTTGGGGCCCACATTTAAAACTAAAACGTAAAACATTAAATTCCCGACTCCATCTCCTCAGACCTCTACTTAAATCTCAGCTCTCTCTCTTCAATAAACTAATCATATACAAATATTTAATCCGTCCAGTCTGGTCCTACGGCATACAACTATGGGGCACAGCCAAACCTTCAAACACCAAAACTATCCAGGCGTTCCAGTCGATCTGTTTGCGCCTAATAACCTCTGCCCCTTGGTATGTCACAAATAAAAACTTACAAAAAGACTTAAACATGCCAACACTCGACCAACTAGCAAAATCGCTCTACTCAAATTACCATTCAAATCTAATTACTCATTCTAACCCCCTAATAAAACAACTATCCTCGGCCTCCCTTCCAGATAATGCTCCCAGAAGATTAAAGAGAAGATGGCCTAGAGATCTACTACAATAACTACAATAAATAATAATAAAATGAAAAATAATTTTTTTTCCTACTTCCTAGCCGGATGACGCTGCTAAGTGTCTTCCCATAACTGTTAATTTTTCATTGTCATGTATATAATATCTTTTATCAAATTTGCTTAATGTACTCACTGTATAGGTTGTAAATATATTTTCAGATAATAAAAAAAAAAAAAAAAAAGAGATTCATTTTTAATAGATCATCTTCATGTTAAAAAGCATCGCTATTTGATTCTTGCATAAGGTAGGAGATAAGTTAAAGTAGACCATAAATCGCTATTCCTATTACAAAAATAACATTGCGAGAGTGTTTTACTCTTGACTAATAATGGTTTAAACAAATAAAATCTGAGAGAAACATTTTTAAAAGATGACCTTCATGTTGTTGGTGCACGAAAGTAGTTAGGCCATGCTTCGCTAGTCTTATTTACAATTCCTTAAGGATAACAACTGCAAAACCATTTGTTTATCAAATTCAACTTTTTTATTATACCTACGGTTAATGTTGAAAAATGGTTATTTTATTGATTTACGTTCTGTTTATTTGTTTTAAGTTTAATTTAACGACCAAATTTACACTTGATACAAAATATTTCAACAAAACAAGTTGACTTCAACTTTTATTTTAATAAGGTCCGTGTGACATTGTCAGTATTAGATGTTACTTAAAATATCATTTGTTTTATATTTATATATTGATCCGGTGGCACTGATTAAGTAGGCATCAAAAAGTATTTTCAATTGTTTGCGTACGAAAGTTTTAAAAATTAGACTGAACAGTTTTTATAACTGACGAGTTAATTCAACTAAAGCATGCCAAAGAGAGCATGTGCTTAGTTAATTACATTATCCGTCCAATATTCAAACGAGTAGCTACTGCATGTTTTTATCTTCATATTTTGTAATTGACAAAAGACTTAACATATTTTAAAATTAAAAATATAGCCATGGTCACGGTCATAGTCAATTAAGTTATCTGCAATTGAAGCATAAAAAATAAAAACCCCAAATTTTTTGAAGCACCGATTTCTTTTTTAAAATGTACTGATCTTAAGTTATTTTAAAAATTAAGCCCACTCGTATTACATTCTGTTATATGATGACCACGTCATCAATATAGGTTACTTGTTTTTTTAAATAAATGAGGGCAGTGCTTCCGGTGACTTGAGACTGATGACCAAACGATTAAATTAACAATAACGCTGAATTGCAAATTGTAAAACTATATATAAGTCAATGAGAGACAATAACATTTCGTCAGTCGACTTTACCAGAGCTATATGTCATCAGTCAAGAGTAATCGGTTGCCGCTGTCCGTCTACAAGGTTTAAGTTCGAGAGTTCGTTCATTTACACCTAGTAGTCTATCCTCTTCCCTTGTGCGCTTGTCTTGCGATTGGTTCGCACAGTGCACATTCCTTTCTTAAAGTACCCGTGTCTTACGATTCGTTCGCACCTCGTACTTTATCCTTCTTTCATCTCTCCAAGTATTCGTGTCTTGCGATTCGTTCGCACCTTATACTTACCCCTCCACGCACACGTGTCTTGCGATTCGTTCGCACCTTATACCTATCCTTTCCAATTCTCTAATTCTTTTTAATCCGGTATAAACAACGGCTCTTCGACATCCGCGAAGAACCCGGACAGCAATCCATTTCACTCTAGTACCAATGTACATCAAGAGTCTAGAGAAGCACCTTTTCATTTCTTTTTGTCTTACGACAATTTTAAAACTTTATTATCATTACATTAAAGTTTTTTAGTCAAGTTAGCAATATCTAATAAGTAATTAAAATGTTCATTATGTATAAGAAAAAATAAAATTTATATTTTAGATAAATCTATAAAATTCATTATTGTCGTACACCTAAAGCGTTCATTGCAAGCACATAAGAAAAACGACTTAACTTAACTTTCAACCGATCAAAATTATCGGCAAATTCTTTGAGAAATTCCATCATCATATCATTGCTTATTTCATCGTTTATGTTAATACTGATCCAATCACTTCCGGTTGAATTCATCCCGTTTAACACGACCAAACTATCTCTGGCTCTTACCGATATTCTAGCTATAAGGTTATTAAAATTTTTGTCTACAGGTATTGTCCAAGCATACTCTGTTGCTATATCAAAAAAAAAAGTGTCGGTAAAAGCCATGATTCCGTTTACCGCATTAATGGTATTAATTGTCTGCCTGTAAATTGTCTGAAATCTGTTCTCATCCATGTTGGGCATTTCTTTATTAAAAATTACCAACATTATCCACAGAAAAATGTAAGCTCTGGTATTGATAATTTGGTTAATCAACTCGTGGTAACTAAGATGTCCAAACGGTTTCGATATCCATTGGCGGTTTTTAAGGTACTCCTTAGTCTTATTCACTTCGACCGCGTACCGCCTTTTCGTTGGTTCCCAATAGACGACTGATCCGGTTATTTGCCCAAACAAAAATTCATCTTCATCCCATAATGGTTTTAGATAATAAAGGTCAACCGCGACGAACTCTATACAGTGATTGTAATATTCATTGTATTCGGACTCGCGCAGACACTGAAAGATATCTATAAGTACTTTAGGCTTTTTTGTCATCAAATCAGACTCCGTTTTCTTTTTGGAAAGATATCCGCCCTTCTTACAATCATCTATGAAATTTGTAATACCGCTTTGTAATTCGTCTTCTTCAAACAGGTTATCCTCAAAGAAATGTTTGTTTCTCTCGTATTCGAATATCGCCGTGATTTTTGTATAATAACTCCAAAACCATTTAGCCACCTTGAAGTTACCCATATGAAATGTCAGAATAATAAAACCAGCTTCTTCTTTTAAAACATTTATTTTTTCCATTGCATTGTTGGCAGTTCTGCCTGTTTGCAACTCTTTTATCAACTGCGTCAAATATACCAGTCTAGTTTTGACGATTAAAGAAAATGTACATTTTATGTCTTGTATTTTTTTGTGAAATTTCTTTAACACTTTTTCACGACATTGAATGCCATAGTAATTTCGTACATAAGTTGTTAAAATTGTACGTTCTTCGACACTAATTGTTATTTGGGACTTCTTATATGTTTTCAAATTATTTACAATATCAACGTATGAGCCACCGTATGTTCGGACGACGTAATATGACGGTGAAATCTATAAATAAGTACACATATTTGCAAATTATTTTTTTTTAAATTACATTATAGGTAACTTAATATTTGTAATAAATAAGCTGTCATGTCTAAACATGTAAATGCTACTAACACAAGTATGATTCATACGAGTAGTGTTTTTATCCTTAACGGCAAAAAATAAAGCATATTTAAAAAACATATTTAGCAAACACAATTTATAGAATCATCGTAATAGATTTGATAGAACCAAACTTATAAATATTTAGAGATGTAATGTTAATGAATTAATTTATTGTTTTGAGATACTACAGAAGCACTTCCTAATCACGAAAAAAAATGTTAATTCAATGTCCAACTAAAATTAAATGATTAGTTTTTCTTAATCCGACCATATTTTTTAAAATTATGGCGAGCACAGTTTTAAAGTAAAACAATTTTAAGTTTCCCATATTTTAAGTGTGTAAATTTAAACTTTTATGACTGTGCTTAACTAATATGGCTTACTTTATAGGTTGACATCAACTTTATAAATTTTAATGATAAAATGGAATATAACAAAAGAATCCAAATGTGTGTGTTCATTTTAAAAAGCTTACTACATACATGAAACAAGTTAAGTTTCTACTACAATGTAGTTCAGTTATTACAGTTTATTACCGGGATTTTTATACTGAATTTTTGTAGATTAATGTTGTTTTAAACACTCGAAACATCTTTAGCAAATATGTTTGTTGGTGTAATGTTTTTGAAATTATATACAGGGTGATAATTTTATCGTGGACTACTCAATACCTCATAGGGTTTAATAAGAAATTTAATTTTTTTTTCATATTGTTTTATACAATGTGATCTCAATTTTTCATAATTTTGTTTTTGTTTTTCCCTCCACACAACTTCGTTTTTTTTGATAAAAACTTTGAAAAACTTAATGGTAACGCACACATTTCATTAAATTTTTAAACTGGAAATAATGTATTAAACATTTTGAATGGTCGATATCCTGTTTTAGATAACGGTTTTTGTAGTTATTGAAGGTGGAGTGTAATATTATTTTATACAATATGATCTCAATTTTACTAACAATTTATTTTGTTTTCACACCCCTCCCAACTTCGTTTTTGTTTTATAGAAACTTTTGAAACTTAAATGGAAACGCATAGCCTTCAGCTGCCATAGAGTTCTCATGTCTCGTGTCACGCTCACGTCATTATTATATCCAAGTCTATGTCAAATCTTGCTTTATTTTCAAACTCATCTTGTTCGAAAGGCCAAATTACAGAGATCGTTGACTGTAAGAAACTCTTCACGCCGTCGTTATCCTTCGAGATCAAGGTAAGGAATTGCTATAAATTGAATTTATGAAAAATAAATAACCGTAATAGAACACCGCTATCACCAATAGTCTTCCAAAGGCACCGCTCACTCGGTGACCTTTGGACCGCAGATAAGATAGCCACAAAGCTACCTAATCAGCAAAATGACAGTACACGCAACAATAGCAATTTCTGTCAACAGCCCAGCTCCAATAAATCAATCTCCCCAATTAAATTATCAAAACCAAACCCCACAAATGATTTAGTCAGCACAGAACCTGGCTGGGTCATTAAAACCAGCAAACGACAATCTTCTCCAAGACTTTCACCCAAAACTAAAGAACATAAAACTATATTCTCTATTCCAAACTGTAACTAAGCCTTGAAGATACTGATGTTGACACACAAATGAACACAGATACCACACCTACGCCACAACCAATATTTATATCACTCCGATCGATTACATTGAATTTTTTACCTATCAACCTTCTAGAATCAACTACTAATAATGTAAATGGTAAGCCACTCAGCACTCAACCTCAACACCGATTTTACTCAAATCAAAATCCACAAAATACCGCACCTTAGCAAATTAAACTTCTTATTAAACCCTATGAGGTATTGAGTAGTCCACGATAAAATTATCACCCTGTATATAATTTCAAAAACATTACACCAACAATCATATTTGCTAAAGATGTTTCGAGTGTTTAAAACAATACAAAGCTACAAATATTCAGTGTAAAGCACTGTAAAAACTAAACTACATTTTATTTGCAACGTAACTTATTGTATTTATGTAGTAAAACTTTTTAAAATAAACACACACATTCGGGTTATTTTGTTATATTTCATTTAGTCATTTAAATTTATAAAGTTGGATCCAACAAACAAAGTAAGCCAAAATTATTTATCACATTTTAAGTTATTGCAAGCGCAGTCTTAAAGTAAAACAATTTTAGGTTTCCCATATTTTAAGTGTGTAAAACTAAACTTTTATAACTGTGCTTAACTAATATGGCTTACTTTATAGGTTGATATCAACTTTATAAATTTTAATGATAAAATGGAATATAACAAAAGAATCCAAATGTGTGTGTTCATTTTAAAAAGCTTATTACATACATGAAACAAGTTACGTTGCTACTACAATGTAGTTCAGTTATTACAGTGCCGGGATTTTTACACTGAATTTTTGTAAATTAATGTTGTTTTTTTAACACTCGAAACATCTTTAGCGAATATGATTGTTTATGTAATGTATTTGAAAATATATACAAGGTGATAATTTTATCGTATAACACTTAATACCTCATAGGGTTTAATAAGAAGTTTAATTTTTTTTCATTTTGTTTTATACAATGTGTACTCAATTTTTTATGATTTTGTTTTTGTTTTTTCCTCCACACAACTTCGATTTTTTAATAAAAACTTTTAAAAACTTAATGGTAACGCATAGGTGGATACTTAAGGTCTGGTTTATCAGAAGTTCAAAAGTGTCTAGAGGTCAATTTGTACATATTAAATAGGAAAAGGCGTGAAGAGTGATAAGTAAGTAAAAATGAATATTGTAGAAAATATTTTTGATTATTTATCGGTAGCCCTTATAAAAACGTTCAAAGAGCACAGAATGACAGACGGTTGAATAATATTAAGTTTTTATCTGTCAACAGACCAGCTCCAATAAATCAATCTCCCCAATTAAATTATCAAAACCAAACCCCACAAATGGTTTAGTCAGCACAGAACCTGGCTGGGTAATTAAAACCAGCAAACGACAATCTTCTCCAAGACTTTCACCCAAAACTAAAAAATATAAAACTATATTCTCTACTCCAAACTGATACCAAGCCTTGAAGATACTGATGTTGACACACAAATGAACACAGAAACCACACCTACGCCACAACCAATATTTATATTACTCCGGTCGATTACATTAAATTTTTTACCTATCAACCTTCTAGAATCAACTACTAATAATGTAAATGGTAAGCCACTTAGCACTCAACATCAACACCGTTCTTACTCTAACGCAACTAAAACTCAAAATCCACAAAATACCGCATCTTAGCAAATTAAACTTCTTATTAAACCCTATGATGTATTGAGTAGTCCACGATAAAATTATCACCCTGTATATAATTTCAAAAACATTACACCAACAATCATATTTGCTAAAGATGTTTCGAGTGTTTAAAACAATACAAAGCTACAAATATTCAGTGTAAAGCACTGTAAAAACTAAACTACATTTTATTTGCAACGTAACTTATTGTATTTATGTAGTAAAACTTTTTAAAATAAACACACACATTTGGAATATTTTGTTATATTTCATTTAATCATTCAAATTTATAAAGTTGGATCCAACAAACAAAGTAAGCCAAAATTATTTATCACAATCATAAAACGTATAGTTTTACACTCTTAAGTCTTTTGAATAAACATTTTTTTTCATGATTAGGATATTTTTCTGCGGTATCTCAAAATAATCATGTAATTCTTAAACATTGCATTTTTGCACGATCAAAAGTTTGATTGAAATGTCTATCACGATGATTCTATTATTTATGTTTGCTAAAAGATGTTTTTTTACTTTTGCTTTATTTTTTACAGTTAGGGAAAAGAAAACACTACTCTTATGAGTCATTCTTGTGTTAGTAGCATTTACATGCTTAGAGAAGACAGCTTGTATTTTATTTCAAATGTTTAATTACCTAGAATATATTGAACAGGAAAATTATTTATGAATAAATGTATTTTTTTATATATTTCACTATCCTATTACGTCTTCCAAACATTCCGTGTCGCATACGTTGATATTTTCAATGATTTGAAAACATATAAAAAGTCCCAAATAACAATTAGTGTCGAAGAACGTACAATTTTAACAACTTATGTACGAAACTACTATGACATTTAACGTCGTGAAAAAGTATTGAAGAAATTTAACACGAAAATAGAAGACTTAAAATGTACTTATTCTTTAATTGTTAAAACAAGACTGGTGCACTTAAAGCAATTGGTCACTCTAACATTTTATATGAGTAACTTAAATGTGGGTAAATGGTTTTGGGGAACGCTAATCTAGCGTGACGGGTATGGCGAACCCGGGGCCCCGAGCTATGAACTGGACTGGCTTTAATTAGCTGGTCCCGTTTTCTCTACTCTGACCTTATTTGGTTGGAGTAGACTGGCTCTCCAAATTGGGGGTTAAGCGCAGTATATTATACTCGCGGTATGAAGTTCGTCACGGTCGACCTTTTATACCTAAAACCATTGTGGGATGAAGACGACCTTTTGTTTGGGCAAATAACCGGATCAGTCGTGGATTGGGAGCCAACGAAAAGACATTATGCTGTCGAAGTGAATAAAACTAAGGAGTACCTTAAAAACCGCCAATGGATATCGAAACCATTTGGAAATCTTAGTTACCACAAGTTGATTAACCAAATTATCAATACTAGAGCTTATATTTTTTCGTGGGTAATGTTGGTAATTTTCATATAACGACACTTTTTTTTTGATATAGCAACAGAGTATGCTTGGACAATACCCGTAGACAACAATTTTAGTAGCCTTATAGCTAGAATATCAGTAAGAGCCAATGAGATTTTAGTAGAGTTAAACGGGATGAATTCAAACTCAATAGAACTCATAGAATATGCCGATAACTTTTATCTGTTGAGAGCTAAGTTAAGTCGTTTTTATTATGTGCTTGCAATGAATGTTTTAGGCGTACGAGATTAATGTAGTTTAAGATCTCGGCTAAACCTCATATGTCACTTTGTACACGTCAAAAAACGTTATATTACAATTTTTTTTTTTTTTAGATTTATTTAAAATATAAATTTATTTTTCTTTTATGCATATTGAACATTTTTTAGTTACATATTAAATATTGCTAAGTTGACTGTAAAGCTTTATTAGAGTGGTAATAAAGGTATTAAAATGTATCACGAGTTAGTTTAATTTTTAAAATAACTTTAGATAAGTACAATTTAAAAAGTTAAAAAATCTATTTTAGTTTAGCTGAAAATACCAATATAGAAGTAATAAATAATGAAATCGGTTTAATGTCAAAGTAGTCGAAAAATATCATAAAAAGAAATCGGTGATTTAGAAATCGGGGTTTTTATTTTTATTTTTCAATTGCAGATAAGTGATAACTTTATTGACTATGACCTTGACCACGGCTATATTTTTAATTTGCAAAACATGTTAAGTCATGGTCAATTATAAAATATGAAAGTATAACATGGAATAGCTACTTGAATATTGGAAAGATAATGTAACTAACTAAGCACATGCTATCTTTAGCATGCTTTAGTTGCAATAACTCCTCAGGTATGAAATTGTTCAATCTAGTTTTTAGAACTTTCAAACGCAAACAATTGAAATTGCTTATTGATACCTACTTAATCAGTGTTAACGGATCAATTAACAAACAAAAAAAAAGTTTTTATCGAGTACGCAAGACAAACAATTGGGTCTTAAACGTACGTAATGATATCTTAAGTAACATTTAATACTGATACGTATTTTGTTAAAATGTTTGGATTAAGTGGAAATATGGTGGTTAAATTAAATTTAAAACAAATGCACAGAACATAAATCAATAAAATAATCATTTTACAACATTAACCGTACCTAGGTATAATAAAAAAATTGATTTTGTAAAACAAATAATTTATTATCCTTAGGGAATTGTAAATAAGACTATCTAACAAAGAATGGCCTAACTACTTTTGTGCACTAACCACATAAAGGTGATCCATTTAAAATGTCTTGACACACAAAATATCTATCCGCAGTCTAATTTTCATCTGATAAGTTTTAAAACTGCAACTCAAATACAAAAAAAAAAAAAGGAAAATACTCTAATAGTGGTGCTAAACGATTATTACGGTCTACAGGAAAAAAGTTATCGTGTATACGAACACAAACAAATCACATAATTTAAGAATCAACATCGAATCTAAAAGTTCACACCTTTACCTTAATTAAAAAATTTATAAAAAAAAAAACTATACAAATTCAAAACGGTTTTCTTACAGATTTCGTGCATGTTGATTATACGGACCAACGCCCGATTGCCCCGTCAACGGTCGGTCAATGATATGTCAGTGCAAACAGCTGATCGTATGTCACTATTGTTATTATTGCCGCCGTCTGTTAATCGCCATTACTTTGTCAATTCGCCACTCGCTTAACGCAGATGTACTGTGTACATCGAACTAAAATATTAGATTTTTTTTTTTTTGTTTTTACGCAGCATAGCGTCACCATACGCTAATAAAAACCTATTTTCTCGATATACAAGTTTGGTATACACGAAGGCCTGTGTCAACCACGCTGGCATTCACGGAATTTTTATTTCACACCAGTTTTGGTCGCTACCATAACCTCCTACAAACAACCACGCGTTGGCCTCCGATCGAACTTGTATCGACTCCACCGTCTTGTCATCGTCAATGCTTCACTCATCTTCGTCAGCTTGGTCTCTGCCAGTCCTAGGTCTCCTTTCGTGGATCGATATTGTACAACTGTAAATAGTTTTTAGTTTCTTGTACGCGCTATACGATTGGTTTTAGTTTTAAGGTTACTAACGTTAGCTTTTAAGTATTTAAATATGGATGAACGGTATGGATTCCCGTTCATTTTGTTAATGATTGTATTTAAACCACCATTGTGACGTACTTCAAGAGGTCTATTACAAAACAGTATATAAACACAATAAGTCTTAAAAAATATAAACCATATCATGCCAATATAATTATGGCAATTATATAACACAAATAAAACAATTGAGAGTGAACCTAATAAGTTTCGAGCAAGTAGGTATCAGTTTTAGTCAAAATATTATGCAAATAAAAAAACATAGCTGTTATCAAGCACATTTAAATAGGCTTGCTGCAATAAAAGAAGAAAAAATAAAAACCCTAATTTCTGAAGCACTAATTACTTTTTATGATATATTTTGAATACTTAAACTTTTAACCGATTTTTTTTATAACTATTTCTGAATTTATACATGCAACATAACTAAGGTAGATTTTTTAACTTATTAAAATGTACTAATATAAAGTTATTTTTAAAAATTAGCCAACTCGTATTAAATTTAAACCTTTAATACTATTCTAATAAAGCTTTACAGTCAATTAAGCAATATATACTATATAATTAAAAATTTTCTTTATGTATAATAGAAAATAAAATGTATATTTTAATTACAAAAATTGATTATATAATATAATATATAACATTAGAGATAAATCTCGAATCAAAATTGTAACATTACTTCTTTCTATATGTGCAAAGTTAGATTGTTTAAAACGTTCATTCCAAGCACATATTAAAAACGACTTAACTTAGCTCTCAACAGATAAAAGTTATCGCCAAATTCTTTGAGGAATTCCTTCATCATGTCATTGCTTATTTCGTCACTTACGTTAATACTGATCCAATCACTTTCGTTTGAATTCTTTCCGTTAAACACAACTAAACTCTCTCTGGCTTTTGTCGATATTCTAGCTATAAGGTCGACAAAATGTTTGTCTTCAAGTATTGTGCAACTATACTCTGTTGTTATTTCATAGAAAAAAGTATCGGTATAATACATGATTTCGTTTATCGAATTTAATGTTTTGGTCGTCCGCTTGTAAATAGTCTTAAATCTGTTCTCATCCATGTTGGGCATTTCTTTATAGAAAATTACCAACATGACCCACAGAAAAATGTACGCTCTGGTATTGATAATTTGTTTAATCAACTTATGGTAACTAAGGTATCCGAATGGTTTCGATATCCATTGGCGGTTTTTAAGGTACTCCTTAGTCTTCTTCACTTCGACAGCATAATGTATTTTTGTTGGTTCCCAATCGACGGCTGATCCGGTTATTTGCCCAAACAACAATTCGTCTTCGTCCCATAATGGTTGTAGATAATAATGGTCGATCGTGACGAACTTCATACTGCGAATATAATATACATTATACAATGACTCGCGCAGATACTGAATGATATCTGTAAGTACATTGCTTTTTTTTGTCATCAAATCGGAATCCGTTTTTTTTTCTGGAAAGATATCCGTCCTTCTTGCAATCATTTATGAAATTTTTAATACCGCTTTGTAATTCGTCTTCTTCAAACAGGTTTTCCTCAAAGAAATGTTTGTTTCTTTTGTATTTTAATATGGCCAGGATTTTTGTATAATAGCTCCAAAACCATTTAGCCACCTTGAAGTTACCCATATGAAATGTCATAATGATAAAACAAGCTTCTTCTTTAAAAACATTTAATTCTTCCAATCTATTTTCGATAGCTCTGCCTGCTTGCATATCTTCTACCAATTGCTTTAAGTACTCCAGTTTTGTTTTGACGATTAAAGAGTAAGTACATTTTAAGTCTTCTATTTTCGTGTTAAATTTCTTAAACAGTTCTTCGCGGTATGTGGCGTCGTAGGGATGACCTATATGAGTTGTCAGAATCGAACGTTCATTATCACTAAATGTTATTTGGGACTTCCTGTAAGTTTTTAATCTATTTACTATATCAACGTATGAGACGCGAAATTTTCTGTTGACGTAGTAAGACGGTGAAATCTAAAAAAATTACACATATTCATAAATTATTTGTTCCGTTCAATATTTTCTAGGCAACTAAAGATATGTAATAAATAAGCTGTCTTGTCTAAATATGTAAATGCTATCAACTCGAGAATGACTCATACGATTAATTTTTTTTCTCAACGGTAAAAAATTATTAACCGAGTAAAAAAAGCAAACGTAATAAAACATATTTTAGCAAACATATTTTATAAGAACATATTTTTATAATTAGTTGCATTGGCTATAGTGCAATGAAAGAATCATCGAGATAGGCAAGTAAATTCAATAGTCTGAAAAGTAGAAAACAATTCATGTCTACTAAAATTATATAAATAGTTTTTTCTACTTATCCGACTATATTTTTTTGAATTTTTGCAAGCTTAGTTATAATATTACAATATTTCGGGTTTACCATATGAGAGCGTTAAACTAAACTTTAATGTTTGTGATATATAATTGTGGCTTACTTTATTTGTTGGATCCAACTTTATAAATTTGCATGATAGAGTGAAATATAACAAAAGAATCCAAATGTATGTGTTCATTTTAAAAATTCGTGCTACATAAATGCAATGAGTTACGTTGCTAATAAAATGTAGGTTAGGTTTTACAGTGCTGGGATTTTTACACTGAATATTGGCTGCTTACTGTTGTTTTAAACACATGATACATCTTTAGCATATATGGTTGTTTGTGTAATGCACACTTGAAAATATTGGCAAATACTTACGTTATACAGCGTGATCCATCTTTTTTTACAACACACATCATTCGCATAAAATTTAAATTTCTTAAAAATGATTTTTTTCCATACTTTTAGGTGCATGTTTTACGTCTTTTTTCACCACTAGAATTTTTTTAATTTCATCGCTTTAACGTAAAAGAAGTATGGATTTCATTTTATCAAAATAACTACTTTTAATAAACGCAATTTATATAAGGGACACATCATTTTGGGTTAGAATTTCATTCTAGTGGTGTTCTTAGTATTATTTTATATTACATTATGTGTTGCATACCATATGTTGGTTTTAGTCACAGCCGGCCACGCGGTGGACACCCTGTGGACGTATGTGTGGCCCGATACCAAAAAATCATGTTACATATCAGTTACAAAGATTTTTTCTTTTGATTTTTAATCTGAAATTATTTTTAAGCTAGTTTTTTAACGAGATGCGAGTTCTATTTTAAATTAAAAAAAAATACCATTTATTGTACCTTTGGAGCATCCTGTATGTCTCATTTGAAGCTCGGTACAACTTTACTGACACCCTGTATATATAATATTTATTATTCATTAGTCGTGTAGGTGAAAACTGTTTTTAACATTCTATGTTACAGTAATTGTAACAGTATTTAATATGTAGTTAAAAAATGTTTGTTATGCGCAATATATAGGCGAATTATATTTTAAATAAATTTCAAAAAGAAAAAATTGTTTTATAAAGTATTTCGACATGTGCGAAGTGAGATAAATGATTATGCCGTGATCCGAAACTACATTAATCTTCTTCGCTCAATAGGCTCATTGCACACACATAATAAAAAAGAATTAACTAAGTTTTCAACTGATTAAAGTTATCCACAAATTCTTTTGGAATTCAATCAGCATATCATTGCTTATTTCATCGTTTACGTTGATATGGATCCAATCGTTTCCGGTTGAATTATTCCCGTTTAACTCGGCTATACTCTCTCTGGCTCTTGCCGATAATCTAGCTATAAGGTCACCAAAATGTTTGTCTTCAAGTATTGTGCAACTATACTCTGTTGTTATTTCATAGAAAAAAGTATCTGTATATGACATGAAATCGAATATCGTATTATTGTACTGGTTGATTGCGTGTAAATAGTATAAAAACTGTTTTCATCTGTGTTGGTCATTTGTTTATCGAAAATTACCAACATTACCAACAGAAAAATGTATGCTCTAGTATTGATAATTTGTTTAATCGATTTATGGTAGTTAAGGTGTCCGAACGGTTTCGATATCCATTGGTGACTTATAACGTACTTCTTGATCTTATTCACTTCAGACGCGTGCCGCCTTTTCGTCGGCTCCCAATCGGCGACCGATTCGTTTATTTGCCCAAACAGCAATTCGTCTTCATTCCAAAATGGTTTCAAATACTAAAGATTGATCGTTATGAGCTTCATAGCGCGTTTATAATATATTACATTGCAAGGAGACTGGTTCAAATACTGAAATTTATAACTTATACTTCGGGATATTTCGACATCAAATCAGACTTTTTTTTTGGAAAGGTATCCGTTCTTCTTGCAATCTTTTATGTAATTTGAAATACCACTTTGTAATTCATCTCCTCCGAACGGGTTTTCCCCAAGGAAATGTTTATTTTTCCTGTAGTTAATTATCGCTATGATTTTAAAAAAATAACTCCATAACCATGTAGCCACCTTGCCGTTAACCTCATGAAATATTAGAACCATTAAACCCGCTTTATCTTTTAAATATTTTAGATCATTGCGTGCCTCTTCAGTCCTTCCATCTCGCAGCCCTTTTAGAATAGTTTTAAGTACACCAGTCTCGTTTTGACGATTACAGAGTAAGTACATTTTAGGTCTTCGATTTTCGTTTTGAATTTCTTGTACACTTTTTCGTGGCCTACGGTGTCGTTGTAAGTCCGAACTCTAGTTGTCAGTGTAGAACTATCATTAATCGATATTTCTTGCTTGTTGAATGTTTTTAAATTATTCAGAGTATACGCGACTAGCGTAATATGACGGCGATACCTATAAAAAATTAAAATTTGTATGTTATACTCCAACACATAAATTATCTGCCAGGTAACTTAAGATTTTTTTTATAAATTTGCTTGCATAACACGCCTCAATTAAATATTTTAATAATTATGATCGTGAAAATTTCCTACTTCAAAACTGGTTATTATATGTAATAAGATTATATTTTATACTGTAATGATACTCAAGTAGGATTAAATATACAATACTTTTAAAAAAAATTTTCTTTTTTGTGTTTCAATCGTAAACAAAGAATATTTTAAAACGCCAAATTTTAAAGCAATTTTATAAGGATAGTATTAAAGGGGGATCGGACTGTGGATCCAATCAGCATGCGCTCACTATACTATGGCAAATACGTTAGACGTCACCATTGCACCCGAAGAGAATTCTAGTCTTATTAAGTATCTCTGTAGATTCAAAGATCTAGTTTTCTTACATTCACAGAATCATACTTAGTCTTACGGCATTTAAACCTAGCTAAGAATACTTCCGGAATTCACAGATTGTTTTAGTTATTTTAATTAAAATCGATACAGTAGTTTAAGGGGAAATGATAATATACAATCATTACTCCTAAAACCCTTATCCTCATTCTTCCGCAGTCGGCTAAGTAAGCACACAATAAAAATTCAATATTTAATGCCACCTTGGCTGGTAGACTGGCGAGTTGGATTAGATTCAAAAATATACTATTAAAAACTACATCGATCGAGATTCAACAAATGATTACTTACTTTGTTCATTAGTTCAACCACCATAAATTTGAATGACGTTATAAAATAAAACGACAAAATTATATAAATGCATGCAATCATTATTTAATTGTTTTACTACGTAAGTACAATAACTCACGGCGAAACATTATAAGCTAAAACAATACAGGGTTGGAATTAACATTGCCCATAATATTTGTGGCTAACCGTTTTAGACACACAAAACAAACAGCTTTAGCAAATAGTTTTATTGTTTAAGCTGCGTGTTCGATAAACTAAAATGTACACATGACATACACTATCTCTTAAAATATTCATCATTTAATTTTAATCTTTGACTATATATTTACAAATATCAACCCTCAATTTTGACAACCCTTATTCCTCTTCAAAGTTTGAAAGTTTTATTTTTTTTGTACAATTTAAGGACAAGAAGAGAAGAAAAACACTATCCTATATATTTAATATTTAAATTAAATTGACGTAAAAAAGTAAAAAATAAGACACTGAATTAATCAGTGGTGGCGAATTTTATGTCCTGGATGATGGATCAACTTAGAATTAGTTTAGGCCAAAAGTGACATATCCATTTTCGAACTAATGACTTCAAAAAATTGGGACTTGCCAATTAATACATAGAAATATAAATACATTTTATCTCAATAAGTCTAAATATTTTTTACAAAATTCCTTTAAATTTTACCTAATAATAAAGATGTATAGGCAATTTAAAATAGTTACATAATTTCTTTATAATATTTTTAATATAAAATCAACATTTTCATAAAAAAAAACATTATGTCTAACACAAAAAGGCTAACTGAATTGATAGGTTGTTGATGATTTTTTCGTAAATCGTTAATACTACTTATAAATCATAGTCGAGGCCTTCAATGCTATAATAGAGTAAGCATCCAATTTATTTATATTAATTAATAACTTGGAAAAGTACAGAGAGAAAAGAAGAAAACTGTATATGGTATTCTATAGGGTAAGACAGGTTATGTAGATGATAGGTTTAAGTACTTACGATCGGTGTTACAGAAAAATGGTGGGTACGAGGAGGATGTGAAAAATAGAATAAATTGTGGTTGGATGAAGTGGAGAGGAGCGTCGGATGTTTTGTGTGACAGAAGGATGCCTATAAGATTGAATGGTAAATTCTATAGGTCGGTAGTGAGGCCAGCAATGTTATATGGGTCGGAATGTTGGGAAGTTGATAAGAAAACGGAAGAGAGAATGATTGTAGTGGAGATGAGAATGTTAAGATAGATGAGTGGAGAGACTAGGGAAGATAGAATAATAAATGAACACATAAGGGTCAGTGTATGAGAGAGAATATATTGAGATGGTTCGGTCATGTTATGAGGAGAGATGAGGCAGAGGCAGTAAGAGGTATTATGCAGATGAATGTAGAGGAAAAAAGAGGAAGAGGAAGACCAAAGAAAAGATGTGTGGACAGAATACAGTGTGATATGATTATAGCGGGCGTGATTGAACGAGATGTAGAAGACCGAGCTCTATGGAGGGGTAGGACTAGGGTGGCCGACCCCATGTAGTTGGGATTGTAAGGCGAAGATAAAGAAGAATTAATAACTTTAAAAGCAACCATACTTAATAAAATTCAATGCATTAACCGCCCGAACCGTCTTCACATAATATTCACTAGACGGCATTACCTAAATCGTTTACTTATAAACGTTCATACGCATAGGTAATTACAAGTTACTAATTAATTATTAGCCTATCACATCATCGTCTTTTTAGTTATTACAACGAGTAAACAATTAGACAGATTTCTAAAGTTGTAATTGAATACCAGACACTGTGAAAGCATTTTTATTATTATTAACAAGCAGGGAGCTCAAAAGTTAAGACAAACTACAATACAGAAGTTGAAAAGTTCAATTTAAAGTATACAACCCAATCGAATGGGAACCTTAGAGTTTACAGGATGGTCGATTAAACGCAAGACATTAATTTTCACGAAAAGTCGTACAACAAGTATGTAGTTTTAGTGCTATAGTAATTCTTTTAGAAAACATTTTTATTTATATTATTTTACAATAGTATAAATTATTAAGTATTTATATTTTTTAGCATTTTCTAGAGCTCCGTCAATTTTTGACTTGAAACGGTAACACGGGAATACCATGCACGTGAACATGCACGTGAAAATTAGTGTCTTGCATTAAATCGACCACCCTGTACACTCTAAGGTTCCCATTCGATTGGGTCGCATACTTCAAATTGAACTTTTCAACTTCTGAATTGCAGTTTATCTTAGCTATTGATCTCCCTTTCTATTAATAAAAATAATAATAATACAACCGTACGCATCTTTGACACTAACAAACGGTGTGGTTTAAGCTTACACAGTGTCTGGTATTCAATTGTAACATATTAGATATATGTCTAATTGTTTACTCTTTACAGAAAATAAAATGGAAAAACTTTCAACTTTAAGGAGGAATTAGGGTTATCAAAAATGAGGGTTGATATTTGTAAATATATAGTCAAAGATTATAATTAAAACCAGGAATTTCTTTTAGATTTCTACAATTATTTCAAGTGCAAAGAAGTTGATTTTTTAGCTTCGATGCGAAGTTAAGAGGCTATTATTTTTATTTATGAAAACTAAATGAAAACCGAAGAAACTTAAAAAAAACCAATGAAAACACATATTTTTTTACCAATTCTGCAATAAAAAAAAAAGATGTGATGGAATGTTAAAGCGGTAGTTATTTTATTCAAAATATGTTTTCAAATATAATATACAAAAAAAAACTATTTGCTACAACTGTTTCAAGTGTTTCAAATAATATTAAGCCACACGTATTATGTTTTATGTTATTCCCAACACTATCATGTCTTAGCCACACTATATTTCCATCGTGACTTATTTTACTGACGTTGTGCGACTTTTTAAAAATGATTGCGCACACTTATATTTTTTTGTTGTTTTACATCATACTATCTTTTAACTTTGCGGCGACTGAATCAATAAACAAAGTAAGTAATAGTGTGGCGATCGGTAATTTTTAATGGGTAATATATTTTTATTTGCGTGTGTACATCTCACATCATTATATATTATTATTTCTAAACGTTTTATTTTGTATTTAACGCCATCATCCAGTCATGTAGTCGAAATTAATTAGCAAACATAAGCCAGACATGTTTATTATTATTATTAGGTGGTAAAACTTTTCAACGGTAGAAATAATAACGTAGTATATATTGTGTTATTTTCGATTATATTTTAAAATAAACTATGTGCAAAAAGATTTATTTGCTAAAGCTGTTGTTCAAAACAATATAAGTTTCAAGTATACTGTAAAATATGTTCCCCAACACTGTGATGTTTTACTTATGTATATTAATTTTACTTCGAAATATATTACGTACACTTACAATTTACAAATACACATAGACTTAATGGATTATTTCCCTACATTGATTAAGTAAAACTGTTACTCCTAAACTAAAAGTAAAATCAAATTTTACCAAGACAAAGTTTCGTTTTCGTGTTTTTTAGTAAAAGAAATCATTATTCAATATCAGTTACACATTTTTGTTTTTTAAAATCAAAAAAATGATACATTTTCACTCTGTAACATACATATTTTATCTTTTAATTTTTTATATTATTTGATGTCATTAAATATTAACACATATACTACTACCCATACAGAACAATGTTTTTTTTTAGTTCTTTAATCCATTAGATAAAAAAAAGTTAAGTAAGGTTAGGTTCATCGATACTGTATTATAGAGAGTATATGGGATTTTTGCATTTCATAAATTATAAAGCGACAGAAAACCACATTTGATGAACCCCCCCCCCCCAAAAAAAAAATGTTGAAGTATGATTAAATTTCTGAAAATATTAATTTCAAGTTCTTTGAAACCATTCTTATAGTTAAGCAATTTATTCAAAAAGTATGAAGATTTAGGGGAATATAATATATTTGTAAAGCCTGTTAGTGTATGAACTATACTAGAAAAAGTTCTGAAACTTCTCACTGCACTTCTACACACTAAAATGATCCTAATAAAACCTATAATATAAGAAATCGGTTTCATATAATATTTGCGTGGCTAAAGAAAATTTAGTTAAAATGGTCAATTTTTAAAAACATTTTTCTTAATACAGCGTAAATTGGTTTATAGTAAAAAATGTATTGATTAAAAGTTCCAGCCTCAGAGCATAAATTAAGAAATTCTTTTTCAAAAACATCAAGAGCTACGGCCAATGATGTGCGAGAATCAGTTTTACTTGTGTCGAAATCTGGAAATTTCACTTGCACTGTTTGACCAACTAATGCAGTAAGAATGGTATTTATCAGACATACAATTCATTTTTGAAGCTAGTTTATCCAAAAATTTAAGTGACCCGTCTCGTTGTAATTTATTTATATATCTTTCTCATTATGTTTGTATAACTATATATCGATTTCTTCTACTCTGTTAGGTTTGATTTCCGTGCCTATTGATTTTTCCTTACAACTAGGTCTCGTCTCCAATCCTGATAACGTAACTGAATTCTCGTTGGTTATTTTACGGTCCTCGAGGACAACAATCGTGCATTTATCAGCTTTCACTAACATAACTTGAACAAATTAGGATGTACGCATCGTTTTCGATAAAAGTCCAGCTAGTATTAAAACTTCCAGCTTTTACCGAGAAGTAATAGTACATTCTACCATTTACTAGTATTTCTTTTTGTAGATTTCGTCATCATATTACTACAAACAAATGTTCCTTGAATCATATGTTGATACAGTGAATATGATAAAAACATACAAAATATCACAAATAAGAATTAATGAAAAACAACGTGCAGTTCTGACCGCACTTAAGACTCACAGCGAAGAACATACAATTCTGTCAACTGCTATGAGAACTCGATATGACACCAAACGCCGCAAAAAAGTGTACAAGAGATTTTACAAGAAACTGGAAGACATAAAATGTACTTACACTTTAATCGTGAAAGAGAAACTCAAGCGCTTGACGCACCTAATAAAAGAATTGCAAAGTGACGAAGCTGCCACAGATGCGCAGGCAGAATTGAACGTTTTAAAAGAAGAAGCAGGTTTTATGATTTTGACGTTTGAATTAGGTAATTTTAAGGTGACTAAATGGTTTTGGAGTTATTATACAAAAATCTTGGCGATCATTGAATACGAGAATAACAATAATTTCTTTGGGGAAAACCCATTAATTGAAGAAGAATTACAAAGAGATATTTCAAATTTTATAGAAGATTGCAAGAACAACGGATATCTTTCAAAAAGCAAAACGGAGCATGAGTTGATGTCGAGAAATCCCTCTCTACCCAGTAACGTCTTTAGAAATTTGCGTGCGTCTGTGTTTGCTGAACATTACTTTGGCGCTATGAAAACAGTGACTATCGACCTTTTGTATCTGGAACCATTGTGGAATGAAAACGAACTGCTGTTTGGGCAAATAATCGGATCAGTCGTCAATTGGGAGCCAACGAAAAGGCGGCACGCGGTCGAAGTGAATAAGACCAAGAAGTACGTCGATAACCGGAAATGGATATCAAAACCGTTCGGACATCTTGGTTACCACGAGTTGATTAAACAAATTATCAATACCAGAGCTTATATTTTTTTGTGGGTAATGTTAGTGGCATTGGATAAAGAAATGTCCAACATGGATACGAACAGTTTAAATACTATTTATATGCAGACAGCCAATACGATTGATACGGTATCCGAATTCATCTCACATACCGATCCTTTTTTTTATGATATAGCAACAAAGTATGATTGGACAAAGCTAGAAGACACGGATCTTAGTGAACTCATAGCTAGAATATCGGTAAAAGCCAAAGACAGTTTAACGGGGTTAGGACAGCTAAACTGGTGGAATTTAAACGGGAGTGATTGGATCATTATTAACGTTAAAAATGAATTAAGCAGTGCTATGAAGACGGAATTTCTCAAAAAGTTCACAGATAAGTTAAATCAGTTGCGTAATAAGTTATGGTTTATAAATTATGAGCTTGCAATGTGTATTCTAGGCGAAGGATATTGACGTTTAATTATTTAAGATTGTTCCTATAATTTACAGTAAGACAGCGATTTCAATTTCGTCACCATTCAATTTAATTTTTTACTGTTTCATTTTTTTTTCTTATTTTACGTTTGGTCTAGTGTGTTTTCAGAATTTTTTCTCAAATATATATCGTATTATTTAATACAGATAACGAATAACTTTTAGTTACATTTGTAATATTGTTTAAAAACTGTTCAATAATTAAGAAATCTAGTGCTATTCTAAACTATAATAATTTTTTTAAAAATAATATATTAAGTTGGTCAAATCAACATTATTAAATATATTACAATTCCTAAACGTATTAATTTATACGAGATTTCTGTTGTTAGGTTTCTTGTTTATGTATAGTTTCTTTAGTATAGGAAAGTTCTATTTATGAGAGCCTGTACAATTTTGGAAACCCTATAGGATATGGTATATTTTTTGTTGTTTTACTTTATTAAAGTGAAAATGACACAAATTTTTTTTTACGAAATTCGCAATTAATAACAACAAAAAAAGGTGGTGTGATGAGTTTTTTTAAAAAAATGAATGTAATATGAAAAGGTATTTTATTTTTTTTGGAATATATTTTTGAACATAATATATAATACATAATATATAACACAATTATTTGCTATATATAGCCACAATTATTATGAGCAATGTTATACCTAATACCTAATAACGTCATAGCGTTATTATTTTTTTATCCTGAATTTTTGAACTGACGCAGTGAAATTTTTAAAAATAATTGTGCACACTTGTATTTTTTTTTAAATTATATTTCATACTATCATTCAAGTTAATGATGGTTGTACGATTAAACAAAGTAAGTAAGTAACATAGTAACAAACTAATTTGATGAGTCACGATCGATAGTTTTTTAATAATATATTTTTGTTTCTAATCAAATTCACCGGTCCGCCAGCCAAGGTCACTATAAATATTGCATTTTTCGTTGTTTGCTTACTTTTTACTCAACGGCGGAAGTGTGAGGGTAATGGAATTAGGTGTAATGTTTCTTTGTTCCCATTTCCCCCTAAACTATTGAACCGATTTTAATGAAATAAAAACTAAAATAATCTGTGAATTCTGGGAGTGTTCTTAATGTTACAATTAAAAATTATCTTTATTCGTGTCGAATGTTCATTGAAGGCTTTGTAGCAATTGAAATACGAACACATTATTTTCACAAAAAAAAAACACATTTTTGGCATTCTTAAAAACACAGTTAGCATTACCAACAGCGACACAGATGATAATAATCACCTCTCGATAGTGTGATTATAATAAATTAGTATTAATGTTTGACCCTAGTCTAGTAAATGAGGGAACATAGAAACAAAACAATGACGATATAAAAATAATTTTAAAATCATTTGGAACTTGTACAATAAAAAAAAACCAGTACAGTGGGGTCGGTGCATAGTGGGGACGGAGCATAGTTGGGTCGAGGCATAGTGGTGACGGGGAGGTCACAGGTTTACAGGAATTTTTAAATCTGAAAGTGATAAAATCACTTTCGAAAAAACGCTTCGATGCAAATCGGTAGTTAGTATTTTCAAGCCAGTACAGTCCAAACCAAGCACAGTATAAACCAGCAAAGTTAGAAAGTTTTAAATGAAGGTTCTGTACTTACAAATGAGCA
The DNA here is from genome assembly GCF_023614345.1 of Adelges cooleyi. Lineage (NCBI taxonomy): Eukaryota > Metazoa > Arthropoda > Insecta > Hemiptera > Adelgidae > Adelges > Adelges cooleyi. The sequence goes on from NW_026095979.1 coordinate 495,717, forward strand.
TCAAAGCGTTTATTTGAAAGTGATTTTAACCGAGAGGACTAGTACAGTAGAGTATTGGCATAATGTAATCAAAGCAATGAGGAAACGGAGAGGTCACAGGTCTACAAGAATTATTATAAGTAAAAGTGATAAAATTGAATAAAATCGCTTTCAAATAAACGCTTTGATGCTCATTTGTAAATACAGAACCTTCATTTAAAACTTTCTAACTTTGCTGGTTTATACTGTGCTTGGTTTGGACTGTACTGGCTTGAAAATACTAACTACCGATTTGCATCGAAGCGTTTTTTCGAAAGTGATTTTATCACTTTCAGATTTAAAAATTCCTGTAAACCTGTGACCTCCCCGTCACCACTATGCCTCGACCCAACTATGCTCCGTCCCCACTATGCACCGACCCCACTGTACTGGTTTTTTTTTTTTTTTGCAAAAACTTAGTGGACCAAATAACACAAATACAATGTCTTGTTATATTTTGTTGGAATGGTCGACGATTCATGTTTCAATCGTTTGTACTCCATAGTTTAAATTATAATCGCTTATTCTCAATAAAATTAATATTTATGTATTATATACTTCCATTATAGCAATCTCACACAAACTATTTATACTTCACAGATTATATTATTTCAAAGCTATATTATACTTCTATTTTACTAGATTGACAATGTACAAAATAAAATGCAACTAAAAAAACCTTTTCATAGATCCTTAAAATGTAAAGGGTGGGTTAGTGAAACGGGTTTTACCATTTAAATACATTAGAAAATCGCCGTTTTACTGCCTCATCCTGTATATTAATTTCTTGTTATTTTCTAAAGAAAAATCGATTTTCTTACATTTAAATTAAAATAAATCGTATACTGGTACTGTGATGGAGAAAACAATAAATTTTACCTACATTTATTACTTATTAGTTAAATATTACTAACGTGTATAGCCACTAGCAGTCGGCTGTTGCCTGTTATTTAACAATAACCTTTAATGGAGATTTTAAAAAATGTGTTTTTTTAATGATAGCATAGGAGCAGTATCATGATGTTAAATGTTTACAAGATTTGATCTAGTCATAAAATAAAGTATTATCATTTATGACTTAATTATTATTAAAATTTATCTTAATAGTAATAGTACATAGTAATAAAAAAATGAAATATTTTTTACAAAATTAGAGCTACAAGTTGATAAACTAAAAAAATAAAATTAGCACGAAGCAGATTATCTAATATTAGACAATTTAAACAATCAAGCGTGAATCTCTTTAAATGAATAACAGTATAACAATATACAAAACATTAGTTTTCCTTTAAAAAAATTGTGTAATAAAAAAAACATTTTGAGTCGGTATACTGCATAAAAACCAACACTTAATCTGAATCCAAAAAACAACACTCCTCTTCATTATTTACAGGTAGTTGGACATTAAATACTCATAGTTAACCTTCGGTAAGGTTATATAACGCAGGCTATAAAATAACGGGATAACGACAGTGGTTTTGTCGTATCAGAATCATTAAGTGTCTTAATAAGTACACGACCAGGTTTTTTTCACAATAAATCGAGTGTCTACTATAATCAGTTACACGATTTAGTCGCCTGTGATATCATGTAATAAACACAATATTATGATACCGATCATTGGGCCCTAAACTAATCTAACACGGATAGACGTTACCAACTGATAGTTTTTAGTGTCTGTTCGTTTCTCACATCTGGTACACTGGGTTTTTAGTTAAAAAAAAAAAAAAAAATTTAAACTTTGTGTAAACTTTAAGTCAAGAGTGGTACTTGAGCACAAAACCTAATAGTATCATTCTGTATAGATATAAATAAAATTGTTTTAATGATTTGATCAATTTTTTTTAAAGATTTTAGGTGTTTTTGTTAAAATATACGCAATGTGCGAAAACACGGTTTTCCGGCAATTAAAAAAAAACTGTAGTGCCGAATTTTTCACCCGCTTAATATGTTATGGATACATATGAGTTCCAACTACTGGCAAATTTTCAACCCAAAAGTTTTAAAATTACGGCTAAAAACCCCGAAAAACAAAAAAACTTGTACCCCCCCTAGGGGGGCGGGAAATGGGTATATTTTGAATTTGACAAAACTGACGTGCGCGGGCATAACAAATAAATATTTCTTATACATTTCAACTCGATCCGACTCTTTTTCTCGATACTATAGCCAGTAAAAGTTCTAACTTAAAAACTCGTACGGTTTTTTTTTTGTTTTTTTCAACTTTCGTCTGTGAAGACTTAAACTTTTTCGACTTTTACCCCCCCAAAGTACAAACTAGACAAAATTTGTGATTTATAGAGTTGCTATTCAAAGGAATTGGTCTAGTATTAAAAAAGTTACAGTGTATACAGCGAAAAAAAAAGCCCACATCAGAGTAAAACCAATACCTTCTCGCTTTGCATCGAAGCTAAAATGTGTAGACTTTTATTCCGAATTGCGTTTTTATTTAAGAGTCCTTAGTTTCATGTTAATAACAACATTATTTATTGTTGCTTACACTCGGCTGGGTTCACTTGTTTACTCAATAGCTTATCTTGGCGTGGATTGTACTCGGGATCAATGCCAGTTCCTTCCTCATCATTATCATCATCGTCGTCATCCTCGTCGTTTTCAGACTCTTCTTCTTCATCGTCTTCATCAAAATCATTTTCGTCCAGTAAAGCCTCACCTATATCAGTACACTTGTTAGTTATATTATTATTATTTCTAGTTAAAACTAATAGTTTCTCAACAAACTAACCCGTGTAATAAAGGACAGCCCTGGGAATTACTCTTTCACGTATGTAATGGCCAATTTCGAAATCTGTAGTTAGAAGATTATCAATTTCCTCATCTACTTCGGTTTCTGGATCATCCGGCACTATATATGGATAACCAACAGCATGTTATAATACATTCGACATACTAATATCAAAATAGAAATAAATATGACATTTATTTGACTGTTTACTCATCCGCGTTACCATTAATATAAAATACTGCTAACGTGTAAGCACAATTTATCATAATTGTAAGCTCAAGTTAAAGCCACAATTTCACTATTTGTCAAAGCGGTAGTTGTACGAGCCACTTTTTTCTTGCACTAAGTTTACTCAAATAAAACACCAATAATTGTTGATGTGTTTTATGTTATTATTACGTGTGCATTTGTTTATGTCAACATTTTAACGGATTAATAACAATGTATAATAAATTTATATTATATTCGATTCTAAGCTTTTTAAATATTTTGTACTCGAAATGTGTCAAAGTGTCTTCTATTTACGATCTAACGATTGTTATTATTTATTTTTATGAACATTTTTCAAATATAATTTACCGGCTGGCGGACTAAAGAAATGGAAAAATGACACGTTTTGAACGGTTTTATTGACAAAACGAACTGCTCCCTTGACCTTATGTTTTTGTTTCTTTTTTATGTCTTTAACAGTTACGTCCTTTCCTTTGTTCCAATGAATTGTACAACCCTAATATTTTGAAAAACAAACGATGAAAAATTTTCGGCAAGTAATAAAATTAATGCCGGAGTCTGAATGAAATGTTTTTACCGTGCACTTGAAAATTTCAGGGCCTTCGAAACTCAACGGATTGTTTTTATCTGGCACGCATTTCATTTCATATTCCTTAGTCAACACCGTGTTGGTGAACCATTCGTTCGGAGTAAACTGGAACTCCAACGCAAAACCCTGAAAATTGAAACAAAATTGTATAATGCCATAATGGATTATACAATTATTAAAAACTTTGTCGTTACCATAGGTTCTTCTAACAGTTTAACTTTAATATCCGACAAATGGCTTAGTATTGGTTCGTCGTGTGGCTGTATCATTTCGCTAATTAGACTAGTGTTCTTTAAAACGGTTAACCAAAAGTCTGGAATGCCCTTTATATTCTCATCGCCTATAGATTCTCTGTTGGGATCGTAAAAAAAAGCATTAAGAAACTAAATATATAGTGTACGGTTACACTTCATTATTTAAAACTTACTGTTTATTTTCTTCTAGTTTCACCTTTCCTTCCAGGTCGGCTGAGAGTTCCTTAACGTCATCTTCATCTTCCGAAGGGAAATCGCATTCTTCTTCGTTTGGTTCATACATTCCCTTGACAATGTCACTTCGCTATGGATAAAATATGCAATATAAAATAAAAAACCTAAAATTTGATCGGTCAATTATGTTGTTACTTTGTTGTAATAATCCACATATTCATTATGATATTTACATTCCAGTAGGTGTAATTCGGTGTAAAACTTAGTGTCTACTGCAGTCTGAGCTACTAGTAACTTTTTTAAGGCCTTTACGCGCTTTTTGACCACTGGCGGAATATTCTAAAAATAGAAAGGCACGTCATTAAATTAAAATATGTATAACACTGTTTGATTTATAATATAAATTATAATAGATTATAATAGATTACAAAAAGTAACTTATATATAATATAATATAGCATATTATGTATATATAACATAAAATTACAATGAGCACGACACGTTGTACAAAAATAAATTGTGGATTTGTTAAAACTGAATGGGATTAATCAAAAAGATGCTTTAATACTATAAATGCGTATTAAAATTTATCATTGTGAGCTAATTGTAAGTTAAAGCCATCATTGCACAAATCGACAAATTGGTACTTGTTTAAGTCAGAATTATTTTTTAGCACTATGATTTAAAAATAAAACACATGATGGTCGATTTTATTATTACACGTGCTATAGTTTATCGTCAATATTTAAATAGATCAACGAGAATTTTTAAAATACATCTTTATCTAGTGATTTTTTAAAGCTATAATATTGTTAAAATTATATTAATCCAATTATATACTTAAAATAACAGTTTAAATAAAACTTATTAAATTATACTAAGTAAAATGTATTATTTGGTATAAGTACTTACATAAATAGTGTTATATTTTATCAACGTTGAAAACTTATTATACATCAACACTGACTTGTGCTAAGCAAGTGCCATAACTCGAAAAAAAATCAAAATTTGTAAATTAATCCAAGTGATTAATCCAAGTAAAGTATTAAGTGTTTATATTTTCTGAAGCTAATTCTTTTTTTTCTTTGAGTTACTGTACTTTTGTTTAGCAGGGCAGATTAGTGACTTTAAAAGTATGTATATCGTCTAAAACGGCTTATACTACATATGTAGGCTATTGCTGACGGATTCGCTATTACGGACGTGTCATCAGTATAGTCACGGTAAAAGAAGAGTTTGTTAAGCGTTTTTAGTAATAATAAAAGTTTTCTAGGAAAAATCTAGTTTTCTTACAGGAATTATGTCTTCTCCTTCTCCTCTGAAGCCAGACTTTAATTGTGGAGGACAATCTTGTTCCATGTTGTAACTTGACGACGAAGAATCAACAGCGTCGTTTTCAGCAGACATCCTGTCATCAAATAAATTATTAATTTCTTTAATTTAGAAATATTTTATGACATAGAAAATTAAACAGTGTATTATTGTTGGTTAATTAATACAAGTTCATAATTTTGCTTATAAAGAGTACAATAAATAATTCATTTTTACTCTAGATAGTCGGATTTGGGTATTTAAACGTTATTTCTACAGCAATCTTCGTTAATTTATTTTAGGATAAATTACAAGAAAGAAAAAAATGGTTGGACAGAACAATGAAATGTAATCATGCAAAGCTGAAAGCACTCAGCGGATGCTATTTACCTAACCGTTTATCACACATAAAAGCCGGGAATCTTTAGGGTAGACAATGGTGTAAGGTTGACTTTTGACAGGAAAACGATTCGAAATTAAGCAGTTGTATAAAAAAGGGTCGAGAGCAAACCAACGGTTTTGCGTATGAACAAAAAACCCTTAAACCGGGTAGTGGACACAGATACCAAAAACCACTATCGTCGGACGGTCTGAAACATTATAATAATAAATGTTGCATTAGTCGTCTTACTTATATCGGCGAAGTCGACTGACACTGCAAACGTTTATAAACACTGGATCGCACGCGATGGAACGACCGGTCGGCGGACTGATCGACAAAAGCAAAACTTGCGTTACGCGCGAAAGATAAACTGGAACAACAATACGAATAACGCCGCAAAGACTACACAGTTCACTATAGTATCGAAACGAACGGCAAATAAACCAAAAGTCAAAAACGTAACGACAGTTTGTACTTCGGCCGTTTCCCGGTAGTCGTCGATAACAATGGACGATAATCAACCAATTACCAATCACGTAGCGACCGACCGTCTTGCCGTCAAAGACTCGGCAACATTTGTCCGTTCCAATGCTCCTTGGCTTAATGTACGTCGGATTTACGCAATAATCAAATTATACAGTAATCGCCAATCGGTATTCGGTGTACCTATAATACCTGTTGAAATAATAATTAATATTTTATATATACCAGAAAGTATTTCGCAATATAAATATGTTGTTTATCTTTATAATAAATGTTACGTATCAGCAGTTTATATAAATATATATGGTGGGGATTGTCCGCCATACGCGAGTGCTACACCGGCACAACTTGTCATTCGTGGAATTTGGGTTTTATAATAAACATCAGCGAAGATTATTATTTATATTAATCTAATTGTGCTTTACCTTCATACTAAGGTATAACAAATTGGCGACGAGGAAAAATCTTTATTTCTCACATAGACCATACTGTCTATAAAAAGTAAATTCAAGTACGATTATTTCCGATGCAAAACATTGTTGGGTGTACCATGATGATGAACTCGAAGGCAGCAGTGATTGGGTAACGCCATGTAGATGTCGAGGGACAATACGTTGGGCACAAGAAAATTACATTCTACGCTGGGTGTATGAAAAACTAGAAGAAGACCCTAGAATTCAAGTTCATTGCCCACAGTGCCAAACAAGATATGTTATTGTTCGCAACGAAGTAAATTTCATAGTCAAGGCGTTAAATGTGCTTGATACATTTTGCAATCACTATCGGTACCCACTGCTAACGGTTGGCGTTGAATTTTATTGGCAAGCAGTGTGTAAAGTTCCAGCAGTCTGTGGCCTTTGGATACTTTAACACACAAGTGGTTGAAGAAGGAAGATGGATGTTTCGTAAATAAAGTTAATACTTTCAATTAAAAATAGGTAATATATGTATTCCAATATAAGCATTAAGTTGATACACAGATAATGAAAATAAGTGCTTGTTGCAGGTATGTCATAATACACGGCCAAGAACACTTCTGAGGTGCTGTGGTGAAACGGCTGGTATTTACGCAAAATGTCCATCCGGTTCCAGTGGAGGGAGTCCTTCGGATCCCCGCCTCGGTGACCTTTTCTCAGTTGTGCAAGCGTTAATCCGGGTTGTTGGTGAATGGCCAAGTTGTCTTCTGCTAAGTGCCTAACATTGTCGGATAGATACAATTTATGTGTTTGTTTGTGCGTTTTTACAATCTTTCAGTTGTACAAAATATATAATTTGCATAAATAAATTGGCTTTTACAATTTATAATTTGGATTTTACAATTTATGACGTTGTTTACATTTTGGTTATATACAAAGTATAGAATAACTCCTTTCGGTCGTACACATATTAGTATTCAAGGAGAAATCGGTCATGACGTAAACATGGCTGGACTTAGTAACCCATTACACTTCTCTCCCCTAAGAAAGATGTTTTGTACATTTATGGATAAAACATCTTTGACAATACTCAATTACATGTCTGTGTATCATTACATATCGTCAAAATTACAATGGTTTTTTTTTTTTTAAGTTATCCATTATATGGTTATACATTTGGATACATAGTGAATATATAGGTTAATAGTTAGTTTTACATATAGTTTAGTTTTTTAAAACATTCAAAATTAGTGGTTAGTATATATAGGTTAGTATTACAATATATTTTATTTCTTATTATTATTATTTTTTTTTTCAATTACAATTACAATATATTTTTTTTTCATCAAAGTACAATACAATATATATATTTTTTTTCATAGCACAATATATTTTTTTTTTAAATTGACATTATAATATTTTTAAAATACAATTACAGTTTACCTTAGATAATATCTTCAGTTAATTTAGAATCTATGATAAAAGCATCTTTTTCTCTTTATAATTTTGATTGAGTTATAATCTTATTAATTATTATTAATCACAATCTACCTGACGTCGGTGTGTGTCCTTGAGCTCGGTGTGAGAAAAGACAAGTCTGCCTTTCCTAGAACCATGGGGAACAACACTTTCGTCTTCATTAAATGAGGTACGAGCAATTTTATTTAGATAAATAAGGAAGGGTGGACTTAATCAAGACAGGGCCATACCAGTTCGGTGTGAAGAGAGACAAGTCCTGTCCCCCTTAGAACTTTTTAGGCATAGCCTAGTCTATGATCTCGTCCACTTCATAATCCATATTAGGTAGTTCCCCCGTAATTTGTGATATTAAATAGTCTCTGTCTTGGACAGCTATGACTAATGCCATGCTAACGTTGTAGGGTCGTAAATTACTAAAACGATTTCTAAATGTAGTTTTAACTTGTTTTTCGACACTTTTAAGAAATCTATTGGGGAAATTGAATGTATTAGCCTCTACTAATATGTCCCAAAGTGTTCGTCTTCTTTTATAAATAGTGCAGTTTTCAAAGGCTATTATTAGTATGCTAATAAAATACTTTGTTACATCTGTTACATTTTCATGTTCAAAAAATGTATCTAATAGGTTATCCCCCTCTATGGCCGCGATAACGAGTGCCATTGAAATGTTATATGGTCGTAACGACCCATAAAGTTCCCTCATTAAATTTGTAATATCCTTTTCACTGCTTTTCAAATACTGCTTATCAAATTTTATAATTAAGTCTGAATTTACTTCAGCTATTATGGTTTTCAATGTGTGTCTGGGTGCAAGATGGTTAGTGCAATTGTTTAAAGCACAATTTATGATTTTTTTCATAAAGACTACCCGGGGATTGCTCGTACTCATTATGTCTAATGTATTAACGCTAATGTAAGTAGGAAAGTTTTCCATTCACCTAGAACATTAAAACATATATTTTTAGAATTTAAATGTTAGTAATACTTATGCTACTTATTTCGTAATGTTAGTTATGTTTTTTTTTTCTTTTTTTTGTTTTTCTTTTTTCTTAAACTAGGCATGTCCTTAATTCATCTGTAAAATCTAATCGGCCTTAACTTTCTAATAATATAGTTCAAAACACAGCGGGAAGCCACCGTGTCAAAAACCGGATTGTGGTAATTCATGTGGGGGGAGTGTGTTTCTATACACGTTAATTCGTGAGCTTCCCTTAGGTTCAGATCCCTTCCTCCCTTCTTTACCTCCCCTAGAAACTCATCGTAATAGATTTTTCCGGTCACCATGTTTAGCAACTTTAAATTGAACCGCCCGTCATTGTTATTATCCCAGGCGGTCATATTCAAGTATTTATAGACATTTTTCAGTCCCATTTGCTGTAATATTTTGTAGTCATGGTTACCGTTCCAAAATACTACGATGGGTTTCCTTGAACCTTTGTGGATATACTTTGAGATGGAGGATAAATTCATCGTTGAGGGTCCCTTTTGACACAGTCCCTTATTTAGCTCGTTTAATAACGAGCCAAACGCTGGTTTCGTTGCCTTAAATCTATTGCACTGTCGAGTAAGCGATCTGAGTTCCTGGTCTGTAGCCTGTCGTGGCGCACAAGTGGTGGTTACCACTACCGGAAATCCCGATAGCTTCACTGGGTCATTATTCTTGTGCGTTGACAACAGGCAGCCCGACACAGTGACATATTCACTGTTGGCTTTCGGCAGAAACTCGAAATCGGCTACTATGATCTTTATGTTTGCGCTAAAACAGGTTTCATTACATTACTACAGATATAACATCATACGTATATTAGTCGTCCTTCACCATGATTTTTCTTATATATATATTTAAATATTTATATATCTCTACTTGCTACTTGTTATTTTGTTACTTAATATTTTATAAAGGTATTTCCTCTCCTGCGCGCACGGCTTGTCCAATCCTATTGGCTCGTGCTCGTCTTAAGCGGTTATACTGTAGTATATCATTTATATATAATACTACTACAATTATTATTAAGTTAGCTATGCTGAGACCTAACAAAACGTATTCATAAATACTTTGTATAAATGGTACATGAAAAATATCGGCTTCTGCTTCGAGTTGTCTTGTTGACTTCCCGTTAGTTAAAAGATCACTAATTGAACGAGCTTGTGTGTGAAAGGCATTTAAAAAGTGGTTATTAAACCTTGAACTCAAATATGTTGGTTCTGGCATAGTGATATTAGCAATAAAATCATTATATCCTTCAGAAATAATTTCTTTTCCTGCGATTAATACATCTTGATCGCTGTAAGCTCTACAAGAAGAATTTAAACTTAGGATCCCATTATTTTCTAATTGTATCCGTTCTGCGGGGTGATAACCACAGACTATAAAAATGGTCTCTCCAGGTGAGATATAAAGCCATTTATTTTTATTTGTAAATTTATAGAAAATAGTACTGGATATTCTGTTATAAAGGATTTTGCAATTACTAGGAACAATTCTTTGTTGTTTTAATAGTAAAAGCTCACAAACTTGCAAATTGCTGTAAGCATGGAGTGGATATAATTCGTCACATAGTAAGAAATTCGAGCTTCGTTTACAGTTTAACTGATCAATTTTTTCGAATGTCGAATATCGTTCATGATTGTTTGTTACAGCGATATAGTGAAATTTTGGCTTAATATACATACAAGTCTGGTTATTACAAATTGGCAAAGGAACAATGTGATACAAAAGTAAACGATCTTTTAAAATTACGGGCAAGTTTATTTTAAATACAATTTTCCCATCAGCATAATAAATAATAATTTGTGACAATTTAATTGTTTCAGCTAAGTGATCAAGACTAGTATCAAATGGAAGCTGAGTATTTGATTCCAATTGGTTTGCTATAAAAACAAATTGCGTCTGAAGTTCGTCAATACTTATTAAACTAGAATGAAGTTGACCTAACCGTGCTAATTGTAGTATTTCAAATATGAGATTAGATTCATAAATGTAGTGTGATAATAACAATTCAATTTCAGCGACATTTCCTAAGCGGAATAATTCCATCATCCCGGTGGTAAAGATGTCGGAAGGTGGTTTTATTTGTGGTGGCAAAGTTTGACCAGGTTTAACATTCTGTGATATTTTAAATACTCTAGTATTTTGTGGCAAGGCTGTTTCGCCTCCGTCTAGATAATTTTTTATAAGAGATTCGGATTTTTCTAAGCATGTATCGCTACAAAGCCCAAAGATGGTCTTAGCTGTTTTCGCCAAAACTGACCATGGTATAGCTCGTCGATTTTTGACTTTAGTATGCCCTACGGATTTTAGACTTAAATCTATTTTTCGCCCAACTTCTTCGCGAATAAAATCTATTTTATCTACTATAAAGGCACATCGCTGTGATAGAGTTTTATCAGTATTAGTTACATTATTTATTGAATTCCATTCAAAGGTGCGATTATCATAATTTTTACAATATTCTTTTAATTCGGTAATACGTAGTTTTAATTGGTCTGAATTAGTATTATAATAGCTTAAATCTAGATATGCGGTAAAATCGTAAGTTGTTTGTTGAACTCTCATTTGTCCCAAACTTTCATACAGTAAACCTGCAGTGGTTAACAGTTTGTCATCTTGATAAGGCGTGGTTGACTTAACAAGTCGTACTATAAATAGTAGTGGTATTGTGCTGAAATTTTAATCGAATTCTTTTATTATTATAGTGATCAAAACAAAATTTGACACAATAAGAATTGATTTACAATTTTTTTTCATTGGAGCAAAAATACAAGTAAAAAGATTATTTTCTAGGAATGGGAATTAAGTAATTAGATAGTGGAACATTATCTATTAGCTTTTTCCGTTTGTCCAAGTGATTGAAAAGAAGTGATATAACAATGCGTTAAAAGACACTTTTTATAGAACCCCTTGTTTAAAATTATATAAAATGTCCTAAATGTTTTGGAACCAGAGTTGTATTTTTACGTGTTTTTTTTTTTTTTTTTTTTTTTTTTAAGCAAGGTACCTGTTATACAGAAAATACCAAACGTTTATAATACTTGAATATTACAGTACATTTCTCAATGAACTGGCCTGACCTTCCTATTCGTTGTAAGCGGTTTAAACTGGTCGTGTGTGTTACGTGTGTCACCAAAAACGGTTTGAGTACAATGTGACAACGTTGTAACACCCCAAAAGGAATGCGGTTTTTATTGTCGACCTTCCGTTGGTCCAGCGTGCACCTGTCTTAAGAGTATCGTGATGAAATCGCCTTGCACAGGTTTTCGATTCTCACCGATGTTTAGTATGTGTCCCGCCATATTCTTGTACCGTTGTTAGTATTATTTCAAACGTTTGTGTTGCTTTAATATAAAATTTTACATTTTATATTTTCTTTTAAGTTATATTTTAAGTTATATAATTATTAATATGTATTAATGTATTTCAGAAAATTAAATAATAACAATAACGTTAAAGTAACAGCATAATATAAAATAACTCATATTTAAAATATGCGTCAGGCGTCATTACGCCATTTTTTTTTTCATTATTATTTTTTTTTAAATAAAATAAATCATAGACCTACTCGGGGAGACAAATCGCACACCAAATTCTGGTTTTACTAAAGAACTTGTTTTATATTCATCATGGAGAATCAACTACAGGTTAGTGAAAGCTATTTTATTTATGTGCAGTGTTTTTTTTTTTTTTAGTGAACTAAAAGTGTTTTCTTTTTTTTTTTTTTTTTATTAATTTGTTTTAAAAGTGCAATATTATAGAAACATGACAGTCTTAGTATTACTCTTCTTCATCGGAACTATGACTGAAATATTTTTTTACATTATTTAAATGAACGACCACGTGTTTATTTCCCCGTAATATCTGTACATTGTGGGATCCTATTACTTCTGTTACCTTATATGGTCCTTTCCAAAGTGGAGCTAATTTATTTCTTTGAGTATGATCCATTAACAAAACGTCGTCTCCCACTTCTAATTCTATTGGGTTAATTTTCTTATCGTAGCGTTCCTTTGACTCTACTTTTTTCTTTATTAAATTTTCCCTAGCTATTTTATGAGCTACTTGCATACGCTGCTTTAAATCAAAATAGTAATCATCATAATTATAACGAGGTTCTGGTTCGCGCTGTAATTTAAAAGGTATTTCTATGGCTCTGCCATATACCAATTGATAAGGGCTATAGTTAGTCGACGTATGCACAGTATTATTGTAAACAAAGATAGCGTACATTATATTTCTATCCCAATCATTTAAGTTCTTATTTGAATAAGCACGCAGATATTCAGCTAAGTTCCTATGGAGTCTCTCCACCGAGCCAAGGCTCATGGCGTGATTAGCCGAAGATTGAGCTTTATCTATATTTAGTAATTTACATACATCTTTAAAAGTTTTTGATAAGAAATCCGTTCCTTGATCGGTTAAAATTCGTTCGGGAAGTCCATGTAAACACACAAAATGTATTACAAGTGCTTCTGCGACCGTATTAGCTTTGTGGTCGGGTAGGGGAATTGCCAAGGCAAATTTAGTAAGGTCGTCTTTGATCGATAAAAGATAATTGTTTCCTAAGTCAGTGGTTCGCAAAGGACCGACTATATCTAATTGAATGGTCTGGAAAGCTCGTGAACTTGTACTAGTAATAGCAAGAGGTTGTTTAACGTGGTGGTTCGATATTTTGTTGCGCTGGCAAGAATCGCATTTTTTAATATATTCTTTTACCTCTTTCTTAAGCCCCTTCCAGCTAAAGTATTGCTTTATTTTCTTAAGCGTCTGATTCACGCCTAAATGGCCGCCGGCAAGCTTTGAGTCGTGATATTGCGCAAAAATAGTACGTTTTTCTTCCGGTGTAAACTCTACGCGTGAACAAATAATAATGTCTATGTTGGTATCACGGAAAACATACCGTATCATTGACCTTACGTGTGGCCAGTCTACATCGTCGTCATGTCCTAATTTATTCATGGCTAGTTTGTTTAAGTTGTTTTCTTCACAGAACTGCCGTAATGCTACTAACGTTAAAAACAGGTTTTCACACGTCGTTACCTGCTGATCGCGTGTTTTCGTTATTAAGAATATAATGTATCGGTCGTTATTTTTTATGAAAGTCGTCCCCCCAATATCGCCTGCTTGTACGTTTTGGTCGGCTCCGAATTTTTGTTTTAACTGATAGTTAATACCGGTTCTAAAATTAAATTGCTTCGCGATCTCTGACACTATGTGATATTCGTCGGGTGCGTCTATTAATTCCCCCGTTACTTCGGATACATTTTTATTAGTAATCAACTGTGTTTCAAATTTTTCAAGGAAAACCGGGTACGTTAAGTCTTTAACTTCCGTAATGCTGTATACTCGGCTTAGCGCGTCTACGTTTGAATTTTGTACTCCCGGCTTATAACGTATTTCATAATCGTATTCTTCTAATAATATTCGCCAACGGGCTAACTTTGATAAAGGGTCTTTTAAGTTAAAGAGCCACTGCAAAGCTCTGTGATCTGAATATATTGTGAACTTTCGTCCATAGAGATAAGGCCTAAACGTTTTTACCCCAAATACTATTGCTAAACATTCAAGTTCAGTTGTTGAGTAATTACTCTCACTTTTATTCAAAGTCCTAGAGGCATATGCTATAGGCTTTTCTTCTTTAGGCTCCCCCTGTGACAATATAGCTGCCAATCCCTTTAAACTAGCGTCCGTAGTTAATATAAATGGCCTAGTAAAATCTGGGTATTGTAAAACGGGTTCTGAACATAGCGCGTTTTTTAATGTGTCTAATGCCTCCTGACAACTTTCTGTCCATACGAATTTTACCCCTTTTCTTAATAGATTAGTTAATGGTTTTGCAATGCTACTATATTTATCAATAAATTTTCTATAGAAACCTGAGAGACCTAAAAAGCTCTTAATTTCCTTTGGCGTTCTGGGGACAGGAAAGTTTAGAACCGCTTGGACCTTCGATTGGTCCGGACGAATACCATCAGCTGAAATAACATGCCCGAGGAATACACATTCCCTTTGAATAAAATGGCATTTATCTGGCTGAATCTTTAAATTATGCTGTCTTAACCGATCGAAAACGTCACGTAGCTTAGAGTTATGCTCGGTGAGCGTACTCGAATACACGATAATATCATCCATGTACAGTAGTGCCTTAAGTCCTATTAGCCCTGATAGTACTGTAGCCATAAGACGTGAAAAGGTCAAAGGGCTTCCTTTAAGCCCCATAACAGTTCGAGTAAAATTCATGTGTCTCGATCCGTGTCTGGAGTTCATTACGGTGAATCCAGTAAGTTCCCGTGACGCTTCTGATAAGGGAATTTGATAAAATCCCGAGGCTAAATCTAGGACGCTAAAAATCTGACTTCGGCCTAATTGGTCAAGTATCTCGGTGATATTAGGTATCGGATAAAATTCATCTAACGTAACAGCATTTAACCCCCGAAAATCAACTACTATACGGTACTTTTGAATCCCACTAGCGTCTAACTTTTTCTTTACTAACAACAGTGGTGAATTCCAAGGAGAGAAGCTTTCCTGTATTATCCCGTCCTGTTCCATTTGCGATACCTGTCTACTTATTTCTTCTTGCTGCGCGAAAGGCAATCTATACGGTCTTAGGTACACGGGCTTTTGGTCTGGTTTTATTCTAATTTCGTGTTCTATTGTATTAGTACAAGTTAATTTATCTCCCTCTAAATGAAATATATCTGCATAATCCCCACATATTCCTAAAATAGTTTCTTTTTCCTCCGCGTTCATATGATTGCTCCTAATTAATGTTTTAATCTTATTGATTCTATCTTCTTCGATATTTTCTACGTTAATATTATAAATACTATAACTGGTTTGTCCTTCATAAGTTATTTTACTTAAATCGTGTTTACTTAAACATGTCTCGGTTTCCCCGATATTTAATAGTCCTACTATAAACCCACCATCCTTGACAAGAGAAATCGCGCTGCTACAATATACGTCCCTAACCAATTCTTGCTTATTTATTAATATCTCCTGCCCGTCCAAATCAGCTATTGGTACTGTTATGACCGTCTCTGACCTCGGCTGCAATATTATACAGTCGCTATTATTCTTGGCTACTTGCCTACTTTTTGTATCGGTTAGTTTCGCGCTACCGACATTGTTTATTATCCTGTTATCTAAATGAAACTTATTACAGATGCTTTTTACTAATTTATTTCCATTACTATCATTATGAGCCCCGTCTGTATCGACTAAATCCGTGTTCTGTGACCCAATACATTCCAGTGTCGTGTTTTCTACATTTATATCCCCTGCGTCATTCGCATTTAAATCTATTTTACTACATTTGTCATTTATTTCATCATAACTAATATTTATATCTTTTTCATTCTTACCCAAAGCAAAATGTTCAATATTATTCGCCGCTTGATGCGAACATGATACACCCTGGCGTAATCCATTATCATTATAATTATTTTCAATTTTTCCTGCTAAGGGGAATTCAACTATATCCTCACTTAATCTATTCCTACTGGCTATATTCCCATCAACTACATTTTCATTAATTATACTCCCATTGACTATACACTCGTCAATTATTTGTTCCCCGTTAACCATTAAAATACTCTTGGTATCTGTTTCACCTAACATATTTTCCCCAATTACATTACTATCCATATTCAAATTTTCTTTACATAATACTTCATTATTCCCAACTATACCTAATTCTTTTTCATTTTCTAAAATATCATTTTTCCCACTTGGCTTTCCATTTTCGCCTAAAACATCATCATCATTATCATTTATCAAAAGAACATTATTACCCATATCTATCACCGTGTGATTTTCAGTAAGGAATTTTTCCCCCAAAATACCATCTTCCTGCATTATACAATTGTTACCTACTAAATTAAATTCTGTATATATTTCCTTATTATTAATTATTATCGGAATAACTATAGTACCATACGTTGGTATAATTTTCTCATGAATTCCCTTAAGATAAACCCTTTTTAATTCGTTAACCATAATATCATCTTTTACCGTGCTAATTTTTAAAATATTAATCTGAGAGCCAGTATCGACTAGCAACTGAAAATTATCGTTTTTGCTAGCGTTACTATTACAAAAAATATGCTTATTTATCATTGTCGTTCGGGTGATTCTGAAACAGTCTGAGATTCCACGGCTATTTGCCTCACGACGCGCGTCCCGTGACTCGCGGTCGGTTCCTGAAAATTTTCTGCTTTAATCGCGACGTTCCCCATATTTGCACGTTTCGCGTCATTTTCCCTTTTATAGCAAACAGACTCCCCGTGCCCGATTTTGCCACAATAGTTACAAACAATAGGACCCGCATTATTCGAATTAAAATTCCCCGTTTGATAATTAGTATTTTGCCTATTTTGCTGAGGTGGAGGTCTATTATTACTATTGCCATTGTTAGTGTTTAATCTACAATTATATGATAAATGACCTATTTGGTTGCAAATCCTACAACGTCTATTATCTTCATTAGGACGATTACCATTAAAATTGTTACCCCGATTATTATTGCCATTATTCCTTGGTGACTGAAAACCTCTATTCCCGTTGTTATTTTGACCCGTATTAAAATTATTCCCTGCGTTTTGCGATTTAAACATATCCTGTACCCCTCTATAAGTGATCAAGTCCTTTTCGGCTAGGACTGCGGTTTGCATAGCACTATCAAGTGTAAGAGGATTTTTAGTTTTAACTTCAAATTTAAGTTGTTCATTTAACCCATTAATATAACTAACCAGAGCCTGTGTTTTTACATTTTCATTTATAATTTTCGCGTCTTCTTTTGATTTTCCTGCAGCTAAAGCGTTACATAATTTTTGATAAACTTCATCTACCCGTTCATTATAACTATTAACTGTTTCATTTTTGTTCATTCTTATTAAATGTAACGCGTCCGTTAAACTTAAAGTGGGAGTTGTAGACATCGTTGCTTGATTAGTTTCTACTTCTGGTGTATTAGCCGTAGTTGCTGTGTTAATTTCTTTTGCCCTAGATTTTGTTTTCCTAACCGTTTGTAGTTCAACATGCACTACACCTAGTGTACTCCTAGTTAATCGCCTATCTGCTTCCCTAAGTGTTGTGTTCAAAAGGTCTATCGGGTCGGTTTCAGATTCCTGATCAATAATAATAGAACTACTGTTACTGTCGTCTAAATTAATTAAATCAATTTCATTAGATTCTAACGTAACCTCAGATAAATCTAATTCTTTCTTAACGTGAGAAGTGTCTAACTGCTTATTATTACTCATACAATCAACTTAATTAACTTATTTATATCCTTATATTATAGATTACTCACAACAGAGCGTTCATTTTTTGAGTCGTCTGGTCGTGTCAAAGAGCGTTGAAGAGCAAGAAGGCTGGAATTTCTTCAATTGGTCTTCGGTGTGATGTTGCAATCAGTCCCGCCTTTGACAATCGTACCGTATCTGCGCCAGTGTAAAGTTCCAGCAGTCTGTGGCCTTTGGATACTTTAACACACAAGTGGTTGAAGAAGGAAGATGGATGTTTCGTAAATAAAGTTAATACTTTCAATTAAAAATAGGTAATATATGTATTCCAATATAAGCATTAAGTTGATACACAGATAATGAAAATAAGTGCTTGTTGCAGGTATGTCATAATACACGGCCAAGAACACTTCTGAGGTGCTGTGGTGAAACGGCTGGTATTTACGCAAAATGTCCATCCGGTTCCAGTGGAGGGAGTCCTTCGGATCCCCGCCTCGGTGACCTTTTCTCAGTTGTGCAAGCGTTAATCCGGGTTGTTGGTGAATGGCCAAGTTGTCTTCTGCTAAGTGCCTAACATTGTCGGATAGATACAATTTATGTGTTTGTTTGTGCGTTTTTACAATCTTTCAGTTGTACAAAATATATAATTTGCATAAATAAATTGGCTTTTACAATTTATAATTTGGATTTTACAATTTATGACGTTGTTTACATTTTGGTTATATACAAAGTATAGAATAACTCCTTTCGGTCGTACACATATTAGTATTCAAGGAGAAATCGGTCATGACGTAAACATGGCTGGACTTAGTAACCCATTACAAGTGTCATGCAGAGTAATTTCAACTATACAGGTAATGGGCGAAGAAGGAGCATTAACCATTAAAGAAACTACCGATTCAAATATATTACTAATGTTGTTGCCTGTTCTACCGCTTTCGCTGATAATGAGTCGAACAATTAATCTGGAAGAAAGGCTACTATTAGCAATTCAACGATTAACTTTTAAATTTCCTATGTTAAGGAATATCATGCCTTCATATTTTTGTGACCGAGTGACTACAATTAACTCGTTACAGTTCAATCATGTTATCAACACCAGAACTACCCTCGCCACCTCGCCAGTTACGATTTGTGGAGTTATATTCTTGCCGATTACAGCTAACATAATAGGATATTATGTGTTCAACAATTATTCATACTCAAATATTCAGAAAACCTTATTGGGCGGTTTATTGTTTATCGCTGTTACTAGTGCTTTTACAATATACCAAAGACAGCACAACGCAAAAATCCGAAAAAGATGTCGGCAAGTAATTGATTATGCAGATTCTTAAAGTAATTTGTTACACCACTATTAGAAATTGCGCCTATGTGAATCCCTCTAAAAAGGTTCAAAATCTTTTATTACTTCAAAATGATATTCAAATTAGTAATGAATTCGAACTTTTTAACTGTATGATTCACGTTTACAGACCACTTAGGCAAGTGAACCTAATATTGACTTTTGTGTGAACGAATATGATAATTCACATACCTAAACAAGCTTGTATTAAATCTTAGCCATTATACATAAATAAAGGAAACATGTTATGTTATGTTTATGACTTGTCATTTATTTATTTTGTATTCATAAAATATATAACATTTATTTTTTTAATTACAATTAACATACAATATTTAAGGTTAAGTTAAATTTTTTTTTTAGCATATATTGTTCTTTATATTTTATGATAACGGTTATGATAACATTTTGTGATAACAGTGACCACTGTGGTAACTTAAGAGCTTCTGACCATCTGGGAGCCTATGACCATGGGAGCTTATGACCGAATGCCTGATAAAAGTTGACCGGTTCATAACCAGACTGGTAGTACGTCCTGTTTATTATTTTAGTCCGTGGTGTTAAGACAAAGTTAACAGTGATAGGATAACCGATAATATAAAGGCCATATTATTGCGCTCGAGAGAAAATATAAGAACAAATAGAATACAATTCTATGAAAGTGTGTTGAATTTATACCATAACTCCGGGGAGACACAATAAATTAAATATTATGAAGTAAGCGAAAAACGAGCTCTGCAGTGTGACCAAAATTGAAGAAATTACAAAGGACTGGTATCCTAAATAAAGTAACCTCTTGTCACAACACGACTAAGAATTTGAATTTTTTTTAAATTGTTATTTATTTTATAAGCAAAATACTGATAATGCTGTATACTATCTCTCTCTGGACAATAAATAGTCTGACGAGAGCCTACCATCCTCCTCCTCGTAGGTTACCGATCCAGACCACAAAACTTACTCCCAGTCAAAATAAAACCATACCTACGCAAAAATAATTATAATAATTCTTAAGCAACAAAATACGTGTTTACAATCGTGGGAAAAACAGTTTATTTTAGAAAAACATTATATTAACTAACAATTCGGATGTTAGTGCAGTATGCAAAAGGTACAAATGTATTTAAATATAATTTTAAAAGAAATAAACATTTGATTACTAGTATAATTGGTTTTTAGCTGTTAACTCAAGTGGAATACTGGAAACCTCGAGTAGCTGTACATTTAGTTCTTTTATTTTAATATCAATGTCATTGCCATTTACTTGCCAATATATGCCTTGGAATGATCTGTATTTTACAAAGTTTTTGACTTCACCCCTTAACAGTGTAACTTCACATACATCAGCATTTTTTTCACAATACGTGTTTGAATACATTTTTAGACTAACCCAAATTCCTATCAAAACACAAATCCTATGAACAGGATACATCTTGTCAATCGAGATGATTTCAGCTAAAAAATCAGAAAACAGTTGTTAAAAATGACCAAATTTAGCTTACCAACCTAACTATTTATCATTATTGTGCAAAACATAATTACTTAATATAAATAACTTTTTTTCGATAATATTTTTTCGGTTGTAGAAAGTATTTTTAATTTTTTCTTTACACTTCTTGTTTATTTATTTTTTTTTTTAAATATTTTCGGTCATCAAAAAAAGTTATCAAAAATCAGTTTCGGTTGTAAAATAATGACAGCTTTGTGAAAGAATATTTTTTTTTTCCGATTGCCAAAACGTTTTCAAAAAAATGTTAAGCGTGTCCACACTTGACACTTTATGCAGATACATCAATACAAGGATATGTCCTGCAATCTAGTATCTCTAATACCTTATCTCTATTAATTCACTTCCAAATTCCTACTGCGTACTGCTCCATATTTCCTCCATACTACTCGATAGTCCATATTGACGTCAGCACTGTGGCACTTAATATGTATTAAAACTCATTTATATTTACCTAATTTTTGGGTAAGTACATTTTGTATAGCTTTTCCAGTTATAAGTCTTCTCGATTTTCCAAGTTCAGTCAATTTAATAATTGCTCTACCTGCATAAATATGTATAAACATGTATGACTAGGTTGAAAATATAATATTTATTAATATATTCGCATTTGTTTTTTTAAATTTAAACTTAACGCCTTAATGAGTACAAAAAGAGTGTGAGAAGGAACGCGAAATGATATGGTATAAAGAATATCAGCAGCATTGATGGAGCCTAGAAGGGATAAAAAAATAAAACAGAGAACAGCGTTAATCCGAAGATCAGCCAAGGTGAAAAGGGTGGTGTATTTTCAGTAAAAAGAGGAACAAAGAATAAAAATTTAATCTGTATTTGCTCAATATTGTTATATGGTAGGGTGCCAAATGACTAATTCATATTCTAGAACCCCGAAAAGAAGTTACGTTTATAATTTGATATTGTGGTGAAATGTTAAAAATTATATACGACATTTAAAAATTACCATAAATAAAATAGTGGTTATATTATGTTTTTAAGTCCCCCAGCTAAAATGTATTTTACTGTAATTATTATGTGGACAAAAGAATATATAAAGCAAATTTATCTTTTAAACAAGCGGAGGTTCTAATTACTACTAACGAAGAGCTTTATAAAGTCTTTGAAATTTATCATCATGTGCAGAAACATCTGTAACAAAAATATAAAACAATTATATTATAGTTAATTTTGTTGTTATGTAATACCATAATAGTCACTCTAAAAATGACATTATTTTGATCAAATAATTAATGCAAAATCTGGTATTACACAAAGACGATAGCTTTTAAGGCTTTTTTACTTGTTAGCAACCGTATTTAAGTGATCTTTAAAATTTAGAATATAACAAAGAAAGTAATCGTGCAGTAGCGGATTACGGTTTGTTAGATAATCTCACAATATGACATTTTTCATCATACAATGACAACCCAAGCAGTTAAGTCCAGTTAAGAAAAAAATTAAGCTCAATATGTAAGAGACAACGATTCACAGTTAGGGTAATACTAACAAATTAATACTAACAAAAAAAGTATATGTCGTAGTAGAAGTATCAGAAACCGCTTCGTAAACTTAAGTGTATTGTTAAAAATTGATACATGCCGTTCAAAATATTACCTTAAATATAATAGGCCTTACATATTATTAAGTATCCCCAACTAAAAATTCACTAAATTGTAATTATTGTGTGAACAAATAAATATATAATGCTAACGAAAAACTTTGAAATTACTTTGATTTTTATCATCAAATGAAGGAACATCTATAACAGTAGAATAAAAAAATTATTTAGTTGATCAAACCCGGTTTGTAATATTTGTACATAACAGGTCCAATTAATCAATGCCAAATATTATAGTATTAGGTGTAATATTAAGTAATATTAAAAAATAACAAAACTAAAAGTGTCTCCAAAAAGAAAAACCACTCATTTTTTATTAGTTGTTAAAAATTGATTGCGTTATCCATAACGAATAACCATGTAAAAATTAAACGTTATTAAAGCAATATAGTAGTTAAATCGACCCAAAAATTGAAATTTTCGATTTTTTTTAATGATTTTTTTGCCCTCTTTGAGATGTGGAGAGCATGTGTATGGATCGAAAAAGTCTCTCTGGATGTTGTTAGGCCGAGTTTTTTAGACAAGATATACACTTTCGGAGCTTGCTTATGCTTATCTTTGAAGCTCATTTCCCGCTAATCAGTTTTTTGCATGTTTTGCATTACAAATCTTGAAATAACTCCACTTCTAATTAAGTAATATGTTCGACAAAATAAAGAGAGGGTTTCTCGATAGCATTAATAGAGTGAGGGGAGAAGAAGAGAAGCGGAAGGCGTTTAAAAATAAGGTTAGTGAAGCCGCCAAAACTACAAATCTTTATTTTTAGCAAAATGCTCTCTACAATCTTTTGATATCACTCGCATCGGAATGAGACCAAGAATGCGAAATTCTATCGATAAAAAGTGGAGTTATTTCGACTTTCATGAGAGTACCTTTTTCACCCTAAATTAATTCCCACTGATCACAAAATACATATAAACATTTTTTTTGTTTGGAAACAATTATTTTTCAAAGAGGAATCGGGAGAAAAAAGTTTGAAAAACCTGGAATGAAAAATAAGGAAGTTAGCAATTTAACCACCATATCGCCTTCAAAAAGCTTATATCATTTAAACTCTATAATTATATTCACCTGATATTTGGCTAAGTAATTTTTTTAAAGCTTTCTCAGTAAGAAAACTTCTCGCCTTTCCATTTGTGGTCGTTCTTAAAATTGCATTACCTTCATACATTTATAATTAACCGGGCTAATAATACAATATTTATTAATTTAATCGTATTTATGTTTTTATTTTTTAATTTAACGCCCTTGTAAGTACAAAAAGAGAGATCAGATATGGTAAAAAGAATACCAGGAGCATTGATGGAACCTAGAAAGGGGGAAAAAATAAAGTTCAGTGTTTGCCCAACAATCAGCCAAGGTAGGAATTTAAGAAAGTGATAAATTCAGACCCTATCTAGAATACCACCCGATGAACTTCTGACAATTTCGTCCTCGCTTGATTACACAAGGCCAAGGCCAATAACTCCAAATTGACTCCATGGACACTTCACTTAGGAAACCTAAACTTGTACCCGGGTTACAAAACGAAGGACCAGACATGCTCACCGTTCACCGTATTAGAGTTAAAGGATTAGCTAGTTCCCAAACTGCAACCACTCCTCGAGACACTGATAAATGACAACCCCGCGCGTAACACTACGGGTTCACCTCACGGGCGAGGAGCTGTAAGTCCAGAACATAGTGTGTCACATATTGGAGAGTCAAGAGAATTGGCAACTACTGGCAGATTTTATAACACATGCGATGTGGGAGAAGGAACAACACGCGAGGACCCCCGAGAGAAGGCGAAGACCAAAGAAATTAAAAGTTATTTAATATAAATAAATGAGTAATTATTATGTTTGTATCCTCTCTGTGAGTTAAAAAAAAAGAGATACAGGAAACCAAGAAGGGGACTTTCTCTATTGGGTGGTCTCTTATGTAAACGGGTGAAGACCGAGATACCGGTGATCATTCCCCCAATTATGACGGCCCGAATGATTTGTAAATATCATGACGAAGCTCTGATCAGCCACTCTGAATGGAAGGAAACGCACAGGGCAGTCAAAAAGCGTTTCTTCTGGAAAGGGACGAAAAATTCGGTTAGGCTATAAGTAAAATCCTGGCACATCTGTAGTGGAACCAAACCCCTCAACGTACATCCCGGAGACTCCCTAACAACTCGAAAGACCAAGACATCCGTAGAAAGTGGTGAGCGTAGAGCTAATGGGATCACTAGGACCAGCAGGGGCAAAACCCATATCTTGGTTGCCACTGGTTGCTATAGTCGGTGGACGGAAGCCTACCTCTTATTTTCGCTTTGTCGAATAAACCGGCCGTGCCCTACTATGTAAAATTCCATCATTCAATTATGCCATATCTTCTATTTATAACTAACAAATAATTTTGTAATTACTTTTGGTTGTAACAGCAGGCATAGGAGTACCTGTAACAAAAATATAAAACAATTTGACAGCTTTTATTTAAATCCGAATTTTTAGTTTATTCACATTCTCGTTTTAAGGTGCTTATTGGCCTTTGAAAATTGTCTAGTAGACAATTTTATTTTTACCTATTATTTGAAGTATTATCTGTTGCAAATCTACTTGTGTCGATATGGCATCTAAAATTGAAAATATAACAAACTTGTAAGTACATATGTATTTTCTTGTAATAGAAACCAATGTCGTACATATAATTCTGTGTGAAGCACAATACATAAATAATTTGAAATATACATAGGAGAGAATAGATTACCTTGTAGATAGTCATAGTTGTGAGTTTTTGAATTTTCTGAAACTAAAGTGAAAACTTTGTATACTTTATGATTAATAAACGACTATGTAAAAATATTTCCAAAAAATCAATTAAAATGACTACGTGGTACAGTAAACATGTCATTCATATACCCTGAAATTAGCAGTACATAAATTAATGGTATTGAATTTGATGTTCTTTTCTATCATAAACTAGAGTAGAAATGTTAAGAAAAAATAACATGCGTTTAAGTAATTCAGAACAAAAGGATGTTACTTATCATTAGGACGTACTATTACATCCTAATGATTTGAAGAAGTACGAAACAGATTACCATGATAGTAATGGTTGGGACGAGTTGCAGTTTGAAAAACACAATGGAAAGGGTTAAAGATACATTTTTGATGTTTTTTGTATACATTTCTTCTATAAGCAAGATTTTTTTTTTTTTTTAATAACATATAATTATTATTACTCAATGAAAAGCAGTTACTGTGTAAAGTGTCTAAAATTGCATGCTCCAACCCATCTAGAACAAACAAATAAAAGTTAGAACTATAGAAAAGTTTCAAATAAAATCAAAATGAATATAAAAATTATAAGAAAAAATTACACCACACATTGAGCAACTTCCACTGTTGGGATAATTATTCCATTTCTTGAGTAAAGTGTGCTCATAGTAAACTACAGTAACTTTCAGTGACAGCTCGTGCCTATGAGCGATGGAGCACATACCCAATCGAAAATATAATACTACTACTTTAAGAGGATATCACTCCGCCCATTTATTAAGAAGTTAGGTGTTGGCATTTTTTTACAAAATCTTAACTTAAAGACACAGATAAAGTTCATACATTTCTGGTGATATAAGTAACTTCTTTGTAAGACAATTTCTGGAAGTGCTGTATTATAAAAGCCAACACATATTTTTATACCGTAAAAATGAATTTGCGGAATCCTCTTAAATATAAATATTTGTTGCTCTATTTTCATAACTTAAAAATGTTTACAGTATTTGACACACTGTTACTATATTATAAGTCAAGCACTCTTTTAAAAAGTTAATATAAACTATTAATTTTTATGTACAAATAATTTGATAAGTAGGCAAACATAACAAAACAATTATATATTAGTATATAAATTATTATCTTACTTCCTATAATATCGTCTTTATAGCCAAAAGCTTTCTGAATTAGCAAGTCTGTAGTAAATGTTTTTAAAAAATAGATATGTATAAAAGTAGTAAAATTAAAAACCTCACAAAGTTAGTCTGTATAATTATAAAATATTTCTTACTTGTAATTTGAACCATATGTATGTATTGTGCTGTAAAGAAAAGTCAAATATTATTTTTTTTTTCGATTTTGAACTAACTGGTAAGTATGAAAATAAAATACTTACTTAAACTTATACTTGCCAAAACATTTACGCAGATAAATGATAATAAAATACAGTAAATTTTCATTTTTATCTGCAAAAATCATTAATCATAAATGTAATTTATATAAGGCTCAAGCGCTTCCGGAGTGGTCGAGATGAGAATGTTTTGGTTCTAAAATGATGTTTTTATTTGATATAATTTATGTTTTTGGGCTAGAGATAATTTATATAGACCGACAAGTAGTTTTTTTTATTTAGTTCATATTGAGTGTGTCAAGTAGATCTGCCAAATTTATTTTAGACAAGTCGAGTTAATTACAATTACTTGAGTGGTATATTTTTTAGATGTATTATGTAGTTGAATATGGTGTATTTTGAGTTGGTGTGGTTAGAGGTCGATTTATACAAGACAGGTGAACAAATAGACGCTGTGATGTATTTTTTTAAAAAAAATCGGATTAGGCCTTTGTCATTTTTTCGGAATTAATTCTTATACCAAAAATTCCTAACTAACTAGATGGTAAAGTGTTCCGTTATTATATTAATTTAAAACATTTTTAAAATATGCTCCTTAGTTTTGTGTATATTTTTTTTTACCTGCAATCGCATTATATTTTCTACTATGGCCCGTTTAACTTTGGATATCCGAAATTTTTAGTGACTTTGGTGGGTTAAAAGTAGAAAAAATGGACTTCTTCACCCCCACCACCGAGAAAAACCTTAAAAAATTGTCTGGTTTTCAACTTTTGACGTTGACTTTCTATATCATAGCAAAGAAGTGTCGAATGGTTCAAAATTGAAATCGAATTTTGCATGATCCTATATCTACACAAATATCTTTAAATCCAAATTTCAATAATCCCGCACTCCCCCGCAGGATTTAATTTTTTTTTTTAATGGCATTTGGTTTTTGAGAATATATTAAAAAAAACATTGTATCAAGATACATGGATTAATATAATAAAAATATCGAATACAAAATATAATATTGTATATTATTCTTAGATAATGTGTTTAAAATTCACCCTTCTTTGTTTTAAGCGTACTTATGACTTTTGAAGTTTAATGGTATTACTTACTTATGGCCTTGATGTATAACGAATAAGGATTAATGGATTAAATGTTATCGAAGGTCTAGATGCGGGAAAAAGTTTAAAATTAGAAAAACATAATGATAGTGTAAAGTTTTACCATTTTTTAATTTTTGTTACTATTACTTACACTAAACAATTGTAATGATAGTTAAACCGACTGTTTCAATGGTTTCCTTACAACTTTTCGAATGGCATCTGTTTTGTCGACCGAAACAATGCAATGTAAATATGTTTTACAGTTTTGTTTTTGCGAATTGAATAACATAAGCAGCATAGCCATTTTTCGTTATTACTAACATATTTACATAATTCCGTAGCGGAGTTTAAATTTTATCAAATCAGTTATCGAACTTAAAAAAACAAAGGCCATTGTAGAGGCGGTGGGGCATATTAGACACGGGGAATATTAGGTATGAATCACTTTATGTTCAAGTCATATTTTTTATAAACGTGTTATTTGATTTTATAGGTCTCTCGGATGAAAAAAATAATACTACAAATATGTGATATAGATTGTTCATCGCTATCTATTATAAATATATGTATATGAATACACATACATACGTATTAGCTAACTTGCATCAATATGTTGTTAGGTGAATCAGAATAATAAAACAACAAGCACCAACACCTATAGTGATTTTTTATCATAAAATTATAGCGTAAAACACTTGTTTAAAAAACACATGGATTTTTATTTGTTAAATGTTGTAACCATGTTAGAGTTAAAATATAAATCTAAGACTTCGCCTGTAAGTGGAGATAAAAAAAATCGTATGTATTATAATATATGTATACAACTAAACAAGCGCTACAAATCCTACACTCCGTTAAAATTTGATAATGTTTTTATGCTCCACTTGAATTAGACCAACAACATTTAGCACAGTAGACTCCACTTATTGGACTCACTGTTAATATACTGTACTATAATATTTATTACAGGGTGATCCATCAGGTATAAGACTAATTTGCTTGGAAAATATGAATATTTATAATTATTATTATTATACGTATTATAAGTTTGTACTTAGTTTTTTAAAAATGGAACATATGTCTTTAATTTGGTAGTATAATATCTTAAAAAATTAAAATGCTAACACTTTCTAATATGTTTGTCTACATATTTATACAGATGGCGGAGGCCGCCCGTAATTAAGGCTTCATCCTTTTTAGAGATCTTTCCCATGTGGCTTTTATCCAAGAAAAATTCTGCAAGGCATTAAAACTTCTTTTACCTGATCCCTCATTTGATTTTTACTTCCTCATTGTTTCACGTCGATTTCTCCTTAATTCTCCCATAACCCGTCTGATGACTCTAGCAAATACTGACATCACCTACTATTTTTGCTTAACACGTTGGCTACCATGAGTGTAGGTACCCAGGTTCTCTCACCACTCACGCTTTTGTGTACCCTGTCAATTGTTAAAGTCTCTCTCTGTGTACCAAGTCAATAGTTTATTAAATATTGTTGATACAAAAAATATTCTAAGATGAAAAATGCTTTATTTTTGAACGCTTATTAATTATCCATCAACAATTATCTGAGAGAACCCTCACACGTAATACAATTGTACATAGGGAGCATTGAGCAGTATATTTTTTTATAATTTAGGTTATAGATAGATTATTATTCTCCTTGAACATTCG
Organism: Adelges cooleyi; assembly: GCF_023614345.1. Classification (NCBI taxonomy): domain Eukaryota; kingdom Metazoa; phylum Arthropoda; class Insecta; order Hemiptera; family Adelgidae; genus Adelges; species Adelges cooleyi. Next base: position 525,373 of record NW_026095979.1, read on the forward strand.
TTTTGTAATTTTTAAGATTTATTTATTACTCTCGTGTGTGAGATATCATATCATCTTACCGATTTTGGAGGTCTTATCTCAAATACGATGACCGACCTTAAGTGCGGGTTTATCGGCCAAAGTGATTGTCCAACTACTAACCACTCTTGAACAATCCATATCGAATATCACGGGTAAAATGCCAAATATTGGATCGACAAGAAACACACATAAAAGTAATTTGGAAACCCTTGTACTGGAACAATAGGGTAAAAGTGAGGTCGATATCATTAGAGTATGACGTACATTTTTTAATACAGCTGAAATACTGATACTTAATAGTGAGTATAGCGTTATGGTCGTGATTAATTTTACTAATTTGACTTCTTAACCTTTTTCGGGTACATACTTCTAAATAGTTTTAAGAATAATATTCCGGTGATACGTTTTAACTCCACATTAATTCCCATTTCTAAAGTAAAATTCATTCATTTGAGTTGTTAGGTTACATTGCGTACTTACATCGGTTGTATGTTTTTCAACACGACCGGATTTGTCCAACGCTTATTTTGTAACAAAAAATAAAAATTAAGCTAATTTATTTATTAACATTATTTGGTCGGTACGTCTTTCGACAGCAACAAAAAATTGTTCTGTTTCACCCTAATATGTGTTTCGTATATAAGTATATAAAACTACTGTAAAATTATTTGTGAAATATTTAATACAATTTACAAGTTCAATTCCAAGGCCATTTAGGGATCGGTAGCTATGGCGACTGGTAAAGCTTTGTTATTTCGATTTTCATTCAATTGTATACTTTTTGAAAGTGTGAATTTTCTTATTGTGAATTTACTCTTGCTCAAAATAATCGGTATGACAATAATAATCAAAGCATTGCCATCATATCTGTATTTTCCTCTAATTTATTTACACTTTGTTAATTATGTAACTATGTAATAATGCTTACTATTACATATATTTTTAATTTAATAATACCATATATATTTTATTGTATCATAACGTATCGCATTGTATCATATTAGTTCTGTAAAAATATTTAATTTTTGTGAGGACCCTTAATGTTAAAAACATATCCATGACTCAATTTTTTTTCCGTGAATCGAAGAAAACATTTAGGGTTTTAGGTTTTTTGAACAGGAAAAAATCTCAGGAAAAACATGTTTGGCGATTAATTGCTATGTATAAATCATATGAAAATTATTTTTGCTTGAATCGATATTACTTGCGTTTACAGGCGGAGAAACGACATAGCTGCCCATGACGGCCGAAAACTTCCGAGCGGTGGACTTGGATACGGCTACATTTAAGGTTGCATCTTACACAGAGTGATTCCGAACTACGTGTGCCAAGGAGGAGATTTCACGGACAACGACGACACCCGGGGCAAATCAATTTACGAAACTAAATTCCAAGACGAACAAATCTTACATATGTTTAATTATACACTATTGTATTTTAGAGATACTTTATATATAACAGAAAGCAAAACACAAATAATGCTATTCTTAGACCAATTGGTTAAACAAATATAGTTGCAATGGAAAATGTTATTAACATTTAACATTAATTCCAAGATGGAGCCCAGGCCACGTCTATAAAGATTGTACAACTCTCTTTAGGGTCCCGAGGCTTCGGTAAAGGTCAAAACAAAAACAATGTTGGAATTGTCATCGCCCGTGGCATTACTTTGTCTAATGCTTCATATGTTATGAAATAAAATAACTAAAACATTATTACAGTTAAAGTATAATATGCTATTCTTTATCTTGTTATTATCGACGTTAAACTAAATATTAGCTGGTGACTCCAGCATAAGCCAATTTCCGACAGTTAAACGATGGAACGTCGACCGATAATTTGCCTTCTTTTACTCAAACTTTAAGACTTTCAAGTGTAAATTATGCTGTTGAACTTAGAAACATTTTTTTTTATTAACCCATATATTCTTTTAACCACGTATTTGAATTTTTATCGCCACCCCAGAAAAGCAGTGCGTTTGCGTGAGGTTAGGGCGGGCGTCGGCTTTGCAGTGCTGCATGAATCAAACCCGGTACCTCTAGCGCACTAAGTTTGATGCCTTATTTTACTGCACCACAAACGTTGACAGGTGTGTACTGTATATTACTGAATAATTTCTTTCTTTCATGAAACATAAATTGTTGGAAAAAAGGAATAAGGTCATAACCAAACCAAAAAGTCAAACACAATTTTTTAAAAATGTTTCTTACCATCTTACAACATACTAAAATAGTTTGCCACAAGAATAAAAGCGTTATTTTCTTCATGTTCTTACACCAGCTTTTCTTCATTATCATTATTGTTGTTTTCCGAACAACTATGAATATAATTAAAATTAATAGATAATGCTCTTATAGATTCAAAATAAGAACCTAATGGACAATAACAAGTTGTCTGATATACATTTTGTTTTGCAAAATATTAGGCAGGTTTGAAAAAAAGGAGATTTCCTTTCGAGTTTTGTTAAAAAAATTTAATAAAAGATTGCAAAACCCAACAGGTTGAGTAGCATATGATTTTGTACACAATACATTAGGGATGGGGTTTGATTTTAAAAATATATGTATATGTAAATCGGACAAACTATTAGTTATAAATACATTAAAAAGTATAATATCTTCTAAGATTTTGACTGGGCATAGTTAACCAAAAACCATGTAGATCAGTTTCTCCAAAAAACGAAAACGATAATTTTAGTTCTTCAACCAAATTCAACATATTATAATTATTTACAAACACACGATGATTGATTTTATAATTATTATAAGTTTTGTACAGGGTCACCTTAAGTCTTAACTCTTTGAAGGGCAAGAAATGTCACTAATATTAATTTATTTAAGGGGCAAGCAAAAAATGATAAAATCAGTAAAGTGATAGGGTAAAAATAAATTTAGAACTATAGGTACAAGTGAAAAATCAAAATAATAAGTAACCACATGCTCTAATGGTGTGTTTAGTTGACTATTTTATGTGATTATCATTTCTAACCAACGCCAAAAACCTCAGAACTTGAGAATTCATAAATTATTTGAGTTTCTACTTGACTGTTCATCAAAATCACCTTATAGTAATCTGAAAATAAAAGCGAGAACAAACAATAGCAAAAGTAGGTACAAGCTTTCACTAGTCATTAAACATATACCCTCCCTCTCCTCCAATCACCAATAATTGACACTTGTCCTATATGCTCTACACTTCTTTTATACTCAATTTTTGTTTATAATTTGTAGGTACTTTTTTTAAATATATTATTTACAATGAATATAATAACATAAAAATAAAATATGTTATAGATGTAATAGAATATTAATGTTTATGAATATTATTTTTTGTGTATTTATCTTACATACGCATTGAAAAATATGACGTCATACTATCAGTAAATAGTATAAAATCAAATATGTTAAGTAAACTTGACTTTTTTTCTTTTGTCTAAATGTCAGGATTTTACCACGCAATTACTTTTTGTTAATACGTTATACAAACAAAATTATTTGCTTAAGATGTTTCGTGTGTCTAAAATAATATTTCATGACTAATGTAAAACGTTATTCCCAGCACTCGAATAATACTTAGCTACATTATTATATTACCATTTCGACATAATTCACTTGTGTAGTAAAACTATTTAAAAATGATCACTCACAATTACATTTTTTTGGCATTATATTTCATATTAACAGTCAACTTTCATATGATTGAGTCAACAAGCAAAGTAAGCATAACTTATTTTCCACAATCTTAAAAGTTCTTTCTTACACATTTATAATTTAGTAAGAACAAACATTCAATCCAATATATTAAAGGTGTATAATAAGTAAGAACTAACATATATTGGTTACCATTTATTATATTTTTGAGATTTGGATTTGATTGTGGAAATTACTACAATTAGTGTCTTGTAAAATAACTTCATGGGCAATAATATTGAATAATAATTATTATAAAAGTACACTTTATAATGGATTTAAACTTGTATAAAACGTAATTTTATCATAATGTTACAATATTGAAATACAATAATAATATTATCGAAATGAAGAGACTTTTATTTAATTTACACTTATTCCTATCTTAATTTTGCAAGTTTTTACAACAAAAAAACACTGTTTACCCCAAAAGAAGAAGATATCTGACACTAAATTTCATGTTAATAAAAAACATTTTTATTTGCCCGAGTTTCAGATGTATCCACGTCAATAGTTATAGGCCGATGTTTCAGACTCTATGCATAGTCCATCATCAAGGCTGTTATAGTCACGATTGTTGGTATTTAATTTGTTAGTTATTCCCGAAATGTGGTTCGTAACTTGAGAATAACTAACAAATTTAAAATAAAAACCGTTTTTAAACTAAATATCGTAATTGGATCATTATTCCGAAATCCGAAAAATAAAATCCCGGTGATGCATACATCTGGTGTGAGTCCGAAACATCGGCCTAGAGCTATTCACGTGGATACATCAGCCAAATGAAATTTCAATCCACAAAAGCGTTCACGCATTCAAAACATTTTTAATTATACAAAGAAGTATATCTGTATCATAAACATAACATAATATCCATACTAATAAATTCCTACTATATCTTAGTGTACAGGGTGATTCAGAAAATGTTTCTTAAAGTTTTAACTATATAATTTTCCCTTGGAGACTTAACAAATATTTAAAAAAGAAATCCCATAATTTTGATAAATTTTTAACTTATTTGTAAAAATTGGTCTATTCAAAATTGGTCTTCGACTTTTTTTTTTAAAGTTTGTAAAATATTTATATACTTGATCATAAAGTTTTGAAAGTTGATATGTGTATAGAATTTACTAAAAATTAATAAATGATAAAAAATAATTATATATAATACATTTAGACATACATTATTTTTTATAGATTTCGCCGTCATATTACAACAGTCAAACATTCTCTCATTCTTACATTGATATAGTGAATACTTTGAAAACCTACAACCAGAACGAAATAAAATTTAATGAAAAAGAACGAACAATTCTGACAACTCCTGTTCAGACTTACAGTAACACCAAAGGCCGCAACACGGTGTTTGATAAACTTGATAAGAAAATCCAAGACATTAAATGTACTTGCTCATTAATCGTAAAAACGAAATTGGTGTACTTGGCAAATATTCTGGATGGGTTGCAAAGAGGTGAATCTATCCAGTTTACATGGGGAGAACTAAACGTTGTGAAGGAAGAGGCGGGTTTTATGCTCCTGTTGTTTCAAAAAGGCCAATACAATGCGGGTAAGTGGTTCTGGAGTTATTATTTCAAAATCATGGCGATCATCGAATACGAAAGCAACAAAAATTTCTTTGAGGAACCCCCTTTCGGTGAAGAGGAATTACAAAGTGATATTACGAATTTCATAAAATATTGCAAGGATAATAAATACCTTCCCAGAAACAGGACAGAGTCTGAATTGGTGTCGAAAAATCCCAATGTACCAAATAACATCTTTCGAGTTCTGCGTGCGTCTGAAATGATTGATATAGATTATGTTAACGTCATGCAGTACATATCGATCGACTATTTGTATCTGAAACCGTTATGGGATGAACACGACTTATTGTTCAGACAAATAACCGGTTCAGCCGTAGAATGGAAGCCGACGATAAGACGATACGCAGTCGAAGTGAATAAAACCAAAGAATACGTTAAAAACCGCCAATGGATATCGGAACCGTTCGGACACCTTAGTTACCACAAGTTGATTAAACAAATTATCAGTGTGAGGATTTACACCTTTCTGTGGGTATTGTTGGTAATATTCAACAACGAAATGCCTAAAATGAATCCTTTCCGTTTAAATCTTGCGTATTTGGATACAATGGGAACAATTGATAGGGTACAAAAGTATATGCACTATACCGAAACTTTATTTTTTGATTTAGTTGCAGCGTTTAATGGTGCAAAGTACGAAGATCCAATAAATTTTGATAGCCTTATAGCTAGAATATCGGAGAGAGTTAAAGACATTCTCGTCGAGTTGAATGGGAGAAGTTCAAATGGAAGCAATTGGATCTGTGTTAATATAAACGAAGACTTTACCTATGATATGATATTGGAATTTCTTCAAGAATTTGACGACAACTTTAGTCAGTTAAATGAAAAGTTAACGATTTTAAACTATGATCTTGCATTAGGTATGCTTGTCGAAGGACACTGATGTTATTGGGGATAATGACCAAATAAGTTATCTAGCATAGCATTTATTATTTTTATTACCTCATTCCATACTAATAGAGTAAGTCTGTCAAATCCTATTTGGTCATTCATTTCCTTTTCTATGAAATCCTCTAAATCTCTTTAGCGTGTTATTATTTTAATTGCTTTCTTTTTTTACAATACATAATTATGAAAAACACACATCGTATTATCTATTATACACAATAAATAATTTAATATTATTTCTATAAGTTATATATTGGCTGTAAAACGGTATGAGGTGAAGAAAAATGGCGAAATAATGTATCTACATAGGCACATAATCTATAGTGTACACGTTGTATTTTTCAAATTATATCTAAAATATAAATCTTATTATCTATTGAACATAATAAATGTTTTAAGTATTATTTCAACATAATGACATACCTATATGAAATTTCAATTTAGTGTATAAAGTAAAATCTATAAAAGAAATTCGTCTTGAAAGTGATAGTTGGTTTCTAACGTTTTTCTGAACGAGTCAAAAGTAACTTAATGTCTAATTATAGTTGCAGAGGTAGACTTAGAGGACGTTGTTGGGGGATCAGATGACCCACCGTTTTTTACGACTTCAAATGGCCTCTGTCATGTCAGTGGTGCTATAATTTTAAAAATATTACACAGATTTATTAATTTTATAAAAAGTATGTTCCTAAAATTCCAGTAAATTTGTTCACTCACAAATCGTCTTTCGTCCACATATGTACTTTTATTTTTTGTTATAAGCTTGTTTGAAATTACCTTGACACCTAAAATTATGAACTATAACGATCACCAAATAAAAAAAATCCTACTGTCTGGCGGGACAAGGCGGATTATTAAAGAAAAAGAGTATTTTATCTTTTATACAAAAGAGTTGCTTGAATGAACTACTAATTAGAGAATGTAGAGAAGAATAACGTAATCCATCCTCAATTGATGACAATGTCCTCCCTCACCTTAAGTTTTTAATTAAAAATGTGTTATTGGGTAGTTGATGAAAAATGATTTGTATTTTATTTGTCCAAAAACCAAAATAAAACAAGTGTAATCGTAATGATCTTTAATAGCAGTATAGCACTTGACCTATTCTCCGATTATGTTATGAAAAAGTATACTTATTATACCAATAACAGTTTTATACTTGAGTATTGGAACTATTTTGTACATTGGGAAATTAAATATTAATAATTGATACTCATTACTCAACTTAACATACTCACAATTTCATAAGTCACGCAAAAAATGTTTACTCTGGAGATTACATTTATTTTTTACTTTTTACTTAATAAACAATTATTTACCTACGCTATCTGCAAAATAAAGTCCGACAAAAAAAGGATGTATGAACTCTCACAATTTTCCGTCCAGAATATATCACAATTATGTACATTATAATTGCGTGCACTTGTATATTAACCTGTCGTTACCCATATTTTTCAATTTTTTTTTCAGTCTTACAACTAAAGTGGTTAAAATATGTGCATAAAAATAATATGTAAAAAATTTAAGATCAATTGGTTAAGTTTGAACCGTGTTTTTGTTTAAATATAATACAAGTTTTTGGTAGACATATCGTTATAATTGCTTTGTATAAAACCATGTAAAAAATATTATTTATAGAAAATTAGATGTATAAAGTAGTTGTATTTTTATAAAACATATTAGCTTAAGGGTTCATATTTTTACGATTACCATTTGTTTATAGGCACGGGTATGAACACCACAATTTGTATTTCTCTTGACCGTTTCTTTTATAAAATGTTTTTTGTTGTACCGTTTAATGATTTGATCTTCACCCAAATTGGAATTTTGGATTAGCATCTACGCTAAGTATTACTGTTTTACTACATCGGATATCGCTTGTTGATCAACTGTGCGGAGTGGAGGGATAATGTAAGTTTCTTGATATATGAGCCTTTTTGTGGTCTTTCATAAACTCGAGTAGCCCGAGTGCATATTTGACAAGTACTGATATTATTTATATCTACCTGATTTCTATGATTTTGCTAAATGAGTGTTATAATGTTTTTACGTCGAATTAAAGAAGAAAATATAGAGTGTAGTAAAACGCCAAAATTATGTTTTTTAGAACAAGCTTGTGCGGTTTCTGTTATGACTACAGTAATGTGTTCGGCTATTTGTTCAGCATTTCGGATCGTAGGAATGAAAAAAAATGACAAAATGTTATATTTTTTTATATATGCAGAATAATAATTAACATTGTTTTATAATTTAGTGTTTTTTTAACATTTTTTTATTCGAAACATTTACAATCTGAATTAATAAATACAAAAGTAAAATAAGTAAATTTATAAGTAAAATGGCTAATTTTTTTTTTACAAAAAGACGACTTGAGTGAAGGGGGAATCTAGTTATACTACTTAAGGTGTGTAAGTTAATGTTTTTTAATCTAGTGTTTGTGTGTGGTGAAGTTTTTTTTAAAACTATTTATTTGCATTTGTGTTGAGGAGATCTCTGGGCCATATACACTTAAGGCAACGTAGTTGGTTATCAGGGAGAGTGAGAGATGATAATTTAGATATTAGTGGATTATGGTGATTGAAAGTGTTGTTGTGGAAGTTTTTATAGAGTTGGGTAGCTAAAGCCGATATTGTTGGAATTTTTAGATCGTTAATGTAGAGTTCGGTTACTGACATACCATAGGATATTAGTAATGAGGCGAAAAGATATTGATCGGAAGGACTGAAGGATTTGGATATTTTAATTTTTTGCTGCGCCCCATAACTGGATTCCGTAAGTCATAGTAAGCTGAATTATTTTTTTGCAAAAGAGATGTTTTGTATTGAGGGGTAGTTTTGATTTAAATAGTTGTCTGATGGAGTCTGAGATTAAGTGCTTTACGTTTTAGTTTTATGTGATTAGATCAGTTAAGTTTTTTGTCTAATTGGATACCCAGATATCTGACGACATTATCTTGGAGGGTATTGTTATGAATTTCTATCGGGGGACTAATGCCTGGACGGAGAGTAAACATAATGTGTAAGGACTTTGTTTGTATTGATTTTAATTCTTCAGAGTTTTAACCAGTTTGGTCAGTCGTCGAGATATTTTTGAAGAGTAGGTATAGGATGCTAAATTTAGGTAGTATTATTAGAATGTGGGATGTCGGAGGTAAAAATATTGTACAAGGTGGGTGCTAATATACGTCCTTGGGACTCTTGCTTGTATTGATTGAAGGTTAAGGTGATCTTAACAATATTGTTTGTTTTCTAGGGACTGAGCTATGATGTCAACTATTCGATGGCCTAGGTGAAGAGAGGAGTGTTTGTTTTTATATCCGAACTGTGTGCCCGGAATTATTTTTAGATTCATTAAAATTGTATTGATTTTTTTCAACAGTATTTTTTCTAGTAATTTTGAAAGCGAGGGTAATAGACTAATAATTGGTGGATATTAGAATAAACAGTCAGCTGGTTTGCCAGGTTTAAGTATAATAATACTTTGTTTCCAAATGGGTGGTATATGAAAAAACGGAGAATAGAGTTTAAAATGAATGTGAGAACCAGGAAATTTCTTATTTGATAGATTTTTGATCATAGAATTTATTTCTGAGGGGGAGTATGATTTGTTGGGAAGGACATAAGTAAGGTATTTGTTAGGGGATTTTTTATGTATGAAGTGTGTTTGATATTATGTATTTCTGGATGTGGAGTGAAGATGTTTTGGAGGTGTGCTGCAAATAGGTTCGCCTTATCTATATTTGTTATTGCTAATGAGCTACCTGGATATTTTACTGTGTGGGCATCTTATCTTTGTGTTACATAATGGTTTTCTCTTGTATTTTCTGATTTTACCAATTACACAATTAGAATCCAACACTATTACAGTTTAAAGTATATCAACATAAAAATATGACGTCATGCTTTAAGTAAACAGTATAAAAGCAATAACTGTTATTATTTTGTCTAAATGTGTGATTTAACCAGACATTTATAATTTGTAAATACGTTATACAAACAAAATTATTTGCTAAAGATGTTTCAAATGTGAAAGTCAAATTTACGTTGCTAATGTAAACCGTTATTCCCAGCATTTAAATAGCTTAGTTACATTATTATAATTCCATTTTGACTAATTGGACTTACGTAGTAAAGCTTTTTTAAAAATGATGGCAAACAACTGTATTTTTTTGTCGTTACACTACATACTAACAGCCAACTTTATGATGATTGAATCAACAAGCAAAGTAAGCATAATTTGTTTTTTCCAGTCTTAAAAGTTCGTTTTTACACTCATATAATTTAGAAAGACCCAACATTTCGCTAGCTGTTCTAAATACTAGAAGGTTAACAAGTAGTACTTATATAGGGTTTTTTAGATCTATTACAACAAAAACCCTACAATTTCTTCCGTGTAAAAAAGTGATAGGTAAAAGCAAATATATTATTTCAGTACCATTAAGATGTGATGCTATCTTGTATTGATTTAAGTTAAGTAAATCAAAAATATTATTTAATATTTTAATAGTACTTGGCGAGAATATTTTTACAAGGATTTGTATGTTTAACGTTTAGTAATTTTTGTACATACTTTGTATCACTAATCCTACGAGAGTGCTACAAGAATATATTTTTTACCTAGCAGTTTTTATAACAAAGTGAAGCACTTTTTTTGTGATATAATTAATTTGATTCTTAACTGTAATGATTAACATAAAGTGATTTTCTGAGGTAAAAACGTCTTGTAAAACAAGTTCACGATAAATTTTATAAAATCCACTTTATAATGGATTTTGTACAGGTTTAAAAGTGTATAAAACTAACTTAATGTGTTCACGAACAAAGAACAACCTATACACGACTACACAACATATTATATAAAAAAAGATTGTTCGCTCGAGGCTACAACAAAATAATTAAATATAGGACTCCTTTAGTGGTCCACTAATATCAATGTAACCATCTGATGGGAATTCGTTTGTAAACGTGCACGCGGGTTTTCACATTTGAGTGAAGCAAAATGCTTCTTATAATTTCACCGAGAGTGTTACAATAATATTGCTCTTCCAATTACAATTAATTTTATGTCTTACACATTAACTAAAATAGATTTGAATGCACGAGTTAGGTATTATTAAAAAAAAACATTTTAAAATGCTCTATATCTAAATATGTAGCATTATATTTAGCTTCAATGCGGAGCATCAATGCTATTGGTTTTATTGGTTTTACAATGATGCGAGCTTTTTTTTATTTGTGTACACTGTAAGTTTTTCAACACTCGACTAATTCCTTTGAGTAGCAACTCTATAAATAACAAATTATATCTAGTCGATACTTTGGGGGGAGAGGGAGGGAAGTTGAAAAGTTCACTCTTCACACCAATAGTCTCAAATTTAAGTTATACATACATGTACGACGAACCAGCTGTGAGAATCGAAAAACTCTTATTGTTTTATATTGGCATCATCATCTACCCGAACGCCATTTGAAATTTAATCAGTTGATACAATAGTTTATCGGGTATTATTTATAAATCACACCTGCTTTTATTTTGGCTGTATTGCAGAGTAAAATCATTGATTATATAGGGTGTTTCATAAACATGAAAAAATTTGATGTTTACAAAATTGTATTAAAAACATTTTTTTTACAAATTTTTTGCATCAAGTACATGCTGATATCCTCTCATTTTTGTATGTATGAAAGACTACATCAGGCAAATGGGCACCACGACTTCGACGACAGGTGTTTACATGTTCAAGGAAGTTAGTGATGACTCGCCCACAGGTGACCGCATTCTCTCGCGGAACCGTAACCAAAACTGGTCTCCCAGGTCATGTGACCTAACACCACTAGACTTCTTTCTTTGGGGTCACATCAAAACTCAGGTGTATGAGAATAAGCTTCGAACGATTGCAGAAATTAAGGAGGGAATTCGAGACAAACTCGCAGAACTTGATGCGGCCACTTGTGGGAGTCATCGCTAACTTCATTGCACGTGTAAATGCCTGTCGCCAAAGGCGTAGTGCCCATATGCCTGTTGAAGTCTTTCATACATACGCAAATGTCAGGATATCAGTTTGTACTTGATGCAAAAAGTTTTGTAAAAAAAAATGTTTTAATACAATTTTGTTAAGGCCCCTGGATACCGACCATTTTTAAGGAGTTTTGTATAGGCAATATTTAAGAAAAAAGTGGTTTTATTAAATTTCGACCATGTTAATTAGTTTACCGGTTAATTTATATGAGCTTCATGGTATTATTTTTAATTTAAACAATTTTGTCTATGAGTTAAAGCCATTTTATTTAATATAATAGTACATTTTTTGTCCATCGCACAGGCTGAACCAGTGATCCGATAAGTAATCTGAAAACAGATTTGAATGTGTCATGAAGTTTACTTGAGATCGGTCAACGTACTTTTTTGATATCTTATTCCTATTACGCATAGAACACGTTTGAACATTTTATACAATTATAAAATCAAATTTGGAAAGGGTTAAAATTAAAAATTGTAAAAAGTGCTCTGACCGATCTCAAGTAAACTTCATGACGAATTCATCTCTGTTTTTAGATTGCTTTTCGGATCAATGGTTCGGCCTGTGCGATGGACAAAAAATGATGTGTTTTGGCTGAAAAAAACGGTCGGTATCTAGGGGCCTTAACATCAAATTTTTCCATGTTTTTGAAACACTCTATACATTCCATAAATAGCTCTGTTCTGTAGACAATATCAAACTGCGCGATATTTTATGGTCGGTAAAGCGCGTTAAGAGAATTGAAATTGATAAAAAAGTATTTTATTATTATTTTAATTTCGTCTTTCGAAAACGTCTTCAAAAGCGATAACTAAACGCGACGGGGTTGTGAAAGAAACCGGGTTTCCGTCCAGATTAAAGAGGGAGTAATATTTACCTATGTAGTTGAATATTAACAAATGGTAAATAATTTTTTAAAAAAAACCAGTATACTCTGCATTTTATAGTTTTGTTTTAAAATAAAATCAACTTTTAATTTTAATTTTCCTCGTATATTTTATTACAATTAAAAAAAAAACAAATGATATACTAAACAAACATATACTATTTATAATATTTCAAACGTTTAATATAATTTTATATTTTAAACATTTATTACTTAAATTAAAATATATTTTTGATCGTTATTATTATTGAAAATGGATATTTAGATATTAAGAAACAAATTATATGGAATTTAATTAATACATTTAAAAGTGTTGTAAAATTCATAATTTTTTATTAGGTTTAGGCAAAATTTTTTTTTTGTGCTCTTAATTCTATAGGACTATTTATATTTTTCAAAAATTTTAAGAATATAAAAGACAGTACAGTGTGGTCGGGCCATAGTGGGGTTAGGGCACAGTAGAGTCGGGTCATAGTGGGGACAGGGGGGGGGTCAAATGTTTAAAGAAATTATAATTAATAAAAGTGACAAAATCACTTTCAAATAAACGTATAGTGCTTATTTGTAAACGCTTTCTTACTGTGCTTGGTTTGGACTTCACATTAAATTGCAGACATTGAATACAAACCAAAAAATAATTAGAAAAAAAACCTATTATTAAAATACAATTTTACAATCTATCCAACTTTTTTTTTTTGGCCATCTTTTTGTGAACAAAAAAATGGATTATATTAGTAAGTTTGTAACTCACTCGAGGGTAAAGTGGGTAAGGCCACGGGATGAGGAAGAGTTATTAAGGTGAAGTCAGTTATTTAACACAAACTTTCGGCTGATTTTCTGATTTTGTACTAAAAAATAACAAATAAACAAAACTGAAATCTAATGATGTACAAGCATTTACAATAAACCTAAATGATGTTCTGAATGTAAACAGATACTTAGAAAATACACGATTACTCTGAAACAACTATAATACTCGGTAGTCACACGACCAACTGTTGGTGGTAAAACACAGCTAGAGCTGTCTGACTAGGTCGAAAATAGGTGTCAGCAAATTCCATTCAACTCGACCATGACCAACATCAATTCCTGATGCCTTATTTTTATAGTAAATTATTAACACCTGCAAAAACAAATATTAATATTATCAAAACTGGGGTTCGTAACAGTGGCCATAAGGAAAAGTATCTATACTGGCAGGCAATACAACTTTTTTGTCATCATGTCAATTCAACGTAAACTTAAGAGGTTGCAATACTATTCACATTATGGTCATATCACCTAATTGTCTTCACTTTTCAGTAGGGGTAAAACTATCAGGATCTTTACTATTTATGCCCTGGAATACACAATATTTGTGGTCATATTCATTGATCAGCCTCTGACAAGCCTTAGGACTACAGACAAATGACATCTTCATTCTATTTCGAACATTTGCCACAGACTTACCAGTTGAAAAAATAACATAATTAAATTTAAAACATTTTAACGTAATTTAGAAACAAAATATGAAAAATAATTATTTATAGCTGATTATCGAAAATGTAAATCAACAATTTGCGTAAATTAATCATAATTAAAAAAATTAGTAAAATACTTGTGTACTTGACCAATAAAGTTTTAATAGCTGCTAGGTATATACATTTTGCTAAAACCGATAATTATGTATATCAGTGCATATTTATTTTATAGGTTTCGCCGTCATATTACGTCTATAATACATTCACTCCTTTACACGTCGATACAGTGAATAATTTAGTAACCTACAACCAGAACGAAATAAAATTTAGTGACAAAGAACGTACATTTCTGACAACTCCTGTTCGGACTTACAACGACACCAAAGACCGCAAAACAGTTTTTGAAAAATTTGATAAGAAAATTGAAGACATTAAATGTACTTGTTCTGTAATCGTGAAATCTAAACTGGCGTACTTATCGAATATTCTAGAAGGCTTGCAGAGTGGGGGAGCTATAGAAGTTGCAAAAGATAAATTAACCGAATTAAAAGAAGAAGCGGGTCTTATAGTTCTAATGTTTCAAATAGGCCGAGTCAAAGCGGGTAAATGGTTTTGGAGTTTTTATTTTAAAATCATGGCGATCATTGAATACGAGGTCAACAAAGATTACTTTGAGAAAACTCCTTTCAGAGAAGAGGAATTGCAAAGTAGTATTACAAATTTCTTAAACTATTGCAAAGAAAATAACTATCTTCCCAATTATAGAACAGAGTCAGATTTATTGTTGAAAATTCCATTGTACCAATTAACATCTTTCAAGAACTTCGCGCGTCTGTAGATTATGATAACGTCATGCAAAACATATCGATCGAATATTTGTATCTAAAACCATTATGGGATGAACACGAATTATTGTTTGGAGAAATAGCAGGCTCAATTGTAGAATGGAGGCCAACGATAAAACGGCACGCAGTCGAAGTGGATAAAACCAAGAAATACGTTGAAAATCGCCAATGGATACCAAAACCGTTCGGACACCTTAGTTACCACAAGTTGATTAAACAAATTATCAACACCAGAGCGTACATCTTTCTGTGGGTAATGTTGGTAATTTTTGATAAAAAAATGCCCAACATGGATGCAAACAGTTTTAATACTATTCTTACGCAGACAACCAATACACTCAATACGGTATTCGAATTCATAGCATATTCCGACCCTTTTTTTTATGATATAGTAACAGAGTACCATTGGACCATGCCTGAAGACACAAACCTTGGTAACCTTATAGCTAGAATATCGGTAAGAGCCAAAGATAGTTTAGTCGAGTTAAATGGGAGGAATTCAGACGAAAGTGATTGGATCAGTATTAACGTAAGCGATGAATTAAGCAATGATACAATGATGGAATTTCTCAACGAATTTGCCGATAACTTTAAGCAGTTGAAAGCTAAATTAAGTCCTTTTTGTTATGTGCTTGCTATGTACATTCTGAACGAAGGAGAATAATGTAGTTCATTATCATGGACAATACTTGTAACTAACTTCGCACATTTTAAAATACATTTTATTTTAATATAACGATATTGCAATTTTTTTTGTATAGATGTATCTAAAATAAAAATTGTATTATGTATTGCACATGATGAACATTTCTTAAATACATATTAAATGTTATTTTTAACTTAAATCCCTCACTTATTATTCTTACTATATATAATAACATAGTATATTGTTTTTTTAGATTAAAATGTGTCATCACGTTTAGTATATTCTTACAAGTTAGATAAATCAATTTTTTACATATAATATAAGTATTATAAACTTTACAATTTAGGATTAAGTTTTAGTGTAACTTAAGCACGTTAAATCTTGAAAAAAAATGTTGTAATCATGCCATTACTTTTATGGACATCTATTATGAGTGATCTTAGAAAGTTGTGAGTACTTAAGTACAAGTTTTAGGTTTCAGTTAATTTTTTTTTTTAAACTTAATTTACGGTGTAAATAATACAATTTTTAAAAACAAATTATATATTAAAAAAAACATGAGCTATTTATAATATTTCAAATGATTAATAAAATTCTACATTTTTAATATTTATAAATTAAGCTAAAATACATTTTGATCATTATTATTATAAAAATAATGGCTTTAGGCATTAAGAAGTACATTTTATGGGAAATAAATAACACATTTAAAAGGATTGCAAAATTCTTAATTTTTGATTAGGGTGGTTTTGCCCCCAGAATTTGTAGAGAACCATTTACATGATTTAAAAATTTAACAATAAAAAGTCAGTACAGTGGGGTTGGAGCATAGTGGGGACGGGGAAGTCACATGTTCATAGGAATTATGACATCTGAAAGTGATGAATTGACTTTCAATTTAACGCTTCATTACGAATGAGTAGTTAGTATGTTCAAACCAGTACAGTCCAAACCAAACATCGTATAAGCCAGCACAGTAAGAAAGTATTAAATTGAGATGCATTATAACACGAGTTGCACGATTCACTCCTAATGCATCCAATGCTTCGGTCCGTCCCATGTACACATCTATGACCTCACATAGCCTTAAGTACAAGTCCTGGTAAACGACTGCTTTGATTCGTATTCTCGTTCGGTCCAGGTTGGCGGTCAATCCTTTTCGGCCTGTACCTCCGGACTAGACCCTGGAAACTATCGTAGGACTCTCTTACGGTGGAAGCCTAGACTGAACTTAAGATCCAGCTAAGTTAAGTTCGTTAGAATTTAAAGGGGTTGCAAAATTAAAAAACAAAAAAATAGTAATAAAACTTGCACTTACCTTAAGTCCCCTTAGGGACTTTTAATATCGACTACGCCAGTTGTTGAGGTCATGGTGAAGAATTGGGGTGGTTAAAGTTGAATAAGGTTAGAGTACTTAAAGTAACGTGGATGACTATATTATTATCCAAATATGGCAATACACGACATAAGTAATAATGGAGCTCGGTGTCCACGAACATGGAAAGTTTTAAGGACCTTAGAAAGTCTTTGAATAAATTCTCTGATTGAAAATTTCTAGGTTTTTGTAATTACTTTTATGATTCTTTTTGAAGTATTGGTGACTTATAACTATTCCTATGCAATTCCAAGCAGTATTACCGTATTTAAGAATTGATTGAGTCATGGCAAAAAACTATACATAATTGATTTATCAAGTACATTCCTATACAAAAATAGTTCAATTTTCGAATTTTATTAATTAGGTTTGTTATGTAAATATCCCATTTAAGGTGCTGGTCTAATGTGACACCATGATATTTTACAATCTCAGTTTTTTTAATTAAATCACATAAATCAATTTTATATTGAAACTTTGATTTTTGTGTATTTTTATACACAAAAACTGTGTATATAATTGTGGCTGGGTACTTTTGTCTTGCGTGAAACCAACAATTTTTTTTATATCGAAATGTTATTTCAAATTGTGTTTAAGAAACCATTTATTAAAATTTTGTCTGATTCGGCATGTTGATAAGTTTATACATAGTTGTATAGGTATATCAATACATATTATATCTTAACGTATAGGATGATTCAGATAATGTTTTTAAAATATTGACCATATAATTTTCCTAAGAGCCTTACCAAACCTGACTCAGAAAATTAAATAAAAATATGTACGCATAATGATAAAACACAAAACCGAGCACAATCCAAACCAGCAAAGCAAAAGTCTAGTTAAGGAAAATAGTAAAGTAGAAAACTAGACCATTGAAACTGTGTACATTTTTTCCGGGTATTCTCGTTATCGTGTTTACAGACACAAAAAACCACAAATCATTTTAAATCCAATACCGTCTCAGCTCCGCATTGAAACTAAATAATTAGATCAAGCCAAAAAAGTATAATTTTTTTAGAATATTATGACAGTATTGTAGTAAAATGTTAAAAAATTTAAATATCATGTTGACCCATCACAATAAATTTTAAACTTAATAATGAAAAATAATTATTCAAAACTGGTTATCAACGATGAAATTCAACAATTTTATTAAATTAATCTTAATATACATTTTTAAAAAATATACAAGTACTTGACCAATAAAGTTAAAAAAGTTAATAGATATTATATGGAAAAAAAAGAGAGAACTATGTTTATACTTATAATACGTGAGTACATTTTTTTTTATAGGTTTCGCCGTCGTATTACGTCAATAAAACATTATCTGATGCATACGTCATTACAGTGAATAATTTGATAACCTACAATGAGCGAGAAATAAAATTTAGTGATCAAGAAATTACGATCCTGGCAATTCCTGTTCAGACTTATAACGACACGAAGATCCGCGATAAGGTTTTTGACAAATTTGACAAGAAAATCGAAGACATTAAATGTACTTGCTCATTAATCGTAAAAACGAAATTGGTGTACTTGGCAAATATTCTGGAAGGGTTGCGAAATGGCAAACCTATTGAAGTCGTACGGAAAGAACTAAACGTGTTAAAACAAGAAGCTGGTAATATGGTCCTGTTGTTTCAAAAGGGCAATGTTAAAGCTGGTAAATGGTTTTGGAGTTATTATTTCAAAATCATGGCGATCATTGAATACGAGGTCAACAAAGATTACTTTGAGGAAACTCCTTTCGAAGAAGAAGAACTACAAAGTGATATTACAAATTTCATAAATGATTGCAAGGATAACAAATACCTTCCCAGAAATAGAACAGAATCTGATTTGATGTCGAAAAATCCCAATGTACCAAATAACATTTTTCAAGAACTTCGAGCGTCCACAGTTATTATTGTAGATTATGTTAATGAAATGCAACACATATCGATTGACGATTTGTATCTAAGACCATTTTGGGATAATCAGGAATTATTGTTCCGTCAAATAACCGGCTCAGCCGTAGACTGGAGGCCAACGATAAGACGTCACGCAGTCGAAGTAAATAAAACCAGGGACTATATTGAAAACCGCCAATGGATATCAAAACCGTTAGGACACCTTAGTTACAACAAGTTGATTGAACAAATTATCAGTGTGAGGATTTACACCTTTCTGTGGGTTATGTTAGTAATATTTAACAGAGAAATGTCTAAAATAAATCCGTTTCATTTAAAACTTTTGTGTATTGAGTCAATGCGAACAATTGATGTGGGACACGAATTAATGCTATACACCGACACTTTTTATTTTGATGTAGTAACAGAGTTACGTTGTGCGATTAATGACAACCAAACTAACTTTGATAGTATTATAGCTAGAATTTCAGTAAGAGTCAAAGACATTTTAAATGAGTTAAACGGGTGTAAATTAAATGGAAGCGTTTGGATCAGTATTGAAATAAATGAAGAGTTTACCTATGCTATGATATTCGAATTTCTTCGAGAATTTAGAGATAACATTAATCTGTTAAAAGAGAAGATAACAATTTTTAACTATGAGCTTGCATTAAGTATTCTGGTCGAAGGAAATTGATGAACTTATCCTAATTAGATGATAGAAAAACAATTAAAAATTTATTTATAAGATAAATGATGTGTAATGTAATATATTACACCTATCTTTTTTTTTCATCTTTATTACCTCACACTTCTACTAAATACTTAATTTGTTCACGTTATTGTTATTTTAACCACTTTCTTTTTTAAATATATCTGAGTACGTTTTATGAATGTTTTTTTATAGTTTTATCTAAGACACAAATCGTATAATTATCTATTATACATGATGAATATAATTGATATAATACAGAAAGAGGACCAAATCACGTAACTAACTCACTATTGTTCTTTCAGAATAATTTTTTCATTAATTTATTTATTAATTTAAGAATTAATTCTTAATTATTCTTTTTGTATTATTTTTACATATAAATGAAATCTCTTTTAAGTTGAAGTGAAGAAAAATATCTAAATTATGTACTGTACACGGTATATTGTAATTATTTTCCAAATTTTATCTAAATTACAATAGTTACTATCTTTTATACAAATTAATAATTACTGGAATAGGAAATAAATGTAATAATTATATTTTGGACACATTTTATGAAATTTATATAGCATCCCCGATGCATTACATTTATTTAAGCAACAATATAATATAGGCATAATAGATAATTATACACAAAACACAATTGAAAATAATTCACTCTAATTGAACGATTTAAACTAAAGTAAATAAATAAATAAGGTATTGGTTTAACTAATAGTTAAAAAGTATCTGATTGACCAAATTATGTACGATACTACGATTGTGACTTACTTGTACATGAACTGTATGATGCTTAAATTTGATTAAGTACATAATTATTTTAAATATTTAAACTCTATAATGCTTAATATATTTAATATATGGGTCGAACTTAAATTGTTTAAATTTGAAAATTCTTAAGAAAAATGTACCATTTTCTTGACCTTTTTGACTTCTCATGTTTTATTAACTTATTAGGTTATACACCGGCCGCACCTGTCTAATGTTACCAACATATTGTCTGGTAGGCGGTCACACCTAACATCAGGCTGTGCGGCAACAAATGTTTAAATTATTATTTTTACATAATTATTGAAATGAAATTTCAATTTAGCATAAAGAGTAAAACCAAAAAAAAATTACATCTTCCATGTGGTATGAGGATTTCTGAACGACTCAAAAATAATTAGAGCTAAAGAAGCCAAGATTTTAAATCAATCCAAAAAAACCAAGTACATTTTTATTTCAACAATAGTTAAAAAAATTATTTTTTCCAAGATATTTCCCACAAATTTTTTTTACATTAAAATTTCTTATCAATAAGAACCTGTGCTTTTTAAATAATAGCATTTAAAATGTGTTTTTATATAACATTTTAAATAGCAATCTAGTAGAATGATCATAGAAAATTTATATTTCCTAATTGCTGTGTACCTAGCTTTTTCTATGTATGGGACAAGGTTTTCTCTTATAGTTTCAAATTCACCAACTACATAACTATTACAGTTTATAGCATACCTATTCACACAAAAATATGACGTGCTTTTAGTAAACAGTATAAAAGCAAATACAGTTATTAAATAGACTATTGTTATTTTGTCTAAATGTGTAATTTTACCAGACATTTATAATTTGTAAATACGTTATACAAACAAAACTATTTGTTGAAGGTATATCAAGTGTCTAAATCAAAATTAGGTTACCAATGTAAGCCTTTATTCCCAGCACTTAAAAAGTTTAGCTACATTACTATAGCTCCATTTTGACTAATTACTTACGTAGTAAGACTTTTTAAAAATGATTGCAAACAACTATATTTTTTGGTCACTATATTTCATACAAACAGTCAACTTCATGATGATTGAATCCACACACAAAGTAAGCATGATTTCTTTTCCACAATATGATTACACAATTATAGTTTAAAAATACCCAAAATGTTGGTAGCTGCTCCCTTCCAGCAACAGTATAAAATCAAATACGATAAGCCTGGGTTGGTGCACTTCTTTATCACCATTTGATGTTTTTTAATTTTTGAGAAGTTTCATGGATTATAAAAAAATAAATAACAAAGGCATTTCTCGTCCAACTATAAAAAAAAAGTATTATTTAAATGCCATAAGTAAACTAGACTATTTTTATTTTGTCTAGATGTCTGAATTTTATTACCCAATTATAATTTAAAAATACGTTTTTACAGACAAAATTATTAGCTACAGATGTTTAAAGTGTGTGAAACAAAATTAGGTTATTATTATAAGCCGTTATTCTCAGAACTCGAATAACTTAGCTACATCATTATAATTCCATTTTGACTAGTTGCATTTACGTAGTAAAACTTTGTCAAAAATGATTGCACACAACTTTATGTTTTTGTCATTATATTTAATACTAACAGTTAACTTTATGGTAACTGAATCAAAAGTAAAGTAAGCATAATTTGTTTTCCACAATATTAAACGATTTTACACACGTATAATTTAGAATTTAATACTGACGTCGCTTTAACTACCAAAATGCACTTGCCCCCAACGTCAACCTAACCTTTCATCGGTACAACATGTATAGAGTTGATCATCCAGACGGCACCTCTCATGCTGGCTCAGCTCTTCGGATAAAATCTTCGCTACTTTACCACGAATCACCCCCTTCCAAGAACCCCACCTACAAGCTGCAAACATTTCTATCCAATTAAGTCACATCCCGATAACCCTTTCGTCAACATATTGCCCACCAAGCCAGCCCATAACTACAGCAAATCGCCAAGCTCACTTTCACAAGTGATGTAGTAAGGGGTTCCCATAAAATGGAAAAAAACTATTGGTCAAAAACTAGATGGAAGACTTTCACTCAGATTTTCCCTAAAAATTCAAAACGACATTGATAATTCAATTTATCTATTAACAAATTCAATTGAAAAAGCCGCTTTCAATGTCTCTTCCCAACGCAAAAGTCAAACAAGGCATGGAACAAACTTTCTACCTACCTTCTTCAACTCCTCAAAGCTAAACGCCGAGCTGGATCCATTTGGGAAAATACTAGATACCCTAATGATAAAACTACTTATAGTAATCTAGCAAACAATCTAAAAAAATATAGAAATATATGGAAAAATATAGATCCCAACAGTTTACGCCCCATATAGAATCGCCTAGGGGGAGTGGACGAGTGGGTAAGGCGGCAGTGTGTTAGCGCTCACTGTCGCCGGTTCGACACTCGGTCACAGGCGCTCCGTTTGCTGGGCGAGCAATCGTCCGGTGAAAAGGAACCGCCATCCCCCTACCCGGCGACGGATTGACGACACGTCCCGGAAGCGAATTCGTCAACAAACCATCTCATGATGGCAGCATTGGGCCTTCATGGCCCGTTAAGCTACATGATGATGATAGAATCGCCTACTCTGAAAAATGGCTCCCTCTGGAGAATGTCATAAAAACGTCTAACTCAACGTATTTCAATTCCTCCACTGTTACACTCCGATGGAACGCATGCACTCTCCAACACTGAACAGCAAATATTTTTAGTGACCACCTGGGGAAAATTTTTACTCCCTACCAAACCCTACATACTCTTCCTGCTACGATGACAAAGTTATCAAATTTCTTTCATCGCCTTTACCTATGTCAATCCCAGCAAAACCAATTACACCGTCAGAAATTATAGCAACTATCAAAAATGTTCACCCCAAAAAAGCCCCTGGACATGACTTAATTCCACTACAGTAAAATAATCAGAAACTTAACAAAAAATTACGCATATATTAAACTTTATGCTTACGCTATCCTATTTTTCCCCAATCAAAAAACACTCTATAATTATCATGGTGCCAAAACCCAACAAACCCAAACGTATCGTTTCCTCATATCAACCTATCAGTTTAACTATTGGTAACCTGTGGAAAATATCACTCAATATTTCATTATATACTTGGCAAGAACATTTTATACTTTTATGTATAACAATTTTATTGGATACTATTTGTTATTTTTGTGTTTGAATTTAATTTTCTACATTGTGGCAGCTACTACAACTAACGTCTTGTAAACTAGGTTTGTGAGAAATACTATTACATAATAATAGTAAATCAACATTTTTAGTAAATTAATATTAATATTATAAAATGGCAACAAAATATTTATGTTCTTGGCCAATAAAGTTTTAAGTGTCAATAGGATCACATAAAGGGAATTTACCAAAAAAGAGAATTATGAATATAATTTTATGTAAGTGCATATTTTTTTTTATAGGTTTCGCCTTCATATTACGTCAATAAAACATTCTCTCATTCATACGTTAGTACTGTTAATAGTTTGATAACATATAATGAGCGAGAAATCAAATTTAGTGATAAAGAATGTACAATTCTGACAACTCCTATTCAGACTTATAAAGACACCAAAGACCGCGATAAGGTTTTTGAAAAATTTTATAAGAAAATCGAAGATATTAAATGTACGTGCTCTGTAATCGTGAAAACAAAACTAGCATATTTATCGAATATTCTGGAAGGCTTGCGTAGTGGCGGAGCTATAGAAGTTGCACGAGCAAAACTTAACGTATTAAAAGAAGAAGCTGGTTTAATGGTTCTGTTGTTTCAAAAGGGCAGTGTCAAAGCGGGTAAATGGTTTTGGAGCTATTATTTTAAAATCATGGCAATAATTGAATACGAAAGCAACAAACATTTCTTTGGGGAAACACCTTTCGGAGAAGAGGAATTACAAAGTGAAATCACAAATTTCATAAATGATTGCAAAAATAACAAATACCTTACCAGAAATAGAACAGAATCTGAACTGGTGTCGAAAAATCCCAATGTACCAAATAACATATTTCAAGAACTTCGCGTGTCTGTAATTATTGTTATGGATTATGTTAACGAAATGCAATACATACCGATTAATTATTTGTATCTAAAACCATTATGGGATGAAAACGAATTATTGTTCAGTCAAATAACAGGCTCAGCCATAGATTGGAGGCCAACGATAAGACGACACGCAGTCGAAGTGAATAAAACCAAGGAATACATCAAAAACCGCCAATGGATATCGAAACCGTTCGGACATCTTAGTTACCACAAGTTGATTAAACATATTATCAGTGTGAGGATTTACACCTTTCTGTGGGTATTGTTGGAAATATTCAACAAAGAAATGCCTCAAATGGGTCTGTTTCATCTAAATCTAATGTATGTGGAGACAATTCGGGCAATTGATAAGGTACAAAATTGTATGCACTATACCGAATTTTTGTTTTATGATTTAGTTTCAGCGTTTAAAGGTACAATGCACGAACGCCCATTAAATTTTGATAGCATTATAACTAGAATATCGACGAGAGTTAAAGATATTCTCGTTGATTTGAACGGGAGAAATTCAAATGGCAGTACTTGGATCAGTATTAATATAAACGAAGGGTTTGCCTTTACTGAGATATTGGAATTTCTTCAAGAATTTAAAAATAATTTTAATTTGTTAAAAGAAAAGTTATTGATTTTAAACTATGATCTCGCATTAAGTATTCTGATTGAAGGAAATTGATGCTGTTGGGAATAATGACCAAATGATTAACCTACCTTTAGTTTTTTTTTTTACTTTATTACATACTATTGATACCAGTTGGTTAGTCAAATCTTATTTGGTCATACATTTTCATTTCTATTAAATCATCTTTTATTGTTTTTATTACTTTCTTTTTAATGTGTCCGAGTACTGATGATTTTTTAAAATTGTATCTAAATCACAAAAATCATATTATCTAATTTGCATGATGATTATTTTAATATAGTAGTATTTTATTAAGTAATTTTTTAAGTGTAAGAAATTGATGTAGTAAAGGAAAATATCCAAATTATGTATCGAACTTTGCACATATTATTTCACTGTACACATTTTGTTGTCATTTTTTCCAAATTTGATTTAAAATACAAATCTTATTATTTATTTACATATTTAATGTATTATTTTCACAAAATAACATACACGAAGTCTCAATTTAACATACAAAGTATCTATCTAGTTATTATATGTTAAAAGTAATCCATTTTGTATGCGGTAGAAATCTTTCAACTTTTTCCTGAACGATTAAAAATGGTTTAATTATCAATTGTAGTTGACTACTTTTTTAATTTAAACTTATTTATTTATTTAATACATTAAATATATTAATTCAATTTTTTTAATTTTTTTGTCTTAATTAACTAAAATTATTATTTTTTTATTATTGTTTATTTCTCTTTTCTCGATTGTTTATTTTTGAACAACGATGTAATTGCTTAACTAATTCTGTTTTTTTTACCATATTTTTATAAGATGTAATTTATTGGAAGAAAACTCGCTAAAAAGCTTATAGGCTACGTTTTAAGCTTTTTTTTTTAAAATGCAATACCACAGGAAATTTGTTTGGTTTTTTTTGCCTTTGAGAGCATACCTATCCTTTCTGCATGTCCGGCAAAAATTTGTTTTTACCTTCACCGATATTTTTGCCAATTTCCTTTTATGTTGGGTATTTTACAAGAAAGTTTTTCAGTTATCAGAAAAGTAGTGTTTTCAGTTAATAATTGGAAACTTTATTGACAAAATTTGTTTTTGTATTTTTTTAGGTATTTTGCTTATGCCAAAAACTTTTTCCTCTTTCAATCACATACAAAGGAAATTGAGGTATTTTCATTTGGGGGGGGGGGGGGGCTAAAGAAAATTCTGGGAGGTCCCTTTTAGCCCCTATTTTAGCCGACTATGGCCATGCTCGTTGAATATCTAAGGCCTTATTTACATGAAATCTAATTATATTTATATTTTGCAAGCGTATTTTTGACATCGAATAGCCAAATTTGAAATAGCCAAGCTATTACTTTTCTCTTTTGTGGGATATTTTAAATCATAAAAAAGTTATACGCGGACGATATTTCAATCGACAAAAGCTTCAATACATTCATATAAACAAGTTTTTCAGTTATCACAAAAGTAGTATATTCTCCATTTATTAAAAATGTTAAGGAAATACATTTACTACCATTTAATTAATGTCATATTGAATACCTAGTATCTTTCATACAAAAACATTGATGTTAACTTATTCACTCAACATTGCAATTTCGAATTAATGAATCAAATTACTAAGAACTTCTACCTTTTATATAAAAAAAAAACCATACATCTTTTGATAATAACTAATGTTTTAAAGTTGGATGGGAAGGAAAGTGCGGTTGGGTAATGCGCGCAGATAAAAATAACACTACTTTCTACCTTTCCTCCTGCCCTAAACTTCAAACTTCAATAACTTCAAAAATTTAATAAAATATATAGGTTACCATTTAAGTTTCAAAAGTTGCTATCAAAAAAACTTAGTTGGAAGGGGGGTAAAACAAAAAAAACTGTGAAATATTGAAATTATATTGTATAAAAACAATATGAAAAAAAAAATGTATTTCTTATAAAACCCTATGAGATATTGAGTGGTTCATGATAAAAAAAATCACCCTGTATAGTACATATAGTTATACAGTAATTTTCAATTATATTTCGTGAGGGGTCTCAAAATAAAGTTTTAAATAAACTTAGAAACCACCAAAACTTTAAATTTAGAATTTGGGATTTTATAAAAAAAGTTAACTGATTGGTTTTTTGTTGCTTAGCCACGTCGCATCAATGTTTTTTCAGTTCTACGGCAACGATTTTTCTATAATAAGAACGTTACTTATTAGTTATTATTTAACTACCTAGTACTTACCTAGTATGTTTTGTTGGAATTAGATTTTAAAAATTACATTTTAATTTTAAGATATATACATGAGAGTAATTAAAAGTATGCCCTTTCTTCATGTCCCATTGTTCCTTCTCCTGAATCCTAATCAACTATCGGATAATGGTTTTCAACAAAACAAAGAAAAAGTTCTCCAAGTTTTATAATATGGTTTTTGACATAGATACGTCTTATGGCTGGCGGTCATTCTACAAATTTGTCTGAAACGTCACGCTGAATGTCACACTGGTCTTTGGTGACCAAATATATTGTACAAATCAGTAAAATGTTTAATGAGGCGGTCTAAACACAAAAGGTATATTTTATCAGTTAACATCATCTTTGAGAATACATGAAAAATATAATTGTAATTTTTTTTCCCGTGGTCATTTGCGGATTTTAAACTTAATGTTATAGTTTTAAGAACAAATTAAATTTAATAAACACTATTATTCAAAAAAAAAAAAACAAAAAATCAAAACACTAAAAAAACGCAATCCAAAGAGTTAGTACAAACACAAAACATAGACTGTTTACCAAAATCATTAATATGGATTACTATTTAAACTAGTAGATTCAAATTTTATGATAAATTTAAAAAAATTTTATGATATTATTTATGACAATTTTTCAAATTAATTTATAATATGTAGCTAATAGCTCACACCTCGGACAACGTCAAAACCTAACGAATATTCTTGAAACATTTTATGCTGTACATTTTAAAGTATAGTTTATATTTAAATGTAAACCTATTAGACATCCGGGATATAAGATATCCTTTACATATTCAGTAAAACAATACTTTGCAAGATCTCGACAGTTTTGTCGGGTTTTCGTTAACTTTATGTCATCGTCAGTCATATTATTAGGGCAAAGAGTTGTTATCCATTTCAATTTTTCTGCATCCAAGGTTTCTAGTGTCTTATCCAAACACAGTTCGTATGTCACCGGAAATATCGTGACGACCAACACTTGGAGTACATGAAAATTATAAACGTTATAATTTTAAAAAAAGTTGGAATAATCCATCTAATTTAAGACACTCATTTTTCGGAAAGAAATGAAAATTTTCTGGTTTTAAAACTTAAAATTTTTAAATGCATTAAATGTCTAATTTAAAATTTGATAACAAGCTGATTACGCTGCTAAAATGTTGTCAAATTTATGACTTAGAAATTTACGGACTTTTAAAACAGTTTGATAATATTTTGACTATTTTGAAGCTATATTTATATATGTATTAACACTAAACAGAGTATGTGATGATTATTGTAAAATCTAAAGGTCTACTTTAAGACTACGTTTCACTTAATAAAATTGAAACAATGGAATCATATATTCCAGTATTTGTGTTCGAAAAATCATAGTTTCTATTAATTTATTTAAATATATATAATAAGAAACAAATCTGCTAGTTGCTAAAATATTATATTATTACCAAATTGCGTATTCACTCTAAAATCTAAACACAATATTAGACTACCAAGGTAGTCGCATGATAACATTTTTACACAGACAAAAAAATATAAAGTAGCATAGCCAAAAGCTAGGCTTGGCTTAAATGGATCAGACGATATTGTATTGTTGTAAGAAGTACCAAATTGAAATGATTGTATTATTAAAAAATTGTGTATTGACTAAACAGAATAGGAGACAAACAAGTTTGTCCAAACTGAACTTAGCTCATTTTTTACCGACATTTTTGCCACAGTCAACTTTCCCCTCACTTCGTGCATAATTTAATTTGGTTAATGGCTATTTTTAATAATTGTTGAATCAAAAATCATATTCGTATAAAGTAAATGGAAAAAAAAAATCAGTAATTACCAAACAAGGTGGACAATTGATATAATCCTTTTTCCTTTAGACAACCAGACAAGTCTTTGCAGGCTTGGTGGATGAAACGCATGTCCTTTATAAAAACAAAACAAAAATGCATATGAAAAGCTGCACGTTAGTTCTTTTTATAATTATTAATTTTAACTAATAATGACTATAAAAGTATAACAAAAAAATAATTAAAAATAAGTTTAATATCTTTTAAGTTATTTACCCGGTATGCTAAATCGAACATAAAATACTGTATACAAATTATACTACGTTGTTTGATTGTAAAATATAATAAATGCAATAAAAGTTCATGCTTATAAAGAAATTACCACGTCGGTATCTATTCTCAATACTGCCTTTTTTAATAAAATAAACGTCAATTGAATTTTACATATTCATCATATTCCTTCCTAACCTTACGTTATGTGTCATTAATATAATAATTAGGGTTCGATGCGTGCTTTACCTCCTCTTTTGGTTCGTCTTCGCCATCGGCACCACCAACTGTCGCTTCCATTTCTCCATTTGCATTGTTACTACTAGCTGCCATGTACTTTATATATATATAAAAAAAATGGAATTTAAAAGCTACACGTCAGTTTTTGTAAAACTAATAAATTTATCATATTATTTTATCCACGAATATTGTTTATTAAAAAAAACATTTTTATTGATAACTAGATTATAGTACCTACTTACAATTAGTTTTATAATATGATAATAGGGTACGACTTTTTAAAATTTGGACAACTTTTGTCTCATAACAAAATATTATTTAAGATTCTATCTCACTCCGAACCTGATCGTTGACCATGCAACATCGTGCTCCGTTATTTCATCTAGTTATTATCAAACATCTCGTTACATTTTTCACCGTTTTTCTCGTATTAAAAAGTAATCTTTTTGAAAAAGTGCCTGCTTTCCAACGAGTTGAACATCTCATTTCTACATCACCTCTGAGCCTCATCATTGTCTTTTTGGTAATTTATTTAATTAATATATTATTAATTGCTAATACTGCCATCGCGACCGCGCTCGGACGGTCCGCTTAAACCAGTTATTGCTATCGCGCGATAAATTTACCTGTCGCCATGAACGAAAATAACAAAACAGTACCTCCGTTAACAATAAAAGCGTCACGTATACAGAGCGTGCCAAATCGACTTTCGCTTTCTTCAGATCTATCCGATCATACTGATGGACTTATTACTCCTAATAGCACTAAGCGACTCGGCTCTCCGGGCCTATCACCCAATAGTAATAAACATCAAAAAAATCAAAATAAATCAACAAAAAACGACTCTGAATTTCAAACGGTTAAATACAAATCTAAACCGATATCAACTGAATCATTAGCAGGGAAAAATAAAAAACATATAACTGTTTTTGCTTCCTCTAATAGATTTGCTCCACTTGACATCGATAATGCTGAAGACGAAAATATCGAAATAGATCAGACGGGCAACGACCTAAATGAGGAAATTGAACAAACAAAAATCAAACCTCCTCCACCTATTTTCATCCGTGGAGCATTAGATTTTCACACACTTCGAACATGTTTAATCGATATAATCGGCGCCAATAATTTTGTTGTTAAAGCAACTACCAAGAACTTAAAAGTCCAAACTACCAACTCCGACTCATATAGATCAGTCATCAAATATCTAAAAGAAAATAAGGCTGAGTTTCATACCTACCAAGCTCAAGAAGACAAACCCTTCCGAATAGTCATTCGTAATCTCCACCCTTCCACTCCAACATCCGAAATAGGCTCAGCGCTTGAAGAAATTGGGGGATATACAGTCCGAAATGTCTCCAATGTTTTAAACAAAACTACAAAAAATAAACTCCCAATATTTTTCATTGATTTGGAACCCGCTGAAATCAACAAGGACGTCTTTCATATTAACTCCTTACTAAATACCAAAATAAGGATCGAGGAACCATATAAAAGACGCACTGTTATACAATGTACAAATTGTCAAGAATATGGTCATTCTAAATCATACTGCGCACACCCTCCAAGATGTGTTCGTTGTGCCGCTTACCACCCAACTTCTTCCTGTACGAAAACTAAAGATCAGCCACCAGTTTGTGTTCTCTGTGGAGGAAATCATACCGCAAATTACCGAGGATGCCAAATCCACAAGGATCTTCAAAAACTACACTATGGTAAAAAAATTCCAAATAGAAAATATAATTCAATAAAATATGTAAATTACAGTAATATTGTTAAAGGGGGGGACGACTCCGGTTATAGAACTCGTCAGGATCCTCCTGATATTAAAAATACCTCATCTTTTCCAAACCTAACCCACCAACATCTCCATTCCAACGCTCCAAATAATA
The DNA here is from genome assembly GCF_023614345.1 of Adelges cooleyi. Taxonomy (NCBI): domain Eukaryota; kingdom Metazoa; phylum Arthropoda; class Insecta; order Hemiptera; family Adelgidae; genus Adelges; species Adelges cooleyi. Next base: position 557,317 of record NW_026095979.1, read on the forward strand.
CACCCCCAAATGCAACTATTAATCCACCTGAGTTTAATATAGCTACTCAACTTTCCTCCTTCATTTCTGAATTTAAATTAATAATTAACCCTCTCATATCACTACTCACAACAGTTATAAATAAACTTATGAAAGATGGTCAGTAATCAACCAAATATAAACGTACTAAAGATATTGCTTTGGAATGCTAACGGTTTAAAACAACATGATTCTGAACTGCTAAATTTACTATCAGAAAAACAAATCGATCTGGCACTTATTTCTGAAACCCACTGTAAACCAAACACTAAACTATTTTTCCCTGGTTTTAAGGTTTATAGAGCTGATCACCCCGACAATACTGCTCATGCAGGATCTGCTATTATTATTTCCTCTAAAATCCAGCATCAGTTACTCCCTATTAACCAAACCCCTACTATACAGGCAACTAATATCCAAATAACATTAAATCACACACCGATCAAAATATCTTCAGTTTACCTTCCCCCTCATCCTGCTATTACTTCGACACAACTAAAAGATTTTTTAAAATCCCTAGGGCCAAACTTCTTGGCTGGGGGCGATTTTAATGCCAAACACTCCCAATGGGGTTGCATATCCGACAACTCAAGAGGAAAAATACTCCAAAAAATCATTAACAACAACAATTACACATCCATATCGCCAAATGGTCCTACCTACTGGCCCCAACACGAAAATAGACACCCTGATATATTAGATTTCTTTCTTTCAACACTACCTAGAACTATGAAATTCTCTATTAATAACCTAAATGACCTTAGCTCAGACCACACTCCTGTCCTTCTAAAATTAAATGAAAGTCCAGAACTTAATCTTATACATCCTTCTTTATCACAAGGCCCAGTAAATTGGAAAGAATTCTCTGAAATTATGCAAAACACTACTAATCTAAATATCTCCCCTTAAATCAAAAATAGATATAAAAAACGCTGACCAAGACCTCGTAACTTCTGTACAATCTGCCGTTCACAATGCGTCATATCCAACCAGTAAACATCAATCAAATAATCATACTTTGCCTTTATATATTAAAACGTTGATTTCCGATAAAAGACGTGCACGCTCCAGATGGCAGAAATATCGATATCCTTCCGACAAACAAATATTTAATCACTTAACGAACACTATTAAAAAATTAATAATAAAACACAAAACTGAGTACTTCGAAAGAAAATACCAGTCCTTAAACTCAAAAGATGGCTCACTTTGGAAAACTACCAAAAGCTTACTTAACATAAAACAACAACTTCCACCTATAACTGGCCCAAATGGATCCTTGGCCATCTCTGACAAAGAAAAAGCCAACCTTTTCGGAGAGCATTTTTCCAACATTTTCAAACCACATACTGACGTATTTCCCAACCACGAACACTTAGAAAAGGTTAATATTTTTGTCAATAGTCCTCTTCCAATGTCATTACCTGCAAAACATACCTCACCAAGTGAAATAAAATTTTTAATAAATAAATTAAAAGAAGGGAAATCACCAGGACATGACCTCATAACTAACAAAATCCTCAAAAATTTGCCAAAAAAAACAATTGTTCTAATAACTTATATTTTTAATTCCATGCTGCGAATTTCTTATTTTCCATTAATATGGAAAATATCCACAATAATTGTTATCCCCAAACCCAACAAATCAAAAATTGAGATTACTTCCTATAGACCTATCAGCTTACTCCCAACTCTCGCCAAATTGTTTGAGAAAATTATACTCATAAGGATAAGACCAATATTACATGCCCACAACATAATTCCTAATTCCCAATTTGGCTTTAGATCCAATCACTCGACTGTTCACCAAATTCACAGACTAACAGATCAAATTTGTTCTTCCTTTGAAAAAAAACAATATTGTCCGGGGTATTTTTGGATGTGGCCCAGGCCTTTGACCGTGTATGGCATGAAGGCCTACTCTTCAAACTCAAATTGTTTCTACCTGCCCCATATTACTTAATAATTCGTTCTTATTTAGAAAATAGAAGTTATAGAGTCAGATATGGTAATTCCTTTTCACCATACCACCAAATTAAAGCAGGAGTGCCCCAGGGCAGTGACCTCTCCCCTGATCTATTTAATGTTTTTACGGCTGACATTCCAAAAACACCAAATACTATTATGGCTACTTATGCAGATGACACTGCAATACTCTCCCCAGGAAATGATCCAGAAGTTACTTCCAATTTCCTTCAAACTCACTTAAATCTAATTGATTCCTGGTCATCTAATTGGAGAATTAAAATTAATCCAGATAAATCTGTGTACGTTCCCTTCACACTAAAAAAATCTGTTCCACCCCCTCCCCAATTCCAAGGAATACTTATTCCAATATCCTCGGAAGTCAAATATCTTGGTGTCACACTCGACAAACGACTAACTTGGGGCTCCCACATTAAATCTAAAAGAAAAATTCTGAACAGCAGACTCCATTTACTACGTCCAATCCTCAAATCAAAATTACCTTTCCACACTAAAATTATTATATACAAATCCCTATTAAGGCCTATTTGGGCATATGCAATCCAAATTTGGGGATGTGCAAAACCATCCCAACTTCGTACCTTACAAGCTTTCCAATCTATCACTCTACGTATTATCTCTTCTGCCCCATGGTATGTATCAAACTGCACACTTCAAAATGACTTTAAAATAGAACTAATAAACCATTTAGCCATAAAACACTACAAAAAATTTCATTCCAAATTACACACTCATTCTAACCCTTTAATATCTCAACTTGCTTCTAATTCACTCCCCGGAAATCCACCTCGCCGACTCCGAAGACATTGGTGTCGAGATCTGTTAATACAATAATTCAAATTAATCTAACTAAAAATAATTAGAACAAAAATCACGTTGGGTTCTATTACTGGATAGCCTCCCTCCTCATATCAAATCACCGTTTCTATTTGTTTATTTTTTTTTCCCTCTCTCTGTATATATAACAATGTAACTATTTGCTTATTATGCCTTGCAGCATAGATTGTAAATACTCTTTAATAAATAAAAAAAAAAAAAAAAGATTCTATCTGTGTAAAGGGTAGATGATGTTTGAGATGTACCCTACTTTTTCAAGATACAAATAATTATGCAAATAATAATTACATAACGAATAATTGATTGACAGTTCTTAAAACGCCTTAAATTTTCTCACATTCTAGTAAACGTTTATTTTTCACATTTGTTTAAATTATCTACCCTTTTGACTAAGACTATTTCTGTTTCATAGGATATTGATGTAACTCTATAAAAGGTTGCTTAATTGCATAATATAGTGTTTAATAATCATACAATATTTTTCTTTTTTTTAGACACTAAATGCTAAATCAACTATACTGTTATTAAACGACTACATTGTTTGACTGTATAGTAAATTGAATAAAACTAATAGTATAATATTCGGGCCTACGTGGTTATTTCCAAGTTGATATGTATTCTCATTAACCCTTTTCTTTTTTTAATAAAACAAATGCCTACTAAATTTTACATATTTATCATATTGCTGTCTAACTTTGGGTTGTAAATAATCAATATGATAATCGAGTTCTTATGCTTGCTTTACCCGACTTGATGATATGGCTCCACTACCGGCACCACTAAATGTTGTATTGTTACCTCTTGCTGACATGTCCTTTTAAAAAAAAAAAATGAAACTGAAAAGCTGCACTTCAGTTCTTTTATAATCGAAAACTAAAATATACTGTATTCAAATGACTACTTTGTTTGATTATATTATAACGTTATATAGGGTGAAGGAAGGTATTTTCGTGGCATAAGCAAAATAACAGTTATTTTAACAATCAGTGTGATTTTCAAGACAATTTTCTAATAGGGAATTACGCGATACGATCAAACAAACATATCACGAAATTGCTTATGCCACGAAAATACCTTCCTTCACCCTATTATACAAGTTTATATCTATGGGTATAGTTATTAATACGTTGCTGGATTTGTTGTACAATTCGGATTGGGATAGGCTAATAGGTTCATTAATTGTTGTCGCTTCCGTATCATCACTCGAACTGGTACCACTGACTACAACGCCTAAACCAACACAAAAATAACACATGTTGTAAAAAAAAACCTTGTGGCCGTTTAATGAATTGTGTTTGGCCACACCGCTTTTGTGCGCTACCCATACGATTATACATGTTGCCCGGTAGTGGATTATTTACAGTTATTACTTAGCCAATTAAATGATGTAGAGATAAATATAAATGGGATACAAATTATGATCGAGCAGTGTGCAGCTAAAACCCGACAAATTGTAAGATGTATAAAATATATAGTTGGACTGTCAATGAAAGAGACTAAAGTGTGTTCTACCTGTGCTTGTCATAATACTAATATCACACAGTGTGACTTACCCGAGCGTAGGATTGTGAAAATCACAAAGACAAAATACAAAACGAGTTTTAAATCGATCATAATAAAGTATTAATTGAAAACTACTTGTTATGAGTAAAATGTTTTAGCAAATGAGCAACGTTAAAAACTTCAATAGTGTATTCCTCGACGACTGCAATGGTGTACAATTTTTGTAATAGCACAAGTCAAAAACTTAAAATCTAGAATTTATCGTACTGACAGCTATTCAAACAGGGGACGCCGTTAGCTGTAGCCGAAAATTGTTTTATTAATTATGTTATTCTTACAATGTAACAGTTGCTGTTTACCGGGAAAACATAGTGCGTTAATGTGAGACTATATTTTGTGGAACGAGAATTGAATTTTAATTATTCGATAAAAATGTTGTCACTGTTATAGCAATTAAATTTGAAGGTGGTATATTTTAAAAAGTACTTTACATCGACGATAAGGAGGCGTTTGACATCCCCCTCCCTCTTGTCTTTTTCTTCTGGGGTCCTCTTTGAGATTAGGGTATGAACCCTTTCATAGTTTCCATCTTCGCTCGTCCCTATTAAGATTTGGTGACTTAAACATCCGTCAAGCTTGTTTGCAACGTACCTTTTTTTTCCCCCTTTGTGGTTTTAACATTTATCCGTCATATTTTTGTTAGTACTACTATTGTGTTTTGATTTATCACTTTTCAACACAACGCACGTGTGACCTACTTTGGCACGCGCGCAAGTTCTCAGCGTCAGGGGCCGATGGCGCAATGGGAAAAAATGTTTGCGTCTTAGCCAGCACTTTTCCTATATTTTTTAAGTTTGTTTTTATTTTATTTATTTATTTACGGAATTAATTCCATTTACAATATATAATATTACAGCAGTATAGACAAAAAAGAACAGTATAAGAAAAACTTACAAACTAACAAAAACATTTTTACAACTACACACTAAATGTTGACCTAATGTCATTTATACTACAAGAAAATAAATCTAATTTTACTGAATTTGCATTAGACATTAAAATATTTACAACTGAGGATAAATTATAATTAGTACGTATATTTTTTTAAATAAACAAATCATTGTTTCTCGTAGAGTTAGACTTAACTTTACTTAGTTTAGTTTTTCTAATATTTTGATGGCAATCAATTTGATTGTTTAATAATTTAAAAAGAAAAACGAAATTTAAATATTTTCTACGATTTCTTAAAGTAGGAATATTAAAAAATCCAGAAACTCCTTCATAACCCGAATGAGGAAGTCTTTCGACATTGCATTTATAAGATAAAAAAACGTAAAAAAGAGTTTTGAATTGAATCTAGTGTTTGATTTAAAATTAAGGAGCGTGGAGACCAAATAAGTACGGCATATTCTCACTGTGGTCGCACAATAGAAAAATAGACATTTCTTAAAGCAAAATAATTATTAAAATTTAAACAACTCCGTTTTAAGAGACCTAATTTTGACGATGCTTTTATTTTTTATCTTATTGATTTGTTCTTTAAAATTCATTTTTGTATCAAAAAATACACCTAAATCATTAAATTAATTAACACGATTGATCTAAGAGTTTGTTAATTGAAAATTAAAATCGCCGTTTTGTCGCCTTCCTCTGGATCTAAGCTAGTCACAAAGCCATCTAATCAGAAAAATATCAACAATACACGCACCACCAGTAATATCTATAAACTGTCAGAAAGGTCTACCTTTCTTGAAAACTTCCAATCTCTTATCACACCACTAATTAATCTCCTCACGACTGTAATAAATAAAATTATCTTTAAAAATAACGTATAATACTAACGAAAATTCCCCGCTATCCATTCTCACCTGGAATGCCAATGGTCTTAAAAACCATAAAAAAGAGTTTCAATTTATTCTAGAAGACAAAAAAATTGTCATAACTATTGCCCCCCACACTAAATGCAGAACATCACTTCGCTACATTAATTTATTGAAAAAATAATGTTCAAAGACATTTTATTTATTTTTTTATTATTTCATAGACATTTTATATTATTATAGTAAACTTTAAACTTAATATTGTTTTGAACACTCAATACAGCTTTAGAAAATACTTATAGTTGTACATACTATAATGTATTTGAAAATATCTATCGAAAAACAGACCTGTTGTTAGCGCTGAATATGACAACATCGTTGTCGTAACACGTGTACGCAAGAAGTGTATAATTTTTATGGTCTAGGGTTCAAGTAGATTTTATATCTTTACTAAAAAATATATAGTTTCCAAAGCAACTTTTTTACAGCAGTCTCGAATTTCGTGTAATTGTGTAAAGTAATGACAATCAAAACTATTTACTTCTTCCTTTAAAACAATGAAAATAGCTGAGACTCTAGCCGTACTAGAGTTATTGAATTAGTCTAATATATTAGCATATCTTTAAAATGAGGCAATATTGTTTAACTACTTGATCACCTTTTTAGGTGATCTTCCTTGTTACAAATGTTTTTTTTTAGTTTAAATTAATTGATTGTGTTATGTTAGTTGCTCTTCCAGAAGCCGAATATATTGGAGACAATAATGAGTAAAAGACTGAAGTGGGCTGGACATGCTTGGCGTAGTCAGAATCCCTTGCAACGTATAATATTAGAAAAGGATCCAGCAGGAAAGAGGCCACTAGGAAGACCTCGTATGTGATGGGAAGATATGGTTAAAAAAGATGTAAGTGCCTTAGGTGGAGGATCAGATTGGAAGGAACGAGCATCCGACAGAGATGGCTGGAGGGAGGGGTGTTTGACGGGATGGTCCTAGCGGCCGTTTGCCCGAAGAAGAAGAAGTTATTGATTTGTCAATAAACAAATTCGATACTAGGCTAAAAACAAAATAATGGTAATGATTTAAAATTAGACAACGACTCATTATATTCGTATTGATAAATTAATTAAAGACGAGGACAAGTATCTGATTAGGTAAGGTGGCAGTGCGCTCACTTTCAACGGTTCATCATTCACAATCAGTGATAGGCAGTCTCTTTCTCTGGACATTGGACAATGGGCAGGACTGCTAAAATATAAACTTTTATCTTCCTCTGTGCCCCCAGAGGACCGAACGTAGGTAATTTAAGTCCACACCCCGTCGAAATAAGCCAGTCGGCTGCCCAACAATGGTCTTACAGTGGTACTGGTTAACTGGCACATGTGGAGTAGCAAACCTTTCCTGTTATGCTGATGTTCAGCCCTCCCCTTACGTGTCTCTCTTTTTTGGAGTAACGAGTGATGTGTTATATCCGTAATATTTACTTCCGGTCACCTGTTGATTCCTTTCCGTATGATTTACTTCCGTCAAAGAAAACGTAACGCTTTTTCTACGGTCACTTCCCACGCCAGCACAAAAAATAATATCCCAGCAGGGCGCGCAATAAACAACATCGTTCTAAAAAATTATAAGATATTTACATCAATACAAAAAACACAAGTATATTTTTATTTCAAACATAGTTTAAAAAATTATTTTTTCCATGATAATTCCAACAAATTTATTTCGCACTGAAATCTGTTATTAATAGAAACCTGTACTTTTTTAGATATGTCATTTAAAATGTGTAAAATAACATAAAATGAAATTTATTTTTATTTTATATTTCAAATAAAATTACTATAGAATGATCATAGAATACTAATGTTTCCTATTAATTGCTGTGTGGGCATCTTATATATGTATTAGGCAATAGTTTTCTCTTATATTTTCTAATCTCACCAACTACACAATTAGACCCTAGCATTATTATAGTGTGTAGTATATACACACAAAAATATGACGTCATACTTTTAGTAAACAGTATAAAATCAATTATTATTACTATTTTGTCTAAGTGCGAGATTTTATCAGACATTTATAATTTGTAAATACGTTAAACAAACAAAATTAGAAAACGGATAATGTTTCTTGATATATGAGCCTTTTTGTGGTCTTTCATAAACTCGAGTAGCCCGAGTGCATATTTGACAAGTACTGATATTAGTTATATCTACTTGATTTCTATGATTTTGCTAAATGAGTGTTATTATGTTTTTACGTCGAATTAAAGAAGAAAATATAGACCATAGTAAAATGCCAAAATTATGTTTTTTAGAACAAGCTTGTGCCGTTTTCTGTTATGACTACAGTAATGTGTTTGGATATTTGTTCGGCATTTCGGATCGTAGGAATGAAAAAAAATTACAAAATGTTGTATATTTTTCTATATACAGAATAATAATTAATATTTTTTTATAATATAGTGTTTTTTTAATATGTTTTTACATAATATTTCAAATGACATTATAATTAAATGATCATAGAATAGTAATGTTTCTAACTACTGTGCGAGCATCTTATCTATGTGTTACGTAATGGTTTTCTCTTGTATTTTCTGATTTCACCAACTACACAATTAGACTCCAACACTATTACAGTTTAAAGTATATCAACACAAAAATATGACGTCATGCTTTATGTTAATAGTATAAAAGCAAATACTGTTGTTTTTTTGTCTAAATGTGTGATTTTACGAGACATTTATAATTTGTAAATACGTTATACAAACAAAATTATTTGCTAAAGATGTTGCCAGTGTCTGAAACAAAATTAGGTTACCAATATAAAAGGTTATTTCCAGTACTTGAATAGCTTAGCTAAATTATTATAATTTAATTTTGACTAATTGCACTTACGTAGTAAAACGCTTTAAAAATGATTGAAATCAACTGTATTTTTTGGTCATTATATTTCATACAAACAGTCAACTTCATGATGATTGAAGCCCCATACATAGTAAGCATGATTTATTTTCCACGATATTAAAAATTAGTTTTTACACTATTATAGTTTAGAAATTCCCAAAATCTTGCTAGCTGCTCCCATCCAGAAATAGCAAATAATATAACATTAAATACGATAAGCATGAGTTTGTGCGCTTCTTTAACTCCGTTTGAAGATTTAAAATTGTTGAGAAGTTTCATCGATTATAAAAAAATAGATAATTAAGGCATTTCTCATCCAACCTTTAAAAAAAGGTATGAGGTAAATGCCATAATTAACGATGAGTAAACTTGACTATTTTTATTTTGTCGGCCAATTATAATTTATAGATAACATAGAACAAGCAGAAAGGAAACTATCCAATTTTTACATGGGCTCTTATAGGACGATATAAAATCAAGTCTGACATCTTGAATATGATCTAAGAATAGGCGTAGGTGTAGGTAAATTCTCATTTTTCGTTCATTTTGGCTGAACTGTTCACTCGACAAACGCGGAAAATGGCGACAATTTTTGTCGGCGTACGACATTTAGTATATGAACAGTGTAGCCATAAGTCACAGAAAAATTAAAAACAAGGAATCATCTGAGTTTTGGCATCACTGGCTAAAACTCAATATGTCTGACTGTTTTTTGATAAGCTCTAAGATTCCATTCTGTTTATTCTGTGTAAATACGTTATACAAACAAAATGATTTGCTAAAGATGTTTGGTGTGTCTGAAACAAAATTAGGTTACCAATGTAAAATATTATTTCCATCACTCGAATTAGCTACATTATTATAATAATTCCATATAGTCTAATTACATTTATCGAATCATTTACATCTACGGACTTCTGAACCGTTTTCTTACCAATATCATAGTCGATTTGGTATCGTCTAATGTCCCATGGCATTTTCCACGTGTATCTTTTTCTACAATGAATGTTTTGGTATGTGTTTGTTATGACCATGTCATATTGTTTGCGGAAATCTACATATCGGTCTCCCTTTTCGGTTCTAGTGCCCAATCCATAGGCTCCTACTTCTTTCCCGTCAGCACCTTCACCTACAACAGTGTTCCAGTCTCCTATTATTATTAAGTTGTCACTTCTTTTCACTAATTTACAGAGTACTCGAGTCCTGCATACATTTTTTCTATCTCGTTGTCATCTGCTTCTGTTGTTAGAAAGTATACTTGAATTATTACGATATCGCTGGGTAAGGCTTTAAGTTTTATCATTACAAGTCTGCCATTGTAGGCTATCTTATTTATCACTTGTTGGTCTCATTTCTTTCTGGTTTTTCTCTTCCAAAGTAAACAACACGGTAATCATCAGACCTGAGATCTCCATTTCCTGAACTTTAATATTCTCTAACTTTCCAGTACTTAACATAGTTCTCACGTTCCACGTTCCGATAGTTCGCCAAGGATTTGTTTCTTCTACTGCCGAGACAACTGATAATTCCAAATACATCTGGTCTAGAATCTTACATCTCATCGATTCATACTGCTTACTGGGATTTTTAATATGGTGATATCCTTCTCCTTCCACATTGCAGTTGACGAGCCGGTATTTGTAATATTTCCAAACTGCATTCGTCAAATCCTTCCATTGTCGTTAGTTCTCCTGCAGAACTCGCCAATGTTCGGTTACTTTTTATCCGTATCTAATACGGATACTATTTGTTATTTTTGTGATTTGAATTTAATTCCCTACATTGTGGCAGTTACTATAACTAGTGTCTTGTAAATTAAGTTCGTGAGAAATACTATTAAAAAATAATAGTAAATCAACATTTTTAGTAAAATATTATTTTTATAAAATATTAGTAAAACATTTATGTACTTGAGCAATAAAGTTTAAAATGTTGATAGAAACACATAAATGAAATATACCAAAAAAGAGAATTATGAATATAATTTTATGTAAGTGCATATTTTTTTTAATAGGTTTCGCCTTCATATTACGTCAATAAAACATTCACTCATTCATACGTTAATACTGTGAATAGTTTAATAACCTATAATGAGAGAGAAATCAAAATTAGCGATAAAGAACGTACAATTCTGACAACCCCTATTCAGACTTATAAAGACACTAAAGACCGCAATAAAGTTTTTAATAAATTTGACAAGAAAATAAAAGATATTAAATGTACTTGCTCATTAATCGTGAAAACGAAACTGGCGTACTTGTCCAATATTCTGGAAGGCTTGCAAAGTGGCGGCGCTATAGAAGTTGCAAAAGATAAATTAATCGAATTAAAAGAAGAAGCGGGTCTTATGATCCTGTTGTTTCAAAAAGGCAATGTCAAAGCAGGTAAGTGGTTTTGGAGTTATTATTTCAAAATCATGGCAATAATAGAATACGAAAGCAACAAACATTTATTTGCCGAAACTCCATTCGGAGAAGAGGAATTACAAAGCGGTATTTCACATTTTTTACAATACTGCAAGATTAACTATTATCTTCCCAAAAATAAACCAGAGTATGATTTGGTGTCGAAAATTCCCAATGTACCAAATAACATCTTTCAAAAACTTCGCGTGTCTGAAATTATTGCTGTACATTATGCTAACGTCATGCAATACATATCGATTGAATATTTGTATCTCAAACCGTTGTGGGATGATCACGAGTTATTGTTTGGGGAAATAACAGGCTCAACCGTAGAATGGAGGCCAACAATAAGACGCCACGCAGACGAAGTGAGCAAAACCAAGGAATACATTAAAACCCGCGAATGGGTATCAAAGCCGTTCGGACACCTTAGTTACCACAAGTTGATTAAACAAATTATCAGTGTGAGGATTTACACCGTTCTGTGGGTAATGTTGGTAATATTCAACAAAGAAATGCCTCAATTAGATCTGTTCCGCTTAAAAATTATAAACATGGAGGCAAATCAGACAATTATTAAATTACAAAAATGTATGCACTATACCGAATCTTTGTTTTTTGAGTTAGTTGCAGGAATTAAGGGTGCAATGCACGAAAACCCATTAAATTTTGATAGCATTATAGCTGGAATATCGAAGAGAGTTAAAGACATTCTTGTTGAGTTGAATGGGAGAAGTTCAAATGGAAGCGATTGGATCAGTGTTAATATAAACGGAGACTTTACCTATGATATGATAATGGAATTTCTTCAAGAATTGAGCAACAACTTTAGTCAGTTAAATGAAAAGTTAACGATTTTGAACTATGAGCTTGCATTAAATATTCTGGTCGAAGGAAATTGATGATATTGGGGATAATGACCAAATAATGTATCTTGGTCAGTTGGTCAGTCAAATCCTATTTCGTCATTCATTTCCACTTCTATTAAATCCTCTAAATTTTTTTCGGGTTCTTTATTATTTTCATTACTTTCTTTGTATAATATGTCTAATGATTTTTTTTTAAATTTTATCTAAACCACAAAAATCATATTATCTAATATACATAATGATTATTTTAATATTGTTTTTATAAGTTATTTGTTGGGTGTAAAAATTGATGTAGTAAAGGAAAATATCCAAATTATGTATTTAACTTTGCACATGTTATGTACTGTGCACATTATATTGTCATGATTTTCAAATTTTATCTAAAATACAAATCTTATTTTTTATTTACATATTTAAGGTTTTATTGTTATAAAATTACATACAGAAAGTCTCATTTAAGCATAAAAAGTATACTCTGTAAAAGTAATCCAGCTTGCATGCAATAGAAAACTTTTAGCGTTTTCCTGAACGATTTCATACAATTTAATGACTATTTATAGTTGATTAATTTATTAAATCTAATTAATTAATTTTTTTTGATAATCTAAACTATATTAATTAAATTTGTTTAATTATTTTTGTCTTTTTAACTAAAGCTATTGTTATTTTTTTAATTTACTTCTGTTTTTTCTATTCCAAATATTTTAATAACGATGTAATTGCTCAACTAATTCTGTTTTTTTTTCATTACATTTCTATTGCATGTAATTTATAAAAAAAAACTGACCAAAAAGCTTAGCAGATACATTTTAAGCTCTTTTAGCTTCGATACATTGTATTTTTTAAGTACAATGTTTGGTTATTTTTGCCTTTGATAGCATACCTATGCTCTCTGCATGTCCGGCAAAAATATATGTATGAACCTTCACCAATATTTCTGCCAATTTTCTTTTTTGTTTCGTATATTATAACTTTAAAAGGTTCTTCAGTAATCAGAAAATTAGTACGTTTTCAATTTATATAGGAATTTGTTTTATTAAAATATGTTTTTTTTTTTTTTTTTTATTGTGTTGTTTAGCACCCTTTTTACGACTATGAACGTATTCATTGAATGTCTAAGGCCATATTTACATGATACATGAACACATTTTTATAAGCGTATTTTTGTCATAAAATAGCCAAATTTGATCATTTATTACTTATTGTAAATGTTGTTGAAAAAAAATGTTTTTGTCATTTTTATTTTTTGTGAGATATTTTATAACATTTAAAAGTATTATGCGGACGATAAATTTAATCCACGAAAGCTTCATTACATTCATATGAAAAATTGTTCAGTTATCACAAAAATAGTATGTTCTCAATTTATTTAAATAGTTAAGGAAATACATTTATTACCATTTAATTAACTGTCATGTTGAATACCTAGTATCTTTTATACAAAACAATTCATGTTCACTTCTTCACTCAAAACTAATTTTTAATTAATGAATCAAAAAACTAAGAACTTATACCTTTTATATTAAAAAGACCATACATATCTTGGTGATAATTTTTCTTTGAAATTGTTATTATTGGTTACACAATACATATACGTCGAGGCCTCTATGTCATGAGTCACGATATGTCGAGGCCTTTATCCGGATTATGAACGTGATCGATAGTATAGCCATTTCGATGTTCTGGAGAGTATGTGAAGTATTGAAAAAGTCACGAAAATCGATAAGTGGCATTTTAATATGGCACGGGGGAGCGTTTAATAACTCTCCGAAACAACATTTTATCTAGTATCTTCTAATATCTATCCAATATATAAGTTATTGACTGAGCCATAGTTAACGAATTACCCGATATATATATATATATATATATATATATATATATATATATATATATATATATATATATAAGGTGCCTAAAATACTAGGGGTACAAGTTACATTTTATTGATATCGAGAAAATCAAGCTCAAAGTTAACATCCATATGGCGTTTTCGTTTGGGGGGTAGATGATTTGCTACCAGATCGCAGCAAATAATGAATAATTCACTTATATATCTTTACCGCCAAATAAAATGGACAACTTGTAGCTTAGCTGTGGTCAGATTTCTTATAAATGTCACTTACACCCCTAGTGTTCTAAGCGCCTCATATGTGTTATAGTGAAAACAGGCAAATCAATATAAAATTAAAAATAGTTTACTTTTATTTAATTTTGTATTGTTTACCAAGACTGTGGCGTCATTTATTTTATGAGTGTGTTGTTTATGAAAAAAACAAAAAAATCATTTTCCCTCTTCCAATCATGAACATAGGGAACTGGTGTATTTTCATGTGGGGTGAGGTCTAAAGAAAAGTCATGGGAGGTCTATAGCCCTCTAGCCCTTATTCTACGCATATGACCATTTTCGTTGAATGACTAAGACTAAGCAATTTAAAAATACGAAGAAAAATCGATTTGTTCAATTGTCTTATTTCGAACTATATATGTCTAAGTATGAGGTAAATGCCATAAGTCACGATATGTAAACTAGACTATTTTTATTTTGTCTGGATTTTATCATACAATTATAACTTATAAATACGTTAAACAAACAAAATTGTTTGCTAAAGATGTTTCAAGTGTCTAAATCAAAATTTGGTTACCAATGTAAACCGTTATTCCCAGAACTCGATAAACTTAGCTACATCATTAAAATTCCATTTTGACTGGTTGCACTTAAGTAGTAAAACTTTTTAAAAATGACCACACACAACTGTATTGTTTTGTCATTATATTTTATACTATCAATCAAATTTATGATGGTTGAATCAACAAAAAAAGTAAGCGTATTTTGTTTTCCACAATATTAAAAGTTCGTTTTACAAACTCATAGTTTAGCATAATATATATCTATCGCAACCAAAACCCTCTACTTGATTCCGTGTATAAGGGCTAGGTAAAAAAAAATATTCTTTTAGCACCATAAAGTTTAAATGTCATATTGTATTGAGTTAAGTTAAGTAAACCGAAAATATTTCTAAATGTTTTAGTACTATACTTGGCATAAATATTTTTATAAGGATTTGTATTCTTAACGTTTAGTACGCCTAAAATAAGAAAAGCACTATATAAATCAACGTTTTATCCTTTCTTACACTAAAAAAAAAAAAAATGTTTTTGCTAAACTATTGTAATATAACAGTAATGACCGTGATAAAGTGATTTTCTGAGGTAGAAAATGACTGTAAAAAAAACTGTATTGTTAACGAATTTCATATTTCAATATTTTATTTTACAAACGTAAATGTATGAATAGTAATATAATATATTTATTGTATTGGTTACTATTTATTTTGTTTTAGTAGTCGACGTGGATCAACGATGCTATTAGTTTTTTAATGGTGTGATTTTTTTGTGTCTTTGTTCATTGTAACTTTTTTTATTCTGAACAAATTCTTTCTAGTAGCAACTCCATAAATCACAAATTTCATCTTGTCGGTACTTTCGGGAGGGGGGGGGCAAAAGAAAACATACGAGTTTTAAAGATTCAAATTTTACTGATTCAAATAAATTTCGAGTTGAAATTTATAAGGTATATTTATTTTATATGCCTCTACACATCATTAGTCTCAAAATGTATCAAATCATTACAACATATTTATGGACATCTATTTAAAGTGACCCTAGTATGTTTTGAGAACTCAGTACTAGTTTTTACCTAGCCATTTTTATAACAATGTGAAGTGTTTTTGTTGTGATATAATTTATTTGATTTATAACTGTAATGACTGTAATAAAGTGATTTTCTGAGGTTGAAACGTTTTGTAAAATAAGTACATAAGAAGTACTAATAAATAACAAATACTATAAAATCCACTTCATTTGTACAGGTTTAAACGTGCATAAAACTAACTTAATACGTTCACGAACAAAGAACGACCTATACACGACTACACAATAATGTTAAAAAAGATTGTTCACTCGAGGCTGTAACAAAATAATTAAATATAGGGCTCTATAAATGGCGCGCAAAAAACAGTATGACCGTCTGATGATAAATTGATTGTTTTTCATATTCGAGTGAAACAAAATGTTTCTAACGACTTCACCATAAGTGTTACAAAAATAAAATAATGTATAACTTATATAACGTGTTTATGATTCACTGCTTTTTTTACTCTACGTGACAATTGATATTTATTTAATCTTTATGTATTAATCAATAGTACTGTTTTAATCTATACATTGATTTTTTGGGTTTTATTCAACCATTGAACTTCTCTTCGCTTATGCTTACATACTTTATACGTATTGCGACAAAATTTAACAAAAAAGCAAAATTTAATTTATATATACATATATTATAAGAACATATATTTTATTTTATTTTATAGATTTCGCCGTCATATTACGTCAATCAAGCATTCACTCTTCCATACGTTAATACAGTAAATAATTTGATAACCTACAATGAGCGGGAAATCAAAATTATTGAAAAAGAAATTATAACCATAACAACTCCTATTCGGACTTACAACGACACCAAAGGCCGCAATACGGCGTTTGATAAATTTGACAAGAAAATCGAAGACATTAAATGTACTTGCTCAGTAATCGTGAAAACGAAACTGGCGTACTTGTCGAATATTCTGGAAGGCTTGCAGAGTGGCGGATCTATAGAAGTTGCAAAAGATAAATTAACCGTGTTAAAAGAAGAAGCAGGTCTTATGGTCTTGATGTTTCAATTAAGCCAAGCAAAAGCGGGTAAATGGTTTTGGAGTTATTATTTAAAAATCATGGCGATCATTGAATACGAGAGCAACAGAAATTTCTTTGGGGATCCTCTTTTCGCAGAAGATGAATTACAAAGCGGTATTACAAATTTCATAAAAAATTGCAAGGATAATAAATACCTTCCTAGAAATAGAACAGAGTCTGATTTAGTGTTGAAAAATTCCAATGTATCAATTGGCATCTTTCAAAAACTTCGTGCGACTATGACTATTGCGTATAACGCCATGCATAGCATATCGATCGAATATTTGTATCTAAAACCGTTATGGGATGAACAAGAATTATTGTTTAGTCAAATAACCGGCTCAGCCGTAGAATGGAGGCCAACGATAAAACGGCACGCAGTCGAAGTGAATAAAACCAAGGAATACATCAAAAACCGCCAATGGATATCGAAACCGTTCGGACACCTTAGTTACCACAAGTTGATTAAACAAATCATCGTCACCAAAGCGTACATCTTTCTGTGGGTAATGTTGGTAATTTTCGATGAAAAAATTCCCAACATGGATGAAATCAGCTTTAATACTATTTACGCGCAGTCAATTAATACAATAAATACGGTATTCGAATTCATGTCATACACCGACACTTTTTTATATGATATAGTATCAGAGTATCATTGGACCATGCCTGAAGACACAAATCTGGGTAACCTCATAGCTAGAATATCGGAAAAAGCCAAAGATAATTTAGTCGAGTTAAACGGGAGGAATTCAAACGGAAGTGATTGGATCCGTATTAACGTGAACGATGAATTAAGCAATGATAGGACGATGAAATTTCTCAAAGAATTTGTCGATTACTTTAAACAGTTAAAAGCTAAGTTAAATCCTTTTTATTATGTGCTTGCAATGAACCTTCTGAGCGAAGGAAACTAATGTAATTTATTTTCACGGCTAAATCATGTATCTAACTTCGCACATTTTGAAATACATTATATTGCAATTTTTTTTAGAAATTTATCTAAAATATAATTTGTATTATTTACTGCACATAATGACCATTTTTTAATTACACATTAAATATTGTTAACTTAATTGATAAAAACTTATTTGGAATGCTAAAAATAGTTTTAGCCCACATATCAAAGTCCGCATACGGTGTAAAAAAATCCCTTACCTTTATCACTGTTAGATGCATAATAACAATTACAATAATTTGGCCACAAAATAAAAATTCGTATATTATTATTAATATATTATCAATATTTTCCTTAACCTTAAAAGTATGTATAAATAATATGTATATATATACAGCGGATCCACTTATCGTGAAACACTCAACATCTCATTGGGTTTAATTAATAATTTTTTTTTTTTTTTTTAACTTTCATATTCTAAGTGATCTCATTTCACTGTTATGTAAACGTAATTCAATACTATTGTAATCGATGAAAAATGTTTTAGCTTCGATGCAAAGCGAGAAGGTATTGGTTTTACTCTGATGTGGGCTTTTTTTTTCGCTGTATACACTGTAACTTTTTTAATACTAGACCAATTCCTTCGAATAGCAACTCTATTAATCACAAATTTTGTCTAGTTTGTACTTTGGGGGGGTAAAAGTTGAAAAAATTTAAGTCTTCACAGACGAAAGTTGAAAAAACAAAAAAAAAAACCGTACGAGTTTTTAAGTTAGAACTTTTACTGGCTATAGTATCAAGAAAAGAGTCGGATCGAGTTGAAATGTTTAAAAAATATTTATTTGGTAAGCCCGCGCACGTCAGTTTTGTCAAATTCAAAATATACCCATTTCCCGCCCCCTAGGGGGGGTACAAGTTTTTTTGTTTTTCGGGGTTTTTAGCCGTAATTTTAAAACTTTTGGGTTGAAAATTTGCCAGTAGTTGGAACTCATATGTACCCATAACATATTAAACGGGAAAAAAATTCGGCACTACAGTTTTTTTTTAATTGCCGGGAAACTGTGTTTTCGCAGATTATGTATATTTCAACAAAAACACCTAAAATCTTTAAAAAAAATTGATCAAATCATTAAAACAATTTTATTTATATCTATGCAGAATGATACTATTAGGTTTTGTGCTCAAGTACCACTCTTGACTTAAAGTTTACACAAAATCACCGATTACACCGATCATCGGTCAGTTGCCCACAAAGGCAATATTTTTGTGTCGCCTCTCGCAGAGAACTGCGCATGCGCTGTTCGTATTATTTTATGTATGTGTGTGTGTGTGTATGTTGTGAACACAACAACATAACGTGAGATATTAGCGGCAGCCGCCTCCGCCGGCTGCCCTTATGCTACGTGTGTAACAACA
The DNA here is from genome assembly GCF_023614345.1 of Adelges cooleyi. Lineage (NCBI taxonomy): Eukaryota > Metazoa > Arthropoda > Insecta > Hemiptera > Adelgidae > Adelges > Adelges cooleyi. The sequence continues at coordinate 576,713 of NW_026095979.1, forward strand.
GGCAGCGGCCGGCGGACGGCGGCCGTTGCATCCAGACGGTCACCGCTGATACGGAGAGACGTTATTTCAAATTCTTAAATTTTTGTTTTCGCTTTCAAAAACAATTATTGTTCACATACATTTTTCGATTGAAAATATTTATTGTAAACCAAAATATCTCATCATAATAACAATATTAAGTACATAGTTTCCTTAATTTTCAAGGGAGGCACCGCCTCCCTTGCCACCCCGGGAAAACCGCCACTGGCACCTTGGAAGCATCAGCAGCCTTGCGTTTAACTATCTTTGAAGTTCTCACTGAATTTATTATGTGCTGTTTTATCAGAAAGCGGGTTAATCTTGTCTGTTAAAGTGTCAAAGGTCCACGGTCTGGTGCACAGTGCGGTTAAACGTGGTAGTTATCGACTTCGGTCGTACCTGGGTGAATCGAAAGGTTTTAGGTGAGAAGGTTTTTAGTCGAGCTGGCCTAAACAGTCTTGACTTCTTTGGATTTCAATAGCTATTAAGTACTTGATCGTACCAGCTAAGCAGTCGTTTAAAATATACTTGGTTTGAACTACACTGATTTAGACTGCACTTGTTTTATACTGTACTAGGTTATACCGTGTACAGATTCGCATCAAAGCGCTTGAAAGTAATTAAATCACTTTTAAAAACATGATACCCCTCTTAAACCACTATGCTAATTTTTAATGGAGCTTGGTTTATAATGTACTAGCTTGGACTGTACTGATTTAAACTGTGCTTATTTTGAACTGTACCTACTGGTTAAGACCGAACTGACGGATGATTTGTTACACTTGTAGCAATATACATAGGTAGTACATTAATTGTTTGATACTTTAATGAATACGAAAAATATAAATTTTCAATAATTTATAATAGTTATTATGCATTTATTTATTTTAAAAATATGTAAAGCAATTCAAAAAGTACCTACAAAAAAATTAATGCATTTAAGTGAACAGATTCAAATTAAATTAAAAAAATTTCACTATAGACTCAATTGATAGTAAATTATAAATGCACAAACAAAAACCAACTCATCAAATTAAATTAAGTTATCTGCCGTTAATCGATGAAATGAAATTTCAGAGATTTCTTTGCCGTTGTTCTTTAGTTTGACCTCGCGCAAAGTATTTTTGGCCAAAGTTAACCAAACACAAAACAAAAAATAAACAATATATTTATACAGGATGATCCACTTATCGTGAACCACTCAATATCTCACTGGGTTTAATTGATAATTAAGTTTTTTTTTCACAGTGTATTTATACAACGTGATTTCAATTTTTTCAATTTTTTTTTTTGTATTTACCCCTCTCCCAAATTAGTTCTTTCGATAGCAACGTCTGATTTTCAAATAGCCACACTTATTTTTTTTATTAAAATTATCAAGAGCTATTTTATATTAAAATATATATACCTGAATTTTCAATTTTGGATAATATGCAGTTACATAACTACACACATTTGAATGGTCAAGATTGGACGGGAGGACGGTATTCCGCGTATACGCTTTTACGTAGATGCTATTGGAAGATACCATAATCACTGTTAGACAATTTATAGAATCTATTTTTTATCCACTGGGCATTCGGTTATAAGTTCCCACGGTCATAGCCCATAGGTCCCTACATAATAAAGCTGTTACCATAGATAATGAACTAATGTACCTATAAAATAATAATAAAAACCCTTAACCATAAAAACCATATTTTTATGGTTAAGGATTTTTATTATATATAACCATAAGTTCTCAAATTTTTTTCTAGACTAATGTACCTATTATTTGCGGTTGACCATTTCATACTTATGGGATATTATTATTTTGTTTATTATACACTACTGAATTGATAAAGAATATTATTATTTTTTTCGAAATAAAATGTTAATAATTCTGTGTTTATACACTTCATTTATTTAAACATAAGTGACAATTAGTATTTCTTAATAAATACATTAGTAGCCTACATCAAAAAGCCGTGAAAATGTAGCCCTAATCGCATGAAAACTCTGCAAAATATGGCAATATCACAAGCATTATTTTTGGCAGGTACCATTTTGTCTTGCTTAATTTTCTATTTCGTTGATTTATTCAGTTCTAATGATAGTGTACACATAAATCATGTAATACAGAGTAATGGGTACCTGCATTTTTACTATTGGCTACAAACGAATTAGTATTCTAATATTGTGTCAATCAATTTTGTTGAGAAATGAGGTGGTAGTATAACTTCTACATAATAAAAAAGTATTTGATTAACTTGTAATTCTTGTTTACTTAACTTTTCATTTTCTGTGACAATTCGCTGGCAATGTGTACCATACATGCATAATAATTTTTTTTTTTTAATAAAATAAAATAGATATATTTATATACAACAAATAGTAGCTTGTAGAATAAAAAAAAAGTTATAAACTGTAGGTATATATTGTCACCACTGTCATACTGTATAGAAACACACATAGTTTGATGCTATAGAACATTATAACCATCATGGAAGCATTTAATGTGTTCCTTACATGAACCTTAAAATAATATTTTTACCTTTTTAAATATGATGTCATATAACAAGATTTAACTTAGTATGACATACTAATATGTTATATTAAATATAACTGCCATTTCAATTATAACCATAATCACCGAGGACGTGGATCGAAGCGTATTATGACACTTATAAATATTACAATTTTCATGTGGCTGTGACTTTTGATTGATGTTATAAACATCAATTTCAATACTGAAGTCTTTTTAAAAATAACTTAACATGTAATTAAAAATAATATTATCTAGGTTGCTGCTTGAGTTTCAAGTTAACTCCTTAAATTTTTACACCGAAGAGGGAAAAAAATACAATAACATAAAATATTATTCTATGATAAAAACCAAAATGGGTTATACATAAGTCGTTTTTTCATAGTTTTAGTATATCATATAAAATCACGTGGTCCATGAAATCACAAGACTCTGTATGCTAATTAGTATGATGTTAAAAAAATGAATACAATATTTGAGGTTGAACCATGAACTAAGATATAACTAAGATAGGTATATCTTAGTTCATGGTTTGAACAAATAACATTGTTATTATATTCAACATTAAGTTACAAAAATTAAATTTATATTAATAAATAACAATTATGTTAATAAATGAATGACTGTTAACTATTTAGTATTCATACATAAGTTAAATATTTCAGTTTATGACATCAGTAAAAGACATCAAAAGTGGTCAAATTATATGTTTTTTGGGTCGGTGATTACGAATTTAATATCAGTTCTCAATTTTAATCATCCGGAAAGAACTTAAGTAAAAAAAAAAAAAAAATTGAATTTGTGTAAACTTTAAGTCAAAAGTGGTACTTGAGCACAAAACCTAATAGTATCATTCTGCATAGATATAAATAAAATTGTTTTAATGATTTGATCAATTTTTTTTAAAGATTTTAGGTGTTTTTGTTAAAATATACGCAATGTGCGAAAACACGGTTTTCCGGCAATTAAAAAAAAACTGTAGTGCCGAATTTTTCTCCCGCTTAATATGTTATGGATACATATGAGTTCCAACTACTGGCAAATTTTCAACCCAAAAGTTTTAAAATTACGGCTAAAAACCCCGAAAAACAAAAAAACTTGTACCCCCCCTAGGGGGGCGGGAAATGGGTATATTTTGAATTTGACAAAACTGACGTGCGCGGGCATACCAAATAAATATTTCTTATACATTTCAACTCGATCCGACTCTTTTTCTCGATACTATAGCCAGTAAAAGTTCTAACTTAAAAACTCGTACGGTTTTTTTTTTTTTTTTTTCAACTTTCGTCTGTGAAGACTTAAACTTTTTCAACTTTTACCCCCCCAAAGTACAAACTAGACAAAATTTGTGATTTATAGAGTTGCTATTCAAAGGAATTGGTCTAGTATTAAAAAAGTTACAGTGTATACAGCGAAAAAAAAAGCCCACATCAGAGTAAAACCAATACCTTCTCGCTTTGCATCGAAGCTAAAACATTTTTCTGGATTTTTGTGTAAAAGACATCAAAAGTGGTCAAATTATATGTTTTTTGGGTCGGTGATTACGAATTTAATATCAGTTCTCAATTTTAATCATCCGGAAAGAACTTAAGTAAAAAAAAAAAAAAAATTGAATTTGTGTAAACTTTAAGTCAAAAGTGGTACTTGAGCACAAAACCTAATAGTATCATTCTGCATAGATATAAATAAAATTGTTTTAATGATTTGATCAATTTTTTTTAAAGATTTTAGGTGTTTTTGTTAAAATATACGCAATGTGCGAAAACACGGTTTTCCGGCAATTAAAAAAAAACTGTAGTGCCGAATTTTTCACCCGCTTAATATGTTATGGATACATATGAGTTCCAACTACTGGCAAATTTTCAACCCAAAAGTTTTAAAATTACGGCTAAAAACCCCGAAAAACAAAAAAACTTGTACCCCCCCTAGGGGGGCGGGAAATGGGTATATTTTGAATTTGACAAAACTGACGTGCGCGGGCATACCAAATAAATATTTCTTATACATTTCAACTCGATCCGACTCTTTTTCTCGATACTATAGCCAGTAAAAGTTCTAACTTAAAAACTCGTACGGTTTTTTTTTTGTTTTTTCAACTTTCGTCTGTGAAGACTTAAACTTTTTCAACTTTTACCCCCCCAAAGTACAAACTAGACAAAATTTGTGATTTATAGAGTTGCTATTCAAAGGAATTGGTCTAGTATTAAAAAAGTTACAGTGTATACAGCGAAAAAAAAAGCCCACATCAGAGTAAAACCAATACCTTCTCGCTTTGCATCGAAGCTAAAACATTTTTCTGGATTTTTGTGTAAAAGACATCAAAAGTGGTCAAATTATATGTTTTTTGGGTCGGTGATTACGAATTTAATATCAGTTCTCAATTTTAATCATCCGGAAAGAACTTAAGTAAAAAAAAAAAAAAAAATTGAATTTGTGTAAACTTTAAGTCAAAAGTGGTACTTGAGCACAAAACCTAATAGTATCATTCTGCATAGATATAAATAAAATTGTTTTAATGATTTGATCAATTTTTTTTAAAGATTTTAGGTGTTTTTGTTAAAATATACGCAATGTGCGAAAACACGGTTTTCCGGCAATTAAAAAAAAACTGTAGTGCCGAATTTTTCACCCGCTTAATATGTTATGGATACATATGAGTTCCAACTACTGGCAAATTTTCAACCCAAAAGTTTTAAAATTACGGCTAAAAACCCCGAAAAACAAAAAAACTTGTACCCCCCCTAGGGGGGCGGGAAATGGGTATATTTTGAATTTGACAAAACTGACGTGCGCGGGCTTACCAAATAAATATTTTTTAAACATTTCAACTCGAGTTTTTAAGTTAGAACTTTTACTGGCTATAGTATCAAGAAAAAGAGTCGGATCGAGTTGAAATGTTTAAAAAATATTTATTTGGTAAGCCCGCGCACGTCAGTTTTGTCAAATTCAAAATATACCCATTTCCCGCCCCCCTAGGGGGGGTACAAGTTTTTTTGTTTTTCGGGGTTTTTAGCCGTAATTTTAAAACTTTTGGGTTGAAAATTTGCCAGTAGTTGGAACTCATATGTACCCATAACATATTAAACGGGAAAAAAATTCGGCACTACAGTTTTTTTTTAATTGCCGGGAAACTGTGTTTTCGCAGATTATGTATATTTCAACAAAAACACCTAAAATCTTTAAAAAAAATTGATCAAATCATTAAAACAATTTTATTTATATCTATGCAGAATGATACTATTAGGTTTTGTGCTCAAGTACCACTCTTGACTTAAAGTTTACACAAAGTTCATTTTTTTTTTTTTTTTTTACTTTAGTTCTTTCCGGATGATTAAAATTGAGAACTGATATTAAATTCGTAATCACCGACCCAAAAAACATATAATTTGACCACTTTTGATGTCTTTTACACAAAAATCCAGAAAAATGTTTTAGCTTCGATGCAAAGCGAGAAGGTATTGGTTTTACTCTGATGTGGGCTTTTTTTTTCGCTGTATACACTGTAACTTTTTTAATACTAGACCAATTCCTTCGAATAGCAACTCTATAAATCACAAATTTTGTCTAGTTTGTACTTTGGGGGGGTAAAAGTTGAAAAAATTTAAGTCTTCACAGACGAAAGTTGAAAAAACAAAAAAAAAACCGTACGAGTTTTTAAGTTAGAACTTTTACTGGCTATAGTATCAAGAAAAAGAGTCGGATCGAGTTGAAATGTTTAAAAAATATTTATTTGGTAAGCCCGCGCACGTCAGTTTTGTCAAATTCAAAATATACCCATTTCCCGCCCCCCTAGGGGGGGTACAAGTTTTTTTGTTTTTCGGGGTTTTTAGCCGTAATTTTAAAACTTTTGGGTTGAAAATTTGCCAGTAGTTGGAACTCATATGTACCCATAACATATTAAACGGGAAAAAAATTCGGCACTACAGTTTTTTTTTAATTGCCGGGAAACTGTGTTTTCGCAGATTATGTATATTTCAACAAAAACACCTAAAATCTTTAAAAAAAATTGATCAAATCATTAAAACAATTTTATTTATATCTATGCAGAATGATACTATTAGGTTTTGTGCTCAAGTACCACTCTTGACTTAAAGTTTACACAAAGTTCATTTTTTTTTTTTTTTTTTACTTTAGTTCTTTCCGGATGATTAAAATTGAGAACTGATATTAAATTCGTAATCACCGACCCAAAAAACATATAATTTGACCACTTTTGATGTCTTTTACACAAAAATCCAGAAAAATGTTTTAGCTTCGATGCAAAGCGAGAAGGTATTGGTTTTACTCTGATGTGGGCTTTTTTTTTCGCTGTATACACTGTAACTTTTTTAATACTAGACCAATTCCTTCGAATAGCAACTCTATAAATCACAAATTTTGTCTAGTTTGTACTTTGGGGGGGTAAAAGTTGAAAAAATTTAAGTCTTCACAGACGAAAGTTGAAAAAACAAAAAAAAAACCGTACGAGTTTTTAAGTTAGAACTTTTACTGGCTATAGTATCAAGAAAAAGAGTCGGATCGAGTTGAAATGTTTAAAAAATATTTATTTGGTAAGCCCGCGCACGTCAGTTTTGTCAAATTCAAAATATACCCATTTCCCGCCCCCCTAGGGGGGGTACAAGTTTTTTTGTTTTTCGGGGTTTTTAGCCGTAATTTTAAAACTTTTGGGTTGAAAATTTGCCAGTAGTTGGAACTCATATGTACCCATAACATATTAAACGGGAAAAAAATTCGGCACTACAGTTTTTTTTTAATTGCCGGGAAACTGTGTTTTCGCAGATTATGTATATTTCAACAAAAACACCTAAAATCTTTAAAAAAAATTGATCAAATCATTAAAACAATTTTATTTATATCTATGCAGAATGATACTATTAGGTTTTGTGCTCAAGTACCACTCTTGACTTAAAGTTTACACAAAGTTCAATTTTTTTTTTTTTTTTTACTTTAGTTCTTTCCGGATGATTAAAATTGAGAACTGATATTAAATTCGTAATCACCGACCCAAAAAACATATAATTTGACCACTTTTGATGTCTTTTACACAAAAATCCAGAAAAATGTTTTAGCTTCGATGCAAAGCGAGAAGGTATTGGTTTTACTCTGATGTGGGCTTTTTTTTTCGCTGTATACACTGTAACTTTTTTAATACTAGACCAATTCCTTCGAATAGCAACTCTATAAATCACAAATTTTGTCTAGTTTGTACTTTGGGGGGGTAAAAGTTGAAAAAATTTAAGTCTTCACAGACGAAAGTTGAAAAAACAAAAAAAAAAACCGTACGAGTTTTTAAGTTAGAACTTTTACTGGCTATAGTATCAAGAAAAAGAGTCGGATCGAGTTGAAATGTTTAAAAAATATTTATTTGGTAAGCCCGCGCACGTCAGTTTTGTCAAATTCAAAATATACCCATTTCCCGCCCCCCTAGGGGGGGTACAAGTTTTTTTGTTTTTCGGGGTTTTTAGCCGTAATTTTAAAACTTTTGGGTTGAAAATTTGCCAGTAGTTGGAACTCATATGTACCCATAACATATTAAACGGGAAAAAAATTCGGCACTACAGTTTTTTTTTAATTGCCGGGAAACTGTGTTTTCGCAGATTATGTATATTTCAACAAAAACACCTAAAATCTTTAAAAAAAATTGATCAAATCATTAAAACAATTTTATTTATATCTATGCAGAATGATACTATTAGGTTTTGTGCTCAAGTACCACTCTTGACTTAAAGTTTACACAAAGTTCATTTTTTTTTTTTTTTTTTACTTTAGTTCTTTCCGGATGATTAAAATTGAGAACTGATATTAAATTCGTAATCACCGACCCAAAAAACATATAATTTGACCACTTTTGATGTCTTTTACACAAAAATCCAGAAAAATGTTTTAGCTTCGATGCAAAGCGAGAAGGTATTGGTTTTACTCTGATGTGGGCTTTTTTTTTCGCTGTATACACTGTAACTTTTTTAATACTAGACCAATTCCTTCGAATAGCAACTCTATAAATCACAAATTTTGTCTAGTTTGTACTTTGGGGGGGTAAAAGTTGAAAAAATTTAAGTCTTCACAGACGAAAGTTGAAAAAACAAAAAAAAAACCGTACGAGTTTTTAAGTTAGAACTTTTACTGGCTATAGTATCAAGAAAAAGAGTCGGATCGAGTTGAAATGTTTAAAAAATATTTATTTGGTAAGCCCGCGCACGTCAGTTTTGTCAAATTCAAAATATACCCATTTCCCGCCCCCCTAGGGGGGGTACAAGTTTTTTTGTTTTTCGGGGTTTTTAGCCGTAATTTTAAAACTTTTGGGTTGAAAATTTGCCAGTAGTTGGAACTCATATGTACCCATAACATATTAAACGGGAAAAAAATTCGGCACTACAGTTTTTTTTTAATTGCCGGGAAACTGTGTTTTCGCAGATTATGTATATTTCAACAAAAACACCTAAAATCTTTAAAAAAAATTGATCAAATCATTAAAACAATTTTATTTATATCTATGCAGAATGATACTATTAGGTTTTGTGCTCAAGTACCACTCTTGACTTAAAGTTTACACAAATTCAACTTTTTTTTTTTTTTTTTACTTAAGTTCTTTCCGGATGATTAAAATTGAGAACTGATATTAAATTCGTAATCACCGACCCAAAAAACATATAATTTGACCACTTTTGATGTCTTTTACACAAAAATCCAGAAAAATGTTTTAGCTTCGATGCAAAGCGAGAAGGTATTGGTTTTACTCTGATGTGGGCTTTTTTTTTCGCTGTATACACTGTAACTTTTTTAATACTTGACCAATTCCTTCGAATAGCAACTCTATAAATCACAAATTTTGTCTAGTTTGTACTTTGGGGGGGTAAAAGTTGAAAAAATTTAAGTCTTCACAGACGAAAGTTGAAAAAACAAAAAAAAAACCGTACGAGTTTTTAAGTTAGAACTTTTACTGGCTATAGTATCAAGAAAAAGAGTCGGATCGAGTTGAAATGTTTAAAAAATATTTATTTGGTAAGCCCGCGCACGTCAGTTTTGTCAAATTCAAAATATACCCATTTCCCGCCCCCCTAGGGGGGGTACAAGTTTTTTTGTTTTTCGGGGTTTTTAGCCGTAATTTTAAAACTTTTGGGTTGAAAATTTGCCAGTAGTTGGAACTCATATGTACCCATAACATATTAAACGGGAAAAAAATTCGGCACTACAGTTTTTTTTTAATTGCCGGGAAACTGTGTTTTCGCAGATTATGTATATTTCAACAAAAACACCTAAAATCTTTAAAAAAAATTGATCAAATCATTAAAACAATTTTATTTATATCTATGCAGAATGATACTATTAGGTTTTGTGCTCAAGTACCACTCTTGACTTAAAGTTTACACAAAGTTCATTTTTTTTTTTTTTTTTACTTTAGTTCTTTCCGGATGATTAAAATTGAGAACTGATATTAAATTCGTAATCACCGACCCAAAAAACATATAATTTGACCACTTTTGATGTCTTTTACACAAAAATCCAGAAAAATGTTTTAGCTTCGATGCAAAGCGAGAAGGTATTGGTTTTACTCTGATGTGGGCTTTTTTTTTCGCTGTATACACTGTAACTTTTTTAATACTAGACCAATTCCTTCGAATAGCAACTCTATTAATCACAAATTTTGTCTAGTTTGTACTTTGGGGGGGTAAAAGTTGAAAAAATTTAAGTCTTCACAGACGAAAGTTGAAAAAACAAAAAAAAAACCGTACGAGTTTTTAAGTTAGAACTTTTACTGGCTATAGTATCAAGAAAAAGAGTCGGATCGAGTTGAAATGTTTAAAAAATATTTATTTGGTAAGCCCGCGCACGTCAGTTTTGTCAAATTCAAAATATACCCATTTCCCGCCCCCCTAGGGGGGGTACAAGTTTTTTTGTTTTTCGGGGTTTTTAGCCGTAATTTTAAAACTTTTGGGTTGAAAATTTGCCAGTAGTTGGAACTCATATGTACCCATAACATATTAAACGGGAAAAAAATTCGGCACTACAGTTTTTTTTTAATTGCCGGGAAACTGTGTTTTCGCAGATTATGTATATTTCAACAAAAACACCTAAAATCTTTAAAAAAAATTGATCAAATCATTAAAACAATTTTATTTATATCTATGCAGAATGATACTATTAGGTTTTGTGCTCAAGTACCACTCTTGACTTAAAGTTTACACAAATTCAACTTTTTTTTTTTTTTTTTACTTAAGTTCTTTCCGGATGATTAAAATTGAGAACTGATATTAAATTCGTAATCACCGACCCAAAAAACATATAATTTGACCACTTTTGATGTCTTTTACACAAAAATCCAGAAAAATGTTTTAGCTTCGATGCAAAGCGAGAAGGTATTGGTTTTACTCTGATGTGGGCTTTTTTTTTCGCTGTATACACTGTAACTTTTTTAATACTTGACCAATTCCTTCGAATAGCAACTCTATAAATCACAAATTTTGTCTAGTTTGTACTTTGGGGGGGTAAAAGTTGAAAAAATTTAAGTCTTCACAGACGAAAGTTGAAAAAACAAAAAAAAAACCGTACGAGTTTTTAAGTTAGAACTTTTACTGGCTATAGTATTAAGAAAAAGAGTCGGATCGAGTTGAAATGTTTAAAAAATATTTATTTGGTAAGCCCGCGCACGTCAGTTTTGTCAAATTCAAAATATACCCATTTCCCGCCCCCCTAGGGGGGGTACAAGTTTTTTTGTTTTTCGGGGTTTTTAGCCGTAATTTTAAAACTTTTGGGTTGAAAATTTGCCAGTAGTTGGAACTCATATGTACCCATAACATATTAAACGGGAAAAAAATTCGGCACTACAGTTTTTTTTTAATTGCCGGGAAACTGTGTTTTCGCAGATTATGTATATTTCAACAAAAACACCTAAAATCTTTAAAAAAAATTGATCAAATCATTAAAACAATTTTATTTATATCTATGCAGAATGATACTATTAGGTTTTGTGCTCAAGTACCACTCTTGACTTAAAGTTTACACAAAGTTCTTTTTTTTTTTTTTTTTTACTTTAGTTCTTTCCGGATGATTAAAATTGAGAACTGATATTAAATTCGTAATCACCGACCCAAAAAACATATAATTTGACCACTTTTGATGTCTTTTACACAAAAATCCAGAAAAATGTTTTAGCTTCGATGCAAAGCGAGAAGGTATTGGTTTTACTCTGATGTGGGCTTTTTTTTTCGCTGTATACACTGTAACTTTTTTAATACTAGACCAATTCCTTCGAATAGCAACTCTATTAATCACAAATTTTGTCTAGTTTGTACTTTGGGGGGGTAAAAGTTGAAAAAATTTAAGTCTTCACAGACGAAAGTTGAAAAAACAAAAAAAAAACCGTACGAGTTTTTAAGTTAGAACTTTTACTGGCTATAGTATCAAGAAAAAGAGTCGGATCGAGTTGAAATGTTTAAAAAATATTTATTTGGTAAGCCCGCGCACGTCAGTTTTGTCAAATTCAAAATATACCCATTTCCCGCCCCCCTAGGGGGGGTACAAGTTTTTTTGTTTTTCGGGGTTTTTAGCCGTAATTTTAAAACTTTTGGGTTGAAAATTTGCCAGTAGTTGGAACTCATATGTACCCATAACATATTAAACGGGAAAAAAATTCGGCACTACAGTTTTTTTTTAATTGCCGGGAAACTGTGTTTTCGCAGATTATGTATATTTCAACAAAAACACCTAAAATCTTTAAAAAAAATTGATCAAATCATTAAAACAATTTTATTTATATCTATGCAGAATGATACTATTAGGTTTTGTGCTCAAGTACCACTCTTGACTTAAAGTTTACACAAATTCAACTTTTTTTTTTTTTTTTTACTTAAGTTCTTTCCGGATGATTAAAATTGAGAACTGATATTAAATTCGTAATCACCGACCCAAAAAACATATAATTTGACCACTTTTGATGTCTTTTACACAAAAATCCAGAAAAATGTTTTAGCTTCGATGCAAAGCGAGAAGGTATTGGTTTTACTCTGATGTGGGCTTTTTTTTTCGCTGTATACACTGTAACTTTTTTAATACTTGACCAATTCCTTCGAATAGCAACTCTATAAATCACAAATTTTGTCTAGTTTGTACTTTGGGGGGGTAAAAGTTGAAAAAATTTAAGTCTTCACAGACGAAAGTTGAAAAAACAAAAAAAAAACCGTACGAGTTTTTAAGTTAGAACTTTTACTGGCTATAGTATTAAGAAAAAGAGTCGGATCGAGTTGAAATGTTTAAAAAATATTTATTTGGTAAGCCCGCGCACGTCAGTTTTGTCAAATTCAAAATATACCCATTTCCCGCCCCCCTAGGGGGGGTACAAGTTTTTTTGTTTTTCGGGGTTTTTAGCCGTAATTTTAAAACTTTTGGGTTGAAAATTTGCCAGTAGTCGGAACTCATATGTACCCATAACATATTAAACGGGAAAAAAATTCGGCACTACAGTTTTTTTTTAATTGCCGGGAAACTGTGTTTTCGCAGATTATGTATATTTTAACAAAAACACTTAAAATCTTTAAAAAAAATTGATCAAATCATTAAAACAATTTTATTTATATTTATGCAGAATGATACTATTAGGTTTTGTGCTCAAGTACCACTCTTGACTTAAAGTTTACACAAATTCAACTTTTTTTTTTTTTTTTTTTTTAACTAAAAACCCAGTGTACCAGATGTGAGAAACGAACAGACACTAAAAACTATCAGTTGGTAACGTCTATCCGTGTTAGATTAGGTTAGGGTCCAATGATCGGTATCATAATATTGTGTTATTTACATGATATCATAGGCGACTAAATCGTGTAACTGATTATAGTAGACACTCGATTTATTGGGAAAAAAACCTATCCGTGTACTTATTAAGACATTTAATGATTCTGATACGACAAAACCACTTTCGTTATCTTGTTATTTTATAGCCTGCGTTATATAACCTTACCGAAGGTTAACTATGAGTATTTAATGTCCAACTACCTGCAAATAATGAAGAGGACTGTTGTTTTTTGGATTCAGATTAAGTGTTAGTTTTTATGCAGTATACCGCCTCAAAATGTTTTTTTTATTACACAATTTTTTTAAAGGAAAACTTATGTTTTGTATATTGTTATACTGTTATTCATTTAAAGAGATTCACGCTTGATTGTTTAAATTGTCTAATATTAGATAATCTGCTTCGTGCTAATTTTATTTTTTTAGTTTATCAACTTGTAGCTCTAATTTTGTAAAAAATATTTCATTATTTTATTACTATGTACCATTACTATTAAGATAAATTTTAATAATAATTAAGTCATAAATGATAATACTTTATTTTGTGACTAGATCAGATCTCGTGAACATTTAATATCATGATACTGCTCCTATGCTATTATTAAAAAAACACAATTTTTAAAATCTCCATAATAGGTTATTGTTAAATAACAGGCAACAGCCGACCGCTAGTGGCTATACATGTTAGTAATATTTAACTAATAAGTAATAAATGTAGGTAAAATTTATTGTTTTCTCCATCACAGTACCAGTATACGATTTATTTTAATTTAAATGTAAGAAAATCGATTTTTCTTTAGAAAATAACAAGAAATTAATATACAGGATGAGGCAGTAAAACGGCGATTTTCTAATGTATTTAAATGGTAAAAACCCGTTTCACTATCCCACCCTTTACATTTTAAGGATCTATGAAAAGGTTTTTTTAGTTGCATTTTATTTTGTACATTGTCAATCTAGTAAAATAGAAGTATAATATAGCTTTGAAATAATATAATCTGTGAAGTATAAATAGTTTGTTTGAGATTGCTTTAATGGAAGTATATAATACATAAATATTAATTTTATTGAGAATAAGCGATTATAATTTAAACTATGGAGTACAAACGATTGAAACATGAATCGTCGACCATTCCAACAAAATATAACAAGACATTGTATATGTGTTATTTGGTGTACTAAGTTTTTGCAAAAAAAAAAAAAAACCAGTACAGTGGGGTCGGGGCATAGTGGGGACGGAGCATAGTTGGGTCGGGACATATTGGGAACGGGGAGGTCACAGGTTTACAGGAATTTTTAAATCTGAAAGTGATAAAATCACTTTCGAAAAAACGCTTCGATGCAAATCGGTAGTTAGTATTTTCAAGCCAGTACAGTCCAAACCAAGCACAGTATAAACCAGCAAAGTTAGAAAGTTTTAAATGAAGATTCTGTATTTACAAATGAGCATCAAAGCGTTTATTTGAAAGCGATTTTATTCAATTTTATCACTTTTATTTATAATAATTCTTGTAGACCTGTGACCACTCCGTTTCCTCATTGCTTTGATTACATTATGCCAATACTCTACTGTACTAGTCCTCTCGGATAAAATCGCTTTTAAATAAACGCTTTGATGCTCATTTGTAAATACAGAATCTTCATTTAAAACTTTCTAACTTTGCTGGTTTATACTGTGCTTGGTTTGGACTGTACTGGCTTGAAAATACTAACTACCGATTTGCATCGAAGCGTTTTTTCGAAAGTGATTTTATCACTTTCAGATTTAAAAATTCCTGTAAACCTGTGACCTCCCCGTTCCCAATATGTCCCGACCCAACTATGCTCCGTCCCCACTATGCCCCGACCCCACTGTACTGGTTTTTTTGGTAATTGTTTCTTTTTAAATAAACTAAAACGGTTTTTTTCTTATTTATTTCTTTTTTGTCAATGTATGACCGGATATAGAAATAATTTGACTCTGTACAATTGTTATTTGCCATATGAAACTCCTTGGTGATTTATGAATAACTAATTAATTGCTTGTTATATGCTGTTTATGGTTGTGAAACATAGAAAGAAAACTGGCCTATAAGCGTGGCGGCTACATTTTTATTTATAAAATGTGATACGACAGGAGACCTTGTTCGGTCTTTTGGGTCTTATAATCTTTCAAATTTTAGCATGAAAGATTATATGAACCTTCACTACCCAATTTAATTTGTACCCTCTTTCTAGTAGTGTTCCTAGCGGTGTATTGTATATTTGTACTATCATCAGCTGGTGTATCAACTTATTCAACAAATATGAGCCCTCGTACATTTTTTTTTTTATTTTAACCATAGGTTACCGTGGTCTAACCACAGGTCTTATGAAGACCGTGGTTCTAATAAAAAGATTCGTTACTAGCGTAAAATACAACTTTTTGAACAGATGAATAATAGTACAAATTGTTTTCACCAATTCTTTTTTAAAAAAATGGTTATCTTGAAAAAAAATGAAAAAATGTAGTATAAAAAATTACAAAAATTTACCATATATTTAATTTGGTCATAAATAACATTGACTTGTACAACACTAAAAAGTATATAAGTAGGGTAATTAGAAAAACAAAATATTACAAAAATAAACAATAAAACCGTGAAAGTAGTAACAATAAAAAAATATATCAAAAACACGTATACCGAAAAAATTGCAATAAAAATAATGATGAAATAAAAAATAATACATTGCAATTTAGCAAAATACAGAAGACGAGTGTCACGGCTTAAGTTAGCTATATTATGTGAACTTTCGCCAATTGTAAGCTTGTGAACTTGGAAAATGATAAATAAGATAAAAATCATAAGAAAAGTAGGTATGATATTTTCACGGACAGATAGACAAAGGTAGACCGGTGAATCAGCGGTGACTTGATGGCACCAACAACTACAGTCGCGATGCTATTGTCACCATCGTTCTGACTTGTTCTTCACATAAAAATGAATCTTTAAATTTGCTCGGATCTGGAAATAACCATATACTTTAGATTAAATTAAAACGTTTTGGCCGAGGGATTGATAAAAAACGAGCCGCTATTTATAGAAACAGCAGCAGACACGTCGTCAGCCGATTTCTTTTTTTTTTAACGTTGACAAATTTGGAACTAATTTGACTAATTTTAAATTTAATCCTTTAAATCACATACTAATTAACTTCTTCAAATTATTTCGACGGTGGTTTCAATAAGACACCATAGTTAACAATCGCAGAAAACATTATTAAAAAGGTAGTTCCAATAAAATGCCACTGGTACTCGAATAGTAAGTAAGAAAATATGTATATACATTTTTTAGGTATTTTTGTCGAATTTAAAAGGAGGAAAGTGAAGTTTTTAAATTTAAGTCCCAATAAAGTACCTTCCAGGCACGATTTTCAAACTATAGAGTTACTACACAAACGATTTGGTCAAGCTGTATAGAACATAAAAATAAAAACCCATCATTGTAATTAAACAATGCCTTCTGAGCCACGCATCAAAGTTAAATAAATTTAAAATATCGCAGTATATAAATATCAATCGGTACAAGGACGATGAAAATAAAAGGCGGTTTTAGTGAAACCAGCTAGTTGAAAGGAAGCAAAATATAATTTTACAATAATAATTACATGATGCACAAAAAAATAGTTTGTGATGCTTTGGTCCAAGACGCTCGTTTAACACAAATTTTATAATATTATTCATAATAATAACCTTTCAAGAGGATCCCGCACAAAAGCAACAATATCTTCTTCTTAAGTTTTCCATCCTACGGCCCACGGCTCGTATAGCCCGCCTCAACCACGAAGGTCGGTCTTTTGGGCGGGTTGTGGATCCCTGGGGACAATTATTAATCAGTGTGGCCCGACAGGGGATCAGTTCTGGAGAAATATCCGAATTAGGACGATAGTAGTCGTCTGTGTCAAATCCTAGTAAAACATATAAAAAGTAAATATAATATATTCTATTTAATTTATCATAATTTTACATATTTTACCAAAAAAAAAGTATAGTTTATAATATTTATTACAACATGTTTTTGTTGAAATTATGATTTATTTTTGTGAACTAATCATAGTTCACTCTAATCATAGCAATCTATCACCTGGTTTTATGACACCAGAGAAGATCTTTGATAAAACATTTCTGTAGTTTAATACTAACCGTACGGAAATATACATACACACTAAATAAAAACAAAATTACTTGTTATTTAAACAAAGTTAAATTAATACAAAATAATTATGTTTTATCAGATTTACCGCGTGAAAATGAGTACTATTTTAAGTAGGAGAAAAAACATTGTAAAAAATTGATACTCGAGTCATGAACTATACAGAAGACTAAACTTTGTAGACATAATTGTTTCAACTATGTTTAATACTGTGTAAAAATAAAATATTTTTTCGTTTTTTGGACTTTTTTATGAATTTTTATTTTTTCTAAGTGTTTTTATGGAGATTCCGACTTAAAACTAATAAATCACACTCAAGCATAATATAATGCATTTTAGTTGTGATTTTAAACAATTTTTGCCCGTGCCATTTAATCCCACCAAAATACAAAAATATACTCTTGTTGTGTCGTTGGAGAAGATTCAATTATGTCTTATCGACAGTAGGGCAGATATAGGCAGCTAATCTATATATATTCTTATTCTATATACCTAAAAGTATTATTGTATGTGTATATCAGCGTGAAGCTCAGTGAATAAATATAACAAAAATGTAATCTTATCAACCTACCTGTTATGTTCTTGTACTCTGTTTAAATAAAGGTTTATAAATACAGGCGAATACAACAAAAATAGATTCAAATTTTATTTATATAATGACTATTATACACATATAGTATGTATATATATGAGAAAATTAGAACAATTTAACACATTAAACATATGATTTGTGTTAAATATTAAAGATATATTATAAAAAAAATCGTGAATTAGCAACCAAATTATTTCCAAATTACTTCCAATTTCAACAACTCGTAAGTAAAATTTCAAATCAATATTTTGAATTCTAATTTTAATTTTTAGAGAACTTAAGTAGTATTGTAACAACCTAAATAATTACATTTTTCCATTTTGATTTTTTTGATTTTTGGCCACCTTTTTTTGATTTTAGACCACTGTGTAGCGGTGGCAGTGTTGTGATAAACTATAAAAAATAAAACAAATAGGTTAGATTTATAATTTTAATTAATTAACTTCTACGAGTGAATTACATAGTCCCGGTTTTCGGCCCCTCTGACATTCGGTGAAGGTAGTGGTGGTGTATTAACGAATTGTAATATTATAAAAATTAAATTAATATAAAAACGGTTAGGTTTATAAATGTTTGACCGTTTAATAATTAAATTACATAGTTGATTAAGTCCTCTGGTTAGTCGGGGATCCGTTCGACAGATATGGGCGTTGCACGGATCTTAAATGTCTGTATGAATAGATGCGGTGGACGTTCAACGCATTTGAACGAGCCCAACAACCCCTCTCCTCCTGGAAAGGGGCCGTTGGTCTATTCTGCCTCGATAACGACCATGTAACCCATTCCAGTGAATGTCTCCTTTTCAGCATCCTTCCAGCTCAGCTGTGTGGTTACAGACTTGACCACAACCATCGGTTGGTCCCTTAGCTCATGTTTGTCTTCTGGCTCGTCGTTTTTCTCGTTAATTTTATCCATTTCTTGTTCGGCGGCTTTTTTCTTCTCTTCGTCAAGCGCTTTATCGGCTTCCCATGCTCCAAAATGCCCTTTCCTTTCTTCGAATTTAATTATGCTTGTATTTGCACTAGAGTAACTAGCCGGACTGGCACTGTCTTCGTCGGACAAGCTGTTACTGTCCTCATACCCCATGCGATTAATTCTTTAGCCGATCGCCGATATTAGCTAAGCCTACGGTCGGCCCAAGTCGTATCGAATTCATATCGAAAAGCGTTGATGATTCCGTGAACATGTCTACCATCGTGTCGGGAGAATTGTTGAGTCGATCATAGTATTGGTTGGCAAACTGTCTTCCGACGGCCATCGTTTCCGAATAACAAGTTTTCATAGATTCCAATGTCTCATCTTTCCCATCGGTGGCAACCCAATCATCATAATTATCGTTATTGTCAGAAGAATCGTCGTCATAAAATCCAAGTTTGCCATTTTCCATTGTCCGTAGTCGTTGCCCGTCTCCACCGTTTCCATTGGCGTTATCCGGACCGGGGTCATGGTTACCCACCCCCGGCGCAAGGCTACCAGCAGCAAAGCTGCTGGCTCGATGTGACCTTAGGGACGAGCCACTTCCTACTGCCGTACCTTGGGGTCCGACCCCCCCCCAGTAGGAGGGCCCCAGGAACTTTTACTTTTCTCTTGCTGTTCTCATCTTGAATATATGTTCTGGTTTTCTGTTAGGGTTTCATTTCCTTAGGCGGTTGTCTTACAGGACTAACGGACCCGCCTGCCCGGAGTGTCTCTTAGTCTGACCCCTCTCCTTTGGCCTGCTGACTTTGGGTGATCCGTTGCCAGCAGCCCTCCGGGTCGTCGGGATACGCAAGCCCTTCCACCACGACAAGGTGGACACCCGCGGAAGGGAACTCACCATTGCCAAAAAAATGTTGTGTTCTTTTAATACGCATGTGATTTTGGGCTGGAAGTTTTAATGGCATTGCATGCCACACCGCCCATTCTTAACTAGCCAAGAATGAACAATTTTTTTACAAAATACTTAAAGATTAAAATGTGACGTGAAATTATTAGTTCGGTAATAAGATTTTTATTTTCTGTAGTTAAATTTTTTTTCGGACTATCACAGCATCCCTGACAGCGATTCAAAAAAAAAATATTATCTTAACATGGCTACGCATTTCTCTATTAGTGACTGAGTAATAATCGTAGACAACTTATTTTTTATAAATTTAAAATAATAACAACTTTATCTGAGTCTCTCGTCGGCTTTTTTATTATTATTATTATTAATAATCAAACTTTCACGATTTATATTTTAATTTTAGCATTTTTTTTCCTTTTTATGTGCTTGTATTTAAGGTAAAATTTAAGTTTCCTAAAAAAACTGACGCATAATCAATCATATAATACAACTCAGCCCAGACTTAAAATTTTACTTGTAAGTTTATGAAAAACTTTTTTGAAATACAGTGTAGAAAAGCCTGGTATTATATGTCAAACAAAAATATATTGTACAACAGTGTAAAATAAAATGTTTTACATGCCTATAAAAAATAATATCTATTTGTTATTATTGGTTAGATAGTTCAGGTACAAACTGTTTAACGCCAAACAAATTAAAAATGTTTCTATAGGTATATACTGTTTTAGCTATAAATTATTATTTATTTGACATTAAATACTCGATGAAACTTTTAGCTGCTGGTATTGTCGAAGGGAAATGTATTCGAAAAAAATAAACAATAATTAAAAACAAAATGAAAATCTTGTCGCTAGCATACTTCAATATATTTAAACAAAAATGTCAAGTAAAACCAAAAAAAAAATATCCAAAAATCTATACAATGACTATTTTACATAGAAATCATGTTTAATCATCAGGTAAAACTATTTGTATTTTAAATTTGAACTGACTCATTAAGATTTGTATTGATTTCTCGCCAAACCTAAAAAAACGTTAGACCATAATATCACCACAACATAATATAATAGTTAAACAGTACATTTTTTTTTAAATTTTGATATTACTATTATTATAAAAGAATATAAAAAAGTTATGTATGTTTCTCCGTTTGAATATGTTCCTACTTTATACTAAATAATAATATTAACATACCTTTATTGACATTGTTTGAGAAATGCTTTTCCACCAGCTGCTGCGCCGATTTCAAAACCGTTGTCGTCTCAGTAAAAACAATCCTTTATATCAATGTTATCCATTTAATAAGTCACATAAAAACAAAAAATATCAAACGAAATTTATAAAGAAATCATTGATATTTATCAGTAAAAATTGCTCTAGTTGATTTTAAAGTAAAATGCGTAATGACTTAACTGTTTATTGATATTTTCATGACTTAGCTCTGGCATATTACCCTGGAACATAACCGAAAAAATTAACGAAAATAAATAATAAAGTTTTTCAGCCAAGTCTGCAACCACGAAAGAGCATTTTCATGTCTCGTTGAAGTACCGAATAAATGTAGATTAGTTATGGAATTATAATAAAAAAAAAAAAATGACATGGAGCTTCCAGTTACAGCATAAGCCAAGGAGATTAAAAAATTATGTACAAACAAGTTTATGGCTTAAATTTTAGTGTTTATTATCTGGCCAAAAGTAACTTAACATAGTTTAATTTATAGAGAATTAAACTATTTTAAATTTATTATTTAGTTCTAATTTGAACGTTGAACGTACAACATATCTCTTATCTTCTATATCTTACCCCTATCCCCTACCCACTATCTCCCGTTTCTATCACTCACCCCTATCTCCTGTCCCCAACTCCATCCCACCCCCACCCCTTATCTTCTACCCCTATTTCCACATCCAACCCATCTCCGTGTGGTAACGCTCTTTTGGTAACACCTTTTTGACATTTTCATGTCTTAGCTCTGGCACATAACCCTGGCAAATATCAGAATTGGAACCTGGAACTGGAAGCTCCATGTCATTTTTTTTTTTTAATTATAATTCCATAACTAATCTACATTTATTCGGTACTTCAACGAGACATGAAAATGCTCTTTCGTGGTTGCAGACTCGGCTGAAAAACTTTCTTATTTGACATTTTCATGTCTTAGCTCTGGCACATAACCGAAAAAATTATAACGAAAAAAGCGTTACGCTGTTATCTGATATGAGATAAAATAAGATAATATGTTGTACGTTCAACGTTCAAAATAGAAATGAATAATAATGTAATTTAAGAGGTCGAATTGTTCAAGCCGGATTTTATGAAAACACTACAGTTTTAGCCAGAAACTTGATTGTACATAATTTTTTAATCTCTGTTGGTGATATACTATTTATATTTTATAAGGTTTATTCATACACAAATTATATTTGCAATTAAACAACTTTAATAACTGGATTATAATATATAATAACTCAATTTAACATAAATAACTAATTAATGCACATGTAATGGGTTACCAAGTCCAGCCATGTTTACGTCATGACCGATTTCTCCTTGAATACTAATATGTGTACGACCGAAAGGAGTTATTCTATACTTTGTATAAAACCAAAATGTAAACAACGTCATAAATTGTAAAATCCAAATTATAAATTGTAAAAGCCAATTTATTTATGCAAATTATATATTTTGTACAACTGAAAGATTGTAAAAACGCACAAACAAACACATAAATTGTATCTATCCGACAATGTTAGGCACTTAGCAGAAGACAACTTGGCCATTCACCAACAACCCGGATTAACGCTTGCACAACTGAGAAAAGGTCACCGAGGCGGGGATTCGAAGGACTCCTTCCACTGGAACCGGATGGACATTTTGCGTAAATACCAGCCGTTTCACCACAGCACCTTAGAAGTGTCTTGGCCGCGTATTATGACAATACCTGCAACAAGCACTTATTTTATTATCTGTGTATCAACTTAATGCGTATATTGGAATACATGTATTACCTATTTTATTGAAAGTATTAACTTTATTTACGAAACATCCATCTTCCTTCTTCAACCACTTGTGTGTTAAAGTATCCAAAGGCCACAGACTGCTGGAACTTTACACTGGCGCAGTCGGTAGGATTGTCAAAGGCGGGACTGATTGCAACATCACACGGAAGACCAATTGAAGAAATTCCAGCCTTCTTGCTCTTCGACGCTCTTTGACACGACCAACGACTCAAAATGCACGCTCTGTTGTGAGTAATCTATAATATAAGGATATAAATAAGTTAATTAAGTTGATTGTATGAGTAATAATAAGCAGTTAGACACTTCTCACATTAAGAAAGAATTAGATTTATCTGAGGTTACGTTAGAATCTAATGAAATTGATTTAATTAATTTAGACGACAGTAACAGTAGTTCTATTATTATTGATCAGGAATCTGAAACCGACCCGATAGACCTTTTGAACACAACACTTAGGGAAGCAGATAGGCGATTAACTAGGAGTACACTAGGTGTAGTGCATGTTGAACTACAAACGGTTAGGAAAACAAAATCTAGGGCAAAAGAAATTAACACAGAAACTACGGCTAATACACCAGACGTAGAAACTAATCAAGCAACGATGTCTACAACTCCCACTTTAAGTTTAACGGACGCGTTACATTTAACTCCTAAATACTCCGGTGAAACGGATATTTATCAATTTTTAAATGCATGTGAGGCAATAATTAATTCAGTTAATGCCGATCAAATACCGCTTTTGTTAAAAATGGTTATAAGCACCAAGCTTACGGGCCGTGCATTTAATTGTACTAAATATAAAACTTTAGCATCATGGGAGGAGTTGAAAAAATCTTTGCTTGACGCGTTTGAAACACCTTTTGCAGCGGCTAATTTACAAATTCAATTAAATATAATAAGAATGAACAAAAATGAAACAGTTAATAGTTATAATGAACGGGTAGATGAAGTTTATCAAAAATTATGTAACGCTTTAGCTGCAGGAAAATCAAAAGAAGACGCGAAAATTATAAATGAAAATGTAAAAACACAGGCTCTGGTTAGTTATATTAATGGGTTAAATGAACAACTTAAATTTGAAGTTAAAACTAAAAATCCTCTTACACTTGATAGCGCTATGCAAACCGCAGTCCTAGCCGAAAAAGACTTGATCACTTATAGAGGGGTACAGGATATGTTTAAATCGCAAAACGCAGGGAATAATTTTAATACGGGTCAAAATAACAACGGGAATAGAGGTTTTCAGTCACCAAGAAATAATGGCAATAATAATCGGGGTAACAATTTCAATGGTAATCGTCCTAATGAAGATAATAGACGTTGTAGGATTTGCAACCAAATAGGTCATTTATCATATAATTGTAGATTAAACACTAACAATGGCAATAGTAATAATAGACCTCCACCTCAGCAAAATAGGCAAAATACTAATTATCAAACGGGAAATTTTAATTCGAATAATGCGGGTCCTATTGTTTGTAATTATTGTGGCAAAATCGGGCACGGGGAGTCTGTTTGCTATAAAAGGGAAAATGACGCGAAACGTGCAAATATGGGGAACGTCGCGATTAAAGCAGAAAATTTTCAGGAACCGACCGCGAGTCACGGGACGCGCGTCGTGAGGCAAATAGCCGTGGAATCTCAGACTGTTTCAGAATCACCCGAACGACAATGATAAATAAGCATATTTTTTGTAGTAGTAACGCTAGCAAAAACGATAATTTTCAGTTGCTAGTCGATACTGGCTCTCAGATTAATATTTTAAAAATTAGCACGGTAAAAGATGATATTATGGTTAACGAATTAAAAAGGGTTTATCTTAAGGGAATTCATGAGAAAATTATACCAACGTATGGTACTATAGTTATTCCGATAATAATTAATAATAAGGAAATATATACAGAATTTAATTTAGTAGGTAACAATTGTATAATGCAGGAAGATGGTATTTTGGGGGAAAAATTCCTTACTGAAAATCACACGGTGATAGATATGGGTAATAATGTTCTTTTGATAAATGATAATGATGATGATGTTTTAGGCGAAAATGGAAAGCCAAGTGGGAAAAATGATATTTTAGAAAATGAAAAAGAATTAGGTATAGTTGGGAATAATGAAATATTAAATGAAGAAAATTTGAATATGGATAGTAATGTAATTGGGGAAAATATGTTAGGTAAAACAGATACCAAGAGTATTTTAATGGTTAACGGGGAACAAATAATTGACGAGTGTATAGTCAATGGGAGAATAATTAATGAAAATGTAGTTGATGGGAATATAGCCAGTAGGAATAGATTAAGTGAGGATATAGTTGAATTCCCCTTAGCAGGAAAAATTGAAAATAATTATAATGATAATGGGTCACGCCAGGGTGCCTCATGTTCGCATCAAGCGGCGAATAATATTGAACATTTTGCTTTGGGTAAGAATGAAAAAAATATAAATATTAGTTATGATGAAATAAATGACAAATGTAGTAAAATAGATTTAAATGCGAATGACGCAGGGGATATAAATGTAGAAAACACGACACTGGAATGTATTGGGTCACAGAACACGGATTTAGTCGATACAGACGGGGCTCATAATGATAGTAATGGAAATAAATTAGTAAAAAGCATCTGTAATAAGTTTCATTTAGATGTCAGGATAATAAACAATGTCGGTAGCGCGAAACTAACCGATACAAAAAGTGGGCAGGTAGCCAAGAATAATAGCGACTGTATAATATTGCAGCCGAGGTCAGAGACGGTCATAACAGTACCAATAGCTGATTTGGACGGGCAGGAGATATTAATAAATAAGCAAGAACTGGTTAGGGACGTATATTGTAGCAGCGCGATTTCTCTTGTCAAGGATGGTGGGTTTATAGTAGGACTATTAAATATCGGGGAAACCGAGACATATTTAAGTAAACACGATTTAAGTAAAATAACTTATGAAGGACAAACCAGTTATAGTATTTATAATATTAACGTAGAAAATATCGAAGAAGATAGAATCAATAAGATTAAAACATTAATTAGAAGCGATCATATGAACGCGGAGGAAAAAGAAACTATTTTAGGAATATGTGGGGATTATGCAGATATATTTCATTTAGAGGGAGATAAATTAACTTGTACTAATACAATAGAACACGAAATTAGAATAAAACCAGATCAAAAGCCCGTGTACCTAAGACCGTACAGATTGCCTTTCGCGCAGCAAGAAGAAATAAGTAGACAGGTATCGCAAATGGAACAGGACGAGATAATACAGGAAAGCTTCTCTCCTTGGAATTCACCACTGTTGTTAGTAAAGAAAAAGTTAGACGCTAGTGGGATTCAAAAGTACCGTATAGTAGTTGATTTTCGGGGGTTAAATGCTGTTACGTTAGATGAATTTTATCCGATACCTAATATTACCGAGATACTTGACCAATTAGGCCGAAGTCAGATTTTTAGCGTCCTAGATTTAGCCTCGGGATTTTATCAAATTCCCTTATCAGAAGCGTCACGGGAACTCACTGGATTCACCGTAATGAACTCCAGACACGGAGCGAGACACATGGTTTTCAATCGTGCAGTTATGGGTCTTAAAGGAAGCCCTTTGACCTTTTCACGTCTTATGGCTACAGTACTATCAGGGCTAATAGGACTTAAGGCACTATTGTATATGGATGATATTATTGTGTATTCGAGTACACTCACCGAGCATAACTCTAAGCTACGTGACGTTTTCGATCGGTTAAGACAGCATAATTTAAAGATTCAGCCAGATAAATGCCATTTTATTCAAAGGGAATGTGTATTCCTCGGGCATGTTATTTCAGCTGATGGTATTCGTCCGGACCAATCGAAGGTCCAAGCGGTTCTAAATTTTCCTGTCCCCAGAACGCCAAAAGAAATTAAGAGCTTTTTAGGTCTCTCAGGTTTCTATAGAAAATTTATTGATAAATATAGTAGCATTGCAAAACCATTAACTAATCTATTAAGAAAAGGGGTAAAATTTGTATGGACAGAAAGTTGTCAGGAGGCATTTGATACATTAAAAAACGCGCTATGTTCAGAACCCGTTTTACAATACCCAGATTTTACTAGGCCATTTATATTAACTACGGATGCTAGTTTAAAGGGATTGGCAGCTATATTGTCACAGGGGGAGCCTAAAGAAGAAAAGCCTATAGCATATGCCTCTAGGACTTTGAATAAAAGTGAGAGTAACTACTCAACAACCGAACTCGAATGTTTAGCAATAGTATTTGGGGTAAAGACGTTCAGGCCTTATCTCTATGGACGAAAGTTCACAATATATTCAGATCACAGAGCTTTGCAGTGGCTCTTTAACTTAAAAGACCCTTTATCAAAGTTAGCCCGTTGGCGAATATTATTAGAAGAATACGATTATGAAATACGTTATAAGCCGGGAGTACAAAATTCAAACGTAGACGCGCTAAGCCGAGTATACAGCATTACGGAAGTTAAAGACTTAACGTACCCAGTTTTCCTTGAAAAATTTGAAACACAGTTGATTACAAATAAAAATGTATCCGAGGTAACGGGTGAATTAATAGACGCACCCGACGAATATCACATAGTGTCCGAGATCGCGAAGCAATTTAATTTTAGAACCGGTATTAACTACCAGTTAAAACAAAAATTCGGAGCCGACCAAAACGTACAAGCAGGCGATATTGGGGGGACGACTTTCATAAAAAATAACGACCGATACATTATATTCTTAATAACGAAAACACGCGATCAGCAGGTAACGACGTGTGAAAACCTGTTTTTAACGTTAGTAGCATTACGGCAGTTCTGTGAAGAAAACAACTTAAATAAACTAGCCATGAATAAATTAGGAGATGATGACGGTGTGGACTGGTCACACGTGAGGTCAATGATACGGTATGTTTTCCGTGATACCGACATAAAAATTATTATTTGTTCACGCGTAGAGTTTACACCGGAAGAAAAACGTACTATTTTTGCGCAATACCATGACTCAAAGCTTGTTGGTGGCCATTTAGGTGTGAGTCAGACAATTAAGAAAATAAAGCACTATTTTAACTGGAAGGGGCTTAAAAAGGAAGTAAAGGAGTATATTAAAAAATGCGATTCTTGCCAACGCAACAAAATATCGAACCACCACGTTAAACAACCTCTTGCTATTACTAGTACAAGTTCACGAGCTTTCCAGACCATTCAATTAGATATAGTCGGTCCTATGCGAACCACTGACTTAGGAAACAATTATCTTTTATCGATCAAAGACGACCTTACTAAATTTGCCTTGGCCATTCCCCTACCCGACCACAAAGCTAATACGGTCGCAGAAGCACTTGTAATACATTTTGTGTGTTTACATGGACTCCCAGAACGAATTTTAACCGATCAAGGAACGGATTTCTTATCAAAAACTTTTGCTCAAGTATGCAAGTTGCTAAATATAGATAAAGCTCAATCTTCAGCTCATCACGCGATTTCGCTTGGCTCGATTGAGAGACTCCACAGGAACTTAGCAGAATATCTGCGTGCTTATTCAAATAAGAACTTAGATGATTGGGATAAAAATATAATGTACGCTATCTTTGTTTACAATAATACTGTGCATACGTCGACTAACTATAGCCCCTATCAATTGGTTTACGGTAGATCTATAGAAATACCTTTTAAATTACAGCGCGAACCAGAACCTCGTTATAATTATGATGATTACTATTTTGATTTAAAGCAGCGTATGCAAGTAGCTCACAAAATAGCTAGGGAACATTTAATAAAGAAAAAAGTAGAGTCAAAGGAACGCTACGATAAGAAAATTAACCCAATAGAATTGAAAATAGGAGACGACGTTTTGTTAATGGATCATACTCAAAGAAATAAATTAGCTCCACTTTGGAAAGGACCATATAAGGTAACAGAAGTAGTAGGTTCCCACAATGTACAGATACTACGGGGAAATAAACACGTGGTCGTTCATTTAAATAATGTAAAGAAATATTTCAGTCATAGTTCCGATGAAGAAGAATAATACTAAGACTGCCATGTTTCTATAATATCGCACTTTTAAATAAAATTAATAAAAAAAAAAGAGAAAACACTTTTAGTTCACTAAAAAAAAAAACACTGCACATAAATAAAATAGCTTTCACTAACCTGTAGTTGATTCTCCATGATGAATATAAAACAAGTTCTTTAGTAAAACCAGAATTTGGTGTGCGATTTTTCTCCCCGAGTAGGTTTATTATACATATTATTATTAGTAAGTTCTCGTAAGAAACTTTTAAACCAAATTAGTCCTTTCGTAATGTCCGACGCTGTAATAATAATAATATTATTGGATTTATTTTATTTAAAAAAAAAAAAAGAAAAAATAATAATGAAAAGAAAAAAAAAATGGCGTAATGACGCCTGACGCATATTT
Source organism: Adelges cooleyi (assembly GCF_023614345.1). NCBI lineage: Eukaryota > Metazoa > Arthropoda > Insecta > Hemiptera > Adelgidae > Adelges > Adelges cooleyi. Next base: position 606,060 of record NW_026095979.1, read on the forward strand.
TAAATATGAGTTATTTTATATTATGCTGTTACTTTAACGTTATTGTTATTATTTAATTTTCTGAAATACATTAATACATATTAATAATTATATAACTTAAAATATAACTTAAAAGAAAATATAAAATGTAAAATTTTATATTAAAGCAACACAAACGTTTGAAATAATACTAACAACGATACAAGAATATGGCGGGACACATACTAAACGCGACGAGAATCGAAAACCTGTGTAGGGCGATTTTATCACGATACTCTTAAGACAGGTGCACGCTGGACCAACGGAAGGTCAACAATAAAAACCGCATTCCTATTGGGGTGTTACAACGTTGTCACATTGTACTCAAACCGTTTTTGGTGACACACGTAACACACACGACCAGTTTAAACCGCTTACAACAAATAGAAAGGGCAGGCCAGTTCATTGAGAAATGCACTGTAATATTCAAGTATTATAAACGTTTGGTATTTTCTGTATAACAGATATCTTGTTTAAAAAAAACACGTAAAAATACAACTCTGGTTCCAAAACATTTAGGACATTTTATATAATTTTAAACAAGGGGTTCTATAAAAAAAAAAATGTCTTTTAACGCATTGTTATATCATTTCTTTTCAATAACTTGGACAAACGGAAAAAGCTAATAAATAATGTTCCACTATCTAATTACTTAATTCCCATTCCTAGAAAATAATCTTTTTTACCTGTATTTTTGTTCCAATGAAAAAAAAAATTTGTGAATCAATTCTTATTGTGTCAAATTTTGTTTTGATCACTATAATAATAAAAGAATTCGATTAAAATTTCAGCACAATACCACTACTATTTATAGTACGACTTGTTAAGTCAACCACGCCTTATCAAGATGACAGACTGTTAACCACTGCGGGTTTACTGTATGAAAGTTTGGGACAAATGAGAGTTCAACAAACAACTTACGATTTTACCGCATATCTAGATTTAAGCTATTATAATACTAATTCAGACCAATTAAAACTACGTATTACCGAATTAAAAGAATATTGTAAAAATTATGATAATCGCACCTTTGAATGGAATTCAATAAATAATGTAACTACTACTGATAAAACTCTATTACAGCGATGTGCCTTTATAGTAGATAAAATAGATTTTATTCGCGAAGAAGTTGGGCGAAAAATAGATTTAAGTCTAAAATCTGTAGGGCATACTAGAGTCAAAAATCGACGTGCTATACCGTGGTCAGTTTTGGCGAAAACAGCTAAGACCATCTTTGGGCTTTGTAGCGATACATGCTTAGAAAAATCCGAATCTCTTATAAAAAATTATCTAGACGGAGGCGAAGCAGCCTTGCCACAAAATACTAGGGTATTTAAAATATCACAGAATGTTAAACCTGGTCAAACTTTGCCACCACAAATAAAACCACCTTCCGACACCTATACCACCGGGATAATGGAATTATTCCGCTTAGGTAATGTCGCTGAAATTGAATTGTTATTATCACAATACATTTATGAATCTAATCTCATATTTGAAATACTACAATTAGCACGGTTAGGTCAACTTCATTCTAGTTTAATAAGTATTGACGAACTTCAGACGCAATTTGTTTTTATAGCAAACCAATTGGAATCAAATACTCAGCTTCCATTTGATACTAGTCTTGATCACTTAGCTGAAACAATTAAATTGTCACAAATTATTATTTATTATGCTGATGGGAAAATTGTATTTAAAATAAACTTGCCCGTACTTCTAAAAGATCGTTTACTTTTGTATCACATTCTTCCTTTGCCAATTTGTAATAACCAGACTTGTATGTATATTAAGCCAAAATTTCACTATATAGCTGTAACAAACAATCATGAACGATATTCGACATTCGAAAAAATTGATCAGTTAAACTGTAAACGAAGCTCAAATTTCTTACTATGTGACGAATTATATCCACTCCATGCTTACAGCAATTTGCAAGTTTGTGAGCTTTTACTATTAAAACAACAAAGAATTGTTCCTAGTAATTGCAAAATCCTCTATAACAGAATAACCAGTACTATTTTTTATAAATTTGCAAATAAAAATAAATGGCTTTATATTTCGCCTGGAGAGACCATTTTTATAGTCTGTGGTGATCACCCCGCAGAACGGATACAATTAGAAAATAATGGGATCCTAAGTTTAAATTCTTCTTGTAGAGCCTACAGCGATCAAGATGTATTAATTGCGGGAAAAGAAATTATTTCTGAGGGATATAATGATTTTATTGCCAATATCACCATGCCTGAACCAACATATTTGAGTTCAAGGTTTAATAACCACTTTTTAAATGCCTTTCACACACAAGCTCGTTCAATTAGTGATCTTTTAATTAACGGAAAGTCAACAAGACAACTCGAAGCAGAAGCCGATATTTTTCATGTACCATTTATACAAAGTATATATGAATACGTCTTGTTAGGTCTCAGCATAGCTAACTTAATAATAATTCTAGTAGTGTTATATATAAATGATATATTACAGTATAACCGCTTAAGGCGAGCACGAGCCAATAGGATTGGGCAAGCCGTGCGCGCGGGAGAGGAAATACCTTTATAAAAATATTAAGTAACAAAATAACAAATAGCAAGTAGAGACATATAAATATTCAAATATATATATAAGAAAAATCATGGTGAAGGACGACTAATATACGTATGACGTTATATCTGTAATAATATAATGAAACCTGTTTTAGCGCAAACATAAAGATCATAGTAGCCGATTTCGAGTTCCTGCCGAAAGCCAACAGTGAATATGTCACTGTGTCGGGCTGCCTGTTGTCAACGCACAAGAATAATGACCCCGTGAAGCTATCGGGATTTCCGGTAGTTGTAACCAAAACTTGTGCGCCACGACGGGCCACGGAACAGGAACTCAGATCGCTTACTCGACAGTGCAATAGATTTAAGACAACGAAACCAGCGTTTGGCTCGTTATTAAACGAGCTAAATAAAGGACTGTGTCAGAAGGGACCCTCAACGATGAATTTATCCTCCATTTCAAAGTATATCCACAAAGGTTCAAGGAAACCCATCATAGTATTTTGGAACGGTAACCATGATTACAAAATATTAAAGCAAATGGGACTGAAAAATGTCTATAAATACTTGAATATGACCGCCTGGGATAATAACAACGACGGGCGGTTCAATTTAAAATTGCTAAACATGGAGACCGGAAAAATCTATTACGATGAGTTTCTAGGGGTGGTAAAAAAGGGAGGAAGGGATCTGAACTTAAAGGAAGCTCACGAATTAACATGTATAGAAACACACCCCCCCCACATGAATTACCACAATCCGGTTTTTGACACGGTGGCTTCCCGCTGTGTTTTAAATTATATTATTAGAAAGTTAAGACCAATTAGATTTTACAGATTAATTAAGGATATGCCTAGTATAAGAAAAAAGAAAAACAAAAAAAAGAAAAAAAAATATAACTAACATTACGAAATAAGTAGCATAAGTATTACTAACATTTAAATTCTAAAAATATATGTTTTAATGTTCTAGGTGAATGGAAAACTTTCCTACTTACATTAACATTAGTACATTAGACATAATGAGTACGAGCAATCCCCGTATAGTCTTTATGAAAAAAATCATAAATTGTGCTTTAAACAATTGCACTAACCATCTTGCCCCCAGACACACATTGAAAACCATAATAGCTGAAGTAAATTCAGAATTAATTATAAAATTTGATGAGCAGTATTTGAAAAACTGTGAAAGGGAAATTACAAATTTAATGAGGGAACTTTATGGGTCGTTACGACCATATAACATTTCAATGGCCCTCGTTATCGCGGCCATAGAGAGAGATAACCTATTAGATACATTTTTTGAACATGAAAATGTAACAGATGTAACAAAGTATTTTATTAGCATACTAAGGATAGCCTTTGAAAACTGCACTATTTATAAAAGAAGACGAACACTTTGGGACATATTAGTAGAGGCTAATACATTCGATTTCCCCAATAGATTTCTTAAAGGTGTCGAACAACAAGTTAAAACGACATTTAGAACTCGTTTTAGTAATTTACGACCCTACAACGTTAGCATGGCATTAGTCATAGCTGTCCAAGACAAAGACTATTTAATATCACAAATTACGGGGGAACTACCTAATATGGATTATGAAGTGGACGAGATCATAGACTAGGCTATGCCTAAAAAGTTCTAAGGGGGACAGGACTTGTCTCTCTTCACACCGAACTGGTATGGCCCTGTCTTGATCAAGTCCACCCCTCCTTATTTATCTAAATAGAATTGCTCGTACCTCATTTAATGAAGACGGACGTGTTGTTCCCCATGGTTCTAGGAAAGGCAGGACTTGTCTTTTCTCACACCGAGCTCAAGGACACACCGACGTCAGGTAGATTATGATTAATAATAATTAATAAGATTATAACTCAGTCAAAATTATAGAGAGAGAAAGATGCTTTTATCATAGATTCTAAATTAACTGAAGATATTATCTAAGGTAATAAATTGTAATTGTATTTTAAAAATATTATAATGTCAATTTAAAAAAAAAAAATATAATGTGATATGAAAAAAAAAATATATATATTGTATTGTACTTTGATGAAAAAAAAATATATTGTAATTGTAATTGAAAAAAAATAGTAAGAAATAAAATATATTGTAATACTAACCTATATACTAACCACTAATTTTGAATGTTATAAAAAAACTAAACTATATGTAAAACTAACTATTAACCTATATATATTCACTATGTATCCAAATGTATAACCATATAATGTATAACTTTTATATTGTAATTTTAACGATATGTAATGATACACAGACATGTAATTAAGTATTGTCAAAGATGTTTTATCCATAAATGTACAAAACATCTTTCTTAAGGGAGGGAAATGTAATGGGTTACCAAGTCCAGCCATGTTTACGTCATGACCGATTTCTCCTTGAATACTAATATGTGTACGACCGAAAGGAGTTATTCTATACTTTGTATAAAACCAAAATGTAAACAACGTCATAAATTGTAAAATCCAAATTATAAATTGTAAAAGCCAATTTATTTATGCAAATTATATATTTTGTACAACTGAAAGATTGTAAAAACGCACAAACAAACACATAAATTGTATCTATCCGACAATGTTAGGCACTTAGCAGAAGACAACTTGGCCATTCACCAACAACCCGGATTAACGCTTGCACAACTGAGAAAAGGTCACCGAGGCGGGGATTCGAAGGACTCCTTCCACTGGAACCGGATGGACATTTTGCGTAAATACCAGCCGTTTCACCACAGCACCTTAGAAGTGTCTTGGCCGCGTATTATGACAATACCTGCAACAAGCACTTATTTTATTATCTGTGTATCAACTTAATGCGTATATTGGAATACATGTATTACCTATTTTATTGAAAGTATTAACTTTATTTACGAAACATCCATCTTCCTTCTTCAACCACTTGTGTGTTAAAGTATCCAAAGGCCACAGACTGCTGGAACTTTACACACACTTAACGTGTAACATACAAAAACTCATAATATAAACAAAACAGATAACACACAATGTACCGTGTATGTATCATTAGTATTCACAGTTTAAGGAGATCTCTATTCCTATCGGATCCGATTTACAATTATTTTAAACTGACCTTTTAGCTAATCACCTACAATATACCATGTGGTTTTGGATTCTGCTAACAATAATGCGTGGGCCGCTGAACATTCGATCACGTTGATGGTTGACTGCTTCTGGTACACCAATAATTACAATATGCCATGTAATTTTGGCTGAAGGAGAATCGTCTTTTCTTTTAGAAACACGCAGCCGCTGCCCAAGTTTAATCCAACGAGTATGGAAACTGGAGAAATGTTGATGCTTAATTTTTATGTATTATTATAATTTGTTGTTGCTTTACCTGGTTGACTAAATTGTAGGTAGCTGCCTTGTGTTGATGCACATCTTGATTGAATACTTTAAAACCAAAGAAAAATGAATTCAAAAAAACTGTACCATTTTCTGATGTCCCATTGTTGTTGTTTGTGTTTAGAAACAGTTGTTGCACGAGGACGGCACGGCGGCCGCACGAGTCTGATGTTAGGTGTGAGTGCCGATCACCAGATGTTCGTAACATCAGACTCGTGCGGCAACAATCTCCTTGGCCTTATGCTTATTACTGGAAGCTCCATGTAATTTTTTTTTTAAATTATAATTCCACAACTAATCTAAATTTATTCGGTACTTCGACGAGACATGAAAATGTTCTATCGTGGTTGCAGACTCGGCTGAAAAATGGCTGATTTTTATATACTTAGTGATTTTGCTTTATTTTGTTGCTAAGCACATCGACTGTCATGTATAGCGAACAAATATTATTATATTATTAGTACTTCACAATTGTTTGTAGCCAATATAAATAATTAAACTTAAAAACTATTATAAAATGCAATTGTGGTTAATTTTTTTTAAAAAAAACCGATTGTAAAAAACATTAGAACTAAAAATAATTAAGTTAGAATCAACCGAAAACTACAACATTCAATTTTGTTATTTTAACTATTTTTAAATAATTTAAGTATAAATACAAACACAATTTCATATAGTTTTAACTCGAGTTTGAATATGAGCGTTTTGCGCAGTTCTATAAGAAACGAACTTGGCCCAAGTTATAGCAAAAATATTCATCTAACATTTTAGTGATCATTGTAATTGTTATTAAAACAATTGTTATTTTGTCGTATGGTATAATTAAAATTCGATTATGACCGGTAGAAAAAAATGTTCTATAGTTGTATAAGAATAATACATATCTGTAATTGTTTGTCAAACACATCAGACACAAATTGGTTAATGCTAAAAAAATTATATTAGATAATCATAATCATGTTTAAATTTTCCTGTTTTGGTACTAAATAAATACTGTATAAAAAAAATAATATTATTAAAAAAATAAACATACATTCAAATTGGTAGGCAAATGAAATTTTTCTACAGCAACCGCCTGCAACAATTCTGTCGTCTAAGCAAACTTAATCCATTCGATCATTTTTGATCCATTTGAATAGTAAAAGTACACAAAAAATAAAAAGCACAATTCTAGAGAAGTTACTGGACTTTATAAAGAAAGAGAAATGTGATTGAGTCGATAGAAAACTGAAAGTAGGTAATAATTATTGTTTATTTATTGATTAGGCGATTTCGATTTTCCCGTTGCTAATGCCTTATTTAAAAATATATTGGTTTAATTTTATTATTTTTAGCCAATACAAATCATAAAGTGTAATAACTATATTTTAAAACCTAGGTAGCGACTAGCAATAATACAAAATGATGTATTTTTAACAAAAAAATACATAATCAATTAAAACAAAATAAATATCGTTTCTATAAATTCAAAATCAACGAATAGTACCAACCATTGTTACTTTAGAAGGTTTTTAAACGTTATTACATAAATGAACCGTTCATGTATATTATTTATTTATCCAGTATACAAATTAGATATCGAATTAAATATTAAATAACAGTTTATTTTTAAATTTAATTTATATCAATTCAACATTTTAAAAATCTGAGGACCGAAGGTCCACCTTTCCAAAAATTACCACTGCTGTTTAAAATTTGTATTAAAGAGTTAACTATAGCGTCGAATATTATAAGATGCGATATTAAATTTAAAATTGCTAATGTATGGCTGTTAAGGGGGCTCCATACAGACCATTTTTTCAGTCAAAACACATAATTTTCATTCCATCGCACAGGCCTAACCAGTGATCCGATAAGCAATCTAAAAACAGATTTTAATTTGTCATGAAGTTTACTTAGGATCGGTGAAAGGAACTTTTTTCAATTTTTAATTTTAACCCTTTCTAAATTTTATAAAATGTTCAAACGTGTTTTAGCTTCGATGCAAAGCGAGAAGGTATTGGTTTTACTCTGATGTGGGCTTTTTTTTTCGCTGTATACACTGTAACTTTTTTAATACTTGACCAATTCCTTCGAATAGCAACTCTATAAATCACAAATTTTGTCTAGTTTGTACTTTGGGGGGGTAAAAGTTGAAAAAATTTAAGTCTTCACAGACGAAAGTTGAAAAAACAAAAAAAAAACCGTACGAGTTTTTAAGTTAGAACTTTTACTGGCTATAGTATTAAGAAAAAGAGTCGGATCGAGTTGAAATGTTTAAAAAATATTTATTTGGTAAGCCCGCGCACGTCAGTTTTGTCAAATTCAAAATATACCCATTTCCCGCCCCCCTAGGGGGGGTACAAGTTTTTTTGTTTTTCGGGGTTTTTAGCCGTAATTTTAAAACTTTTGGGTTGAAAATTTGCCAGTAGTCGGAACTCATATGTACCCATAACATATTAAACGGGAAAAAAATTCGGCACTACAGTTTTTTTTTAATTGCCGGGAAACTGTGTTTTCGCAGATTATGTATATTTTAACAAAAACACTTAAAATCTTTAAAAAAAATTGATCAAATCATTAAAACAATTTTATTTATATCTATGCAGAATGATACTATTAGGTTTTGTGCTCAAGTACCACTCTTGACTTAAAGTTTACACAAATTCAACTTTTTTTTTTTTTTTTTACTTAAGTTCTTTCCGGATGATTAAAATTGAGAACTGATATTAAATTCGTAATCACCGACCCAAAAAACATATAATTTGACCACTTTTGATGTCTTTTACACAAAAATCCAGAAAAATGTTTTAGCTTCGATGCAAAGCGAGAAGGTATTGGTTTTACTCTGATGTGGGCTTTTTTTTTCGCTGTATACACTGTAACTTTTTTAATACTTGACCAATTCCTTCGAATAGCAACTCTATAAATCACAAATTTTGTCTAGTTTGTACTTTGGGGGGGTAAAAGTTGAAAAAATTTAAGTCTTCACAGACGAAAGTTGAAAAAACAAAAAAAAAACCGTACGAGTTTTTAAGTTAGAACTTTTACTGGCTATAGTATTAAGAAAAAGAGTCGGATCGAGTTGAAATGTTTAAAAAATATTTATTTGGTAAGCCCGCGCACGTCAGTTTTGTCAAATTCAAAATATACCCATTTCCCGCCCCCCTAGGGGGGGTACAAGTTTTTTTGTTTTTCGGGGTTTTTAGCCGTAATTTTAAAACTTTTGGGTTGAAAATTTGCCAGTAGTCGGAACTCATATGTACCCATAACATATTAAACGGGAAAAAAATTCGGCACTACAGTTTTTTTTTAATTGCCGGGAAACTGTGTTTTCGCAGATTATGTATATTTTAACAAAAACACTTAAAATCTTTAAAAAAAATTGATCAAATCATTAAAACAATTTTATTTATATCTATGCAGAATGATACTATTAGGTTTTGTGCTCAAGTACCACTCTTGACTTAAAGTTTACACAAATTCAACTTTTTTTTTTTTTTTTTACTTAAGTTCTTTCCGGATGATTAAAATTGAGAACTGATATTAAATTCGTAATCACCGACCCAAAAAACATATAATTTGACCACTTTTGATGTCTTTTACACAAAAATCCAGAAAAATGTTTTAGCTTCGATGCAAAGCGAGAAGGTATTGGTTTTACTCTGATGTGGGCTTTTTTTTTCGCTGTATACACTGTAACTTTTTTAATACTTGACCAATTCCTTCGAATAGCAACTCTATAAATCACAAATTTTGTCTAGTTTGTACTTTGGGGGGGTAAAAGTTGAAAAAATTTAAGTCTTCACAGACGAAAGTTGAAAAAACAAAAAAAAAACCGTACGAGTTTTTAAGTTAGAACTTTTACTGGCTATAGTATTAAGAAAAAGAGTCGGATCGAGTTGAAATGTTTAAAAAATATTTATTTGGTAAGCCCGCGCACGTCAGTTTTGTCAAATTCAAAATATACCCATTTCCCGCCCCCCTAGGGGGGGTACAAGTTTTTTTGTTTTTCGGGGTTTTTAGCCGTAATTTTAAAACTTTTGGGTTGAAAATTTGCCAGTAGTCGGAACTCATATGTACCCATAACATATTAAACGGGAAAAAAATTCGGCACTACAGTTTTTTTTTAATTGCCGGGAAACTGTGTTTTCGCAGATTATGTATATTTTAACAAAAACACTTAAAATCTTTAAAAAAAATTGATCAAATCATTAAAACAATTTTATTTATATCTATGCAGAATGATACTATTAGGTTTTGTGCTCAAGTACCACTCTTGACTTAAAGTTTACACAAATTCAACTTTTTTTTTTTTTTTTTACTTAAGTTCTTTCCGGATGATTAAAATTGAGAACTGATATTAAATTCGTAATCACCGACCCAAAAAACATATAATTTGACCACTTTTGATGTCTTTTACACAAAAATCCAGAAAAATGTTTTAGCTTCGATGCAAAGCGAGAAGGTATTGGTTTTACTCTGATGTGGGCTTTTTTTTTCGCTGTATACACTGTAACTTTTTTAATACTTGACCAATTCCTTCGAATAGCAACTCTATAAATCACAAATTTTGTCTAGTTTGTACTTTGGGGGGGTAAAAGTTGAAAAAATTTAAGTCTTCACAGACGAAAGTTGAAAAAACAAAAAAAAAACCGTACGAGTTTTTAAGTTAGAACTTTTACTGGCTATAGTATTAAGAAAAAGAGTCGGATCGAGTTGAAATGTTTAAAAAATATTTATTTGGTAAGCCCGCGCACGTCAGTTTTGTCAAATTCAAAATATACCCATTTCCCGCCCCCCTAGGGGGGGTACAAGTTTTTTTGTTTTTCGGGGTTTTTAGCCGTAATTTTAAAACTTTTGGGTTGAAAATTTGCCAGTAGTCGGAACTCATATGTACCCATAACATATTAAACGGGAAAAAAATTCGGCACTACAGTTTTTTTTTAATTGCCGGGAAACTGTGTTTTCGCAGATTATGTATATTTTAACAAAAACACTTAAAATCTTTAAAAAAAATTGATCAAATCATTAAAACAATTTTATTTATATCTATGCAGAATGATACTATTAGGTTTTGTGCTCAAGTACCACTCTTGACTTAAAGTTTACACAAATTCAACTTTTTTTTTTTTTTTTTTACTTAAGTTCTTTCCGGATGATTAAAATTGAGAACTGATATTAAATTCGTAATCACCGACCCAAAAAACATATAATTTGACCACTTTTGATGTCTTTTACACAAAAATCCAGAAAAATGTTTTAGCTTCGATGCAAAGCGAGAAGGTATTGGTTTTACTCTGATGTGGGCTTTTTTTTTCGCTGTATACACTGTAACTTTTTTAATACTTGACCAATTCCTTCGAATAGCAACTCTATAAATCACAAATTTTGTCTAGTTTGTACTTTGGGGGGGTAAAAGTTGAAAAAATTTAAGTCTTCACAGACGAAAGTTGAAAAAACAAAAAAAAAACCGTACGAGTTTTTAAGTTAGAACTTTTACTGGCTATAGTATTAAGAAAAAGAGTCGGATCGAGTTGAAATGTTTAAAAAATATTTATTTGGTAAGCCCGCGCACGTCAGTTTTGTCAAATTCAAAATATACCCATTTCCCGCCCCCCTAGGGGGGGTACAAGTTTTTTTGTTTTTCGGGGTTTTTAGCCGTAATTTTAAAACTTTTGGGTTGAAAATTTGCCAGTAGTCGGAACTCATATGTACCCATAACATATTAAACGGGAAAAAAATTCGGCACTACAGTTTTTTTTTAATTGCCGGGAAACTGTGTTTTCGCAGATTATGTATATTTTAACAAAAACACTTAAAATCTTTAAAAAAAATTGATCAAATCATTAAAACAATTTTATTTATATCTATGCAGAATGATACTATTAGGTTTTGTGCTCAAGTACCACTCTTGACTTAAAGTTTACACAAATTCAACTTTTTTTTTTTTTTTTTACTTAAGTTCTTTCCGGATGATTAAAATTGAGAACTGATATTAAATTCGTAATCACCGACCCAAAAAACATATAATTTGACCACTTTTGATGTCTTTTACACAAAAATCCAGAAAAATGTTTTAGCTTCGATGCAAAGCGAGAAGGTATTGGTTTTACTCTGATGTGGGCTTTTTTTTTCGCTGTATACACTGTAACTTTTTTAATACTTGACCAATTCCTTCGAATAGCAACTCTATAAATCACAAATTTTGTCTAGTTTGTACTTTGGGGGGGTAAAAGTTGAAAAAATTTAAGTCTTCACAGACGAAAGTTGAAAAAACAAAAAAAAAACCGTACGAGTTTTTAAGTTAGAACTTTTACTGGCTATAGTATTAAGAAAAAGAGTCGGATCGAGTTGAAATGTTTAAAAAATATTTATTTGGTAAGCCCGCGCACGTCAGTTTTGTCAAATTCAAAATATACCCATTTCCCGCCCCCCTAGGGGGGGTACAAGTTTTTTTGTTTTTCGGGGTTTTTAGCCGTAATTTTAAAACTTTTGGGTTGAAAATTTGCCAGTAGTCGGAACTCATATGTACCCATAACATATTAAACGGGAAAAAAATTCGGCACTACAGTTTTTTTTTAATTGCCGGGAAACTGTGTTTTCGCAGATTATGTATATTTTAACAAAAACACTTAAAATCTTTAAAAAAAATTGATCAAATCATTAAAACAATTTTATTTATATCTATGCAGAATGATACTATTAGGTTTTGTGCTCAAGTACCACTCTTGACTTAAAGTTTACACAAATTCAACTTTTTTTTTTTTTTTTTACTTAAGTTCTTTCCGGATGATTAAAATTGAGAACTGATATTAAATTCGTAATCACCGACCCAAAAAACATATAATTTGACCACTTTTGATGTCTTTTACACAAAAATCCAGAAAAATGTTTTAGCTTCGATGCAAAGCGAGAAGGTATTGGTTTTACTCTGATGTGGGCTTTTTTTTTCGCTGTATACACTGTAACTTTTTTAATACTTGACCAATTCCTTCGAATAGCAACTCTATAAATCACAAATTTTGTCTAGTTTGTACTTTGGGGGGTAAAAGTTGAAAAAATTTAAGTCTTCACAGACGAAAGTTGAAAAAACAAAAAAAAAACCGTACGAGTTTTTAAGTTAGAACTTTTACTGGCTATAGTATTAAGAAAAAGAGTCGGATCGAGTTGAAATGTTTAAAAAATATTTATTTGGTAAGCCCGCGCACGTCAGTTTTGTCAAATTCAAAATATACCCATTTCCCGCCCCCCTAGGGGGGGTACAAGTTTTTTTGTTTTTCGGGGTTTTTAGCCGTAATTTTAAAACTTTTGGGTTGAAAATTTGCCAGTAGTCGGAACTCATATGTACCCATAACATATTAAACGGGAAAAAAATTCGGCACTACAGTTTTTTTTTAATTGCCGGGAAACTGTGTTTTCGCAGATTATGTATATTTTAACAAAAACACTTAAAATCTTTAAAAAAAATTGATCAAATCATTAAAACAATTTTATTTATATCTATGCAGAATGATACTATTAGGTTTTGTGCTCAAGTACCACTCTTGACTTAAAGTTTACACAAATTCAACTTTTTTTTTTTTTTTTTACTTAAGTTCTTTCCGGATGATTAAAATTGAGAACTGATATTAAATTCGTAATCACCGACCCAAAAAACATATAATTTGACCACTTTTGATGTCTTTTACACAAAAATCCAGAAAAATGTTTTAGCTTCGATGCAAAGCGAGAAGGTATTGGTTTTACTCTGATGTGGGCTTTTTTTTTCGCTGTATACACTGTAACTTTTTTAATACTTGACCAATTCCTTCGAATAGCAACTCTATAAATCACAAATTTTGTCTAGTTTGTACTTTGGGGGGGTAAAAGTTGAAAAAATTTAAGTCTTCACAGACGAAAGTTGAAAAAACAAAAAAAAAACCGTACGAGTTTTTAAGTTAGAACTTTTACTGGCTATAGTATTAAGAAAAAGAGTCGGATCGAGTTGAAATGTTTAAAAAATATTTATTTGGTAAGCCCGCGCACGTCAGTTTTGTCAAATTCAAAATATACCCATTTCCCGCCCCCCTAGGGGGGGTACAAGTTTTTTTGTTTTTCGGGGTTTTTAGCCGTAATTTTAAAACTTTTGGGTTGAAAATTTGCCAGTAGTCGGAACTCATATGTACCCATAACATATTAAACGGGAAAAAAATTCGGCACTACAGTTTTTTTTTAATTGCCGGGAAACTGTGTTTTCGCAGATTATGTATATTTTAACAAAAACACTTAAAATCTTTAAAAAAAATTGATCAAATCATTAAAACAATTTTATTTATATCTATGCAGAATGATACTATTAGGTTTTGTGCTCAAGTACCACTCTTGACTTAAAGTTTACACAAATTCAACTTTTTTTTTTTTTTTTTACTTAAGTTCTTTCCGGATGATTAAAATTGAGAACTGATATTAAATTCGTAATCACCGACCCAAAAAACATATAATTTGACCACTTTTGATGTCTTTTACACAAAAATCCAGAAAAATGTTTTAGCTTCGATGCAAAGCGAGAAGGTATTGGTTTTACTCTGATGTGGGCTTTTTTTTTCGCTGTATACACTGTAACTTTTTTAATACTTGACCAATTCCTTCGAATAGCAACTCTATAAATCACAAATTTTGTCTAGTTTGTACTTTGGGGGGGTAAAAGTTGAAAAAATTTAAGTCTTCACAGACGAAAGTTGAAAAAACAAAAAAAAAAACCGTACGAGTTTTTAAGTTAGAACTTTTACTGGCTATAGTATTAAGAAAAAGAGTCGGATCGAGTTGAAATGTTTAAAAAATATTTATTTGGTAAGCCCGCGCACGTCAGTTTTGTCAAATTCAAAATATACCCATTTCCCGCCCCCCTAGGGGGGGTACAAGTTTTTTTGTTTTTCGGGGTTTTTAGCCGTAATTTTAAAACTTTTGGGTTGAAAATTTGCCAGTAGTCGGAACTCATATGTACCCATAACATATTAAACGGGAAAAAAATTCGGCACTACAGTTTTTTTTTAATTGCCGGGAAACTGTGTTTTCGCAGATTATGTATATTTTAACAAAAACACTTAAAATCTTTAAAAAAAATTGATCAAATCATTAAAACAATTTTATTTATATCTATGCAGAATGATACTATTAGGTTTTGTGCTCAAGTACCACTCTTGACTTAAAGTTTACACAAATTCAACTTTTTTTTTTTTTTTTTTTTTAACTAAAAACCCAGTGTACCAGATGTGAGAAACGAACAGACACTAAAAACTATCAGTTGGTAACGTCTATCCGTGTTAGATTAGGTTAGGGTCCATGATCGGTATCATAATATTGTGTTTATTACATGATATCATAGGCGACTAAATCGTGTAACTGATTATAGTAGACACTCGATTTATTGGGAAAAAAACCTATCCGTGTACTTATTAAGACATTTAATGATTCTGATACGACAAAACCACTGTCGTTATCTCGTTATTTTATAGCCTGCGTTATATAACCTTACCGAAGGTTAACTATGAGTATTTAATGTCCAACTACCTGCAAATAATGAAGAGGACTGTTGTTTTTTGGATTCAGATTAAGTGTTGGTTTTTATGCAGTATACCGCCTCAAAATGTTTTTTTTATTACACAATTTTTTTAAAGGAAAACTTATGTTTTGTATATTGTTATACTGTTATTCATTTAAAGAGATTCACGCTTGATTGTTTAAATTGTCTAATATTAGATAATCTGCTTCGTGCTAATTTTATTTTTTTAGTTTATCAACTTGTAGCTCTAATTTTGTAAAAAATATTTCATTATTTTATTACTATGTACCATTACTATTAAGATAAATTTTAATAATAATTAAGTCATATATGATAATACTTTATTTTGTGACTAGATCAAATCTCGTGAACATTTAACATCATGATACTGCTCCTATGCTATTATTAAAAAAACACAATTTTTAAAAACTCCATAATAGGTTATTGTTAAATAACAGGCAACAGCCGACCGCTAGTGGCTATACATGTTAGTAATATTTAACTAATAAGTAATAAATGTAGGTAAAATTTATTGTTTTCTCCATCACAGTACCAGTATACGATTTATTTTAATTTAAATGTAAGAAAATCGATTTTTCTTTAGAAAATAACAAGATATTAATATACAGGATGAGGCAGTAAAACGGAGATTTTCTAATGTATTGAAATGGTAAAAACCCGTTTCACTATCCCACCCTTTACATTTTAAGGATCTATGAAAAGGTTTTTTTAGTTGCATTTTATTTTGTACATTGTCAATCTAGTAAAATAGAAGTATAATATAGCTTTGAAATAATATAATCTGTGAAGTATAAATAGTTGGTTTGAGATTGCTTTAATGGAAGTATATAATACATAAATATTAATTTTATTGAGAATAAGCGATTATAATTCAAACTATGGAGTACAAACGATTGAAACATGAATCGTCGACCATTCCAACAAAATATAACAAGACATTGTATATGTGTTATTTGGTCCACTAAGTTTTTGCAAAAAAAAAAAAACCAGTACAGTGGGGTCAAGGCATAGTGGGGACGGAGCATAGTTGGGTCGGGGCATATTGGGGACGGGGAGGTCACAGGTTTACAGGAATTTTTAAATCTGAAAGTGATAAAATCACTTTCGAAAAAACGCTTCGATGCAAATCGGTAGTTAGTATTTTCAAGCCAGTACAGTCCAAACCAAGCACAGTATAAACCAGCAAAGTTAGAAAGTTTTAAATGAAGGTTCTGTATTTACAAATGAGCATCAAAGCGTTTATTTGAAAGCGATTTTATTCAATTTTATCACTTTTATTTATAATTATTCTTGTAGACCTGTGACCACTCCGTTTCCTCATTGCTTTGATTACATTATGCCAATACTCTACTGTACTAGTCCTCTCGGATAAAATCGCTTTTAAATAAACGCTTTGATGCTCATTTGTAAATACAGAACCTTCATTTAAAACTTTCTAACTTTGCTGGTTTATACTGTGCTTGGTTTGGACTGTACTGGCTTGAAAATACTAACTACCGATTTGCATCGAAGCGTTTTTTCGAAAGTGATTTTATCACTTTCAGATTTAAAAATTCCTGTAAACCTGTGACCTCCCCGTCCCCAATATGCCCCGACCCAACTATGCTCCGTCCCCACTATGCCCCGACCCCACTGTACTGGTTTTTTTTTTTTTGCAAAAACTTAGTGGACCAAATAACACATATACAATGTCTTGTTATATTTTGTTGGAATGGTCGACGATTCATGTTTCAATCGTTTTTTTTATATAGTAGGAATAAGATATCAAAAAAGTACGTCGACCGATCTCAAGTAAATTTCATGACAAATTCAAATCTGTTTTTATATTACTTATCGGATTACTGGTTGAGCCTGTGCGATGGAACAAACATTGTATGTTATATTGACTAAAATGGCTTTTACTCATAGACAAAATGATTTAAATTAAAAAAATACCTTGAAGCTTATACAAATTAACCGGTCAGTACATGTTAACATAAAAATTAAATATTAATAAAACATGTTTTTATGATATTTCAAATAACAATAAAAAATAATACAAAAATGTAATAATATTTATGATCATACAATATTAATTGTTCCTAAATGCTCTATTTTATATTCGAATTAGGTAAAAGTTTTTTTTTATATTTTCAGATTTCACCAACTACACAATTGAATTCCTAAACTATTAACGTTCATAGCATATTCACACAGAAGCGTGATGTCAAGTTTTTAGTAAACAGTACAAAATCAAATACGATCAAAGTAAATTAGACTAATAATAATTTTATTACATTTCTGCTTTTAACAGACATTTATAATTTGTAAATTTGTTATACAAACAAAATTATTTGCTAAAGATGTTTCTAGTGTTTGAAGCAGTAATACGTTACCAATGTAAATAGTTATTTCTAGCAATCGAATAATTTAGCTACACTATTACAATTCCATTTTGATCAATTCGACTTATGTAGTAAAACTTTTTTAAAATGATAGCACACAACTGTATTTTTTTGTCATTATATTTAATACTAATAGTCAACTTTGTAATGATTGAATCAACAAAAAAAGTAAGCATAATTTATTTTTCACAATCTTAAAATTTCGTTTTTACATATATAAATTAAGATGTTCTAAATTTTTGCAGTTTATAATAGTATATAGGTTTATTATATATATATATATGTATGAAAACATATTGTTCACTCAAAGCTATACCAAAAAGCTTGAAATTAAGCATCTATGTTCGGTCCTTCAAAACCAATGTAATTGTCTGTAAGAAACTTGTCTTTAAACGTGCATGAAGATTTCCACTTTTATATTTAAATGTACAAAGTGATTCAGAAAATATTTTTCAAAATATTCACCGTATAATTTTCCCTAAGAAGCTACAGCATCATATTAACCTAAAAAATAAATTTAAAAAGGGATTATCTCCGAGTAACCCAGTACAGTGGAGTAGATACATAATGGGATCAAATCGTAGTTGGACAGAGAAGTCACAGGTCTACAGGAATTATTATTAATAAAAGTAATAAAACCACTTAAAAATAAACGCCTTGATGATATTTTGTAAACCCTGCACCTCACTTTAATATTTTCTTACTGTGTTGGATTATACTGAACACGGTTTGGACTTTACTAGTTTGAAAATACATAATTCCTCTAAACATATGACCTCTCTGACCTCACTATGCCCTGACACCACTGTACTGGCTTTGTAAATTATTTGTTTTTTTTTTAATTGCATTAAAATATACGAAGAAAATTAAAATTAAAAGTTGATTTGATAAAAAAACAAAACAATAAAATGAAAATCACGTGGTTCTTTTTCAAATTATTTAACATTTGTTATTATTGAGCTAAATATTGCTCTCTTTTTAATCAAGACCTAAACATAACCGGTTTATTTGACATAACTCCCGTCGCGGTCAGTTATCGCTCGTTACAGTGAAGTTACAGTGAACATGGACACAAACAAATCTCACATCATTATAAAACTATTAGCATCAAAGCTAAAATTAAAAAAAAAATAATACGTTTATTGGAAAACAATAACATAAATGGATAAATGGAAAAGTCTCTGAGTTCTATTAACAGCTGTTAGTAATTTTTTTTAATATTGATACCCTGTTAATGAATTATAAATGTACCAAAAAACATTTTAAGCCTGTATGTGTATATAAAACTTACAAAGTAAAGTAGGGTTGGTTGGGTACGTTTTTTTATATTTTAACAGCTTACGTACGAGTCCGCAACACCACGGGATACAGTTTTATGAATCGTTCCGCGAACGCCTCGAAACCACTTGAAATATTTTTCGTTGCTAACCGTGATCAATTTATTGCCAAAACATTCACTGAGTTATTTTGAATCAATTTAACCATTCATTCAAGTTTGTTCGTTGTGAAAACAACACATAATTAAAAAAAATTGACATCCCCATCCCCACCTTCATCCCCAGCGTTACATAACATTATATGGGTGTAGAGATGGAGATGGGTATAGAGATGAGAATGGGAATGTTAAATTTTTTGAGTTATGTGTTGTTTTCACAATGAATAAACTTGAATAAATGGTTACATAGATTCAAAATAACCAAGTGAATGTTTTGCCAATAAATTGACCACGGTTAGCAACGAAAAATAATTCAAGTGGTAACAAGGCGTTCGCGGAACGACACATAAAAATTTAACCCGTGGTGTTGCGGCCTCGTACGCAAGCAAATATAATTTTCGGTTATGAGTCAGAGCAAAGACACAAAAATGTCAAAAGCAAAATATGTATAATATTTATAAATAAGTACATACATTTTTTATAGGTTTCGCCGCCATATTACGTCAGTCGAACATACTCCCTTTTCTACGTTAATACAGTGAATACATTGAAAACCTACAACCAGCAAGAAATAAAATTTAACGAAAAAGAAATTACAACTTTGCAAACCCCTGTTCAGACCCTTAACGACACTAAAGGCCGCAATATTGTGTTTGATAAATTTTACAAGAAAATCGAAGACATTAAATGTACTTGCTCATTAATCATAAAATCAAAACTGGTGCACTTGACAAATATTCTGGAAGGCTTGCGAAGAGGCGGAACTATCGAAGTTGCACTAGATGAACTTAACGTATTAAAAGAAGAAGCTGGTTTTATGGTTCTGCTGTTTGAAAAGGCCAAAGGCAAAGCGGGTAAATGGTTTTGGAGTTATTATTTCAAAATCATGGCAATGATTGAATATGAGAGCAACAAAAATTTCTTCAGGGAAACTCCTTTCGAAGAAGAGGAATTACAAAGCGATATTACAAATTATATAGAATACTGCAAGAATAACAAATATTTTCCCAAAAATAAACCACAGGATGATTTGGTGTCGAAAAATCCCAATGTACCAATTAACATCTTTAAAGTTCTGCAAAGGTCTGTAATTATTGGTGTACATTATGCTGACATCATGCAGCACATTTCGATCGAATATTTGTATCTAAAACCATTATGGGATGAACACGAATTACTGTTTGCAAAAATAACAGGCTCAGTCGTAGAATGGAGGCCAACGATAAGACGCCACGCCGCCGAAGTGAATAAAACTAAGGAATTCATTGAAAACCGCGAATGGATATCGAAGCCGTTTGGCCACCTTACTTACCACAAGTTGATTCAACAAATCATCAGTGTGAGGATGTACACTTGTCTGTGGGTAATGTTAGTAATGTTCAACAAAGAAATGCCTAAAATGGATCTGTTGCATTTAAAACTTTTGTACATGGAGTCAATGCGAACAATTGACACGGGACCCGAATTCATGCCATATACCGACACTTTTTATTCTGATGTAGTAGCAGAGTTTCGTTATGCAATGAAAGACAACCAAAACGTCTTTGATAGCATTATTACTAGGATATCCGCAAGAGTTAAAGAAATTTCAGTTGAGTTGAATGGCTGTAATTCAAATGGAAGTGATTGGATCAGTATTGACATAAAAGAACCGTTGACTTATGCTATGATATTGGAATTTCTTGGAGAATTTAGGCATTTCTTTAATCTGTTAAAAGAAAAGATAAAAGCTGTTAACTATGAGCTTGCATTAAGTATGGCGGTCGAAGGAAATTGATATTTTTGAGTATAACGGAAAACCCATTTATGCTAGATTCCACTAATGGTACAGTAGGTCGTAAAAATTTGGCCTTTTTCGTTTCTACTAAATTCCCAAAAAATCGTTTTCGCGTCTTTTATTATTTTAATTACTTTTTATTTTAAAATGTGTCCAAGTACATTATCCTAATGTTTTTTTTATATATAATTTTATCTAACACACAAATCGTATTATCTATTAAACATAACAAATATTTTGGTATTGTAGAGTCCACAAAAAAAATTGTGGACTTTAAGAAATTTATATTGAGAAGGAAAAATAAATTCTTTATAAGTAATCCGTCTTGTATGTAGTATAAGGCTTTTAACGTTTTTCTGAAAGACTCAAAAATAATTTAATGACTATCTGTAATAACACAGTCAAATTAATATAACTATATCTTTGCTCTAAATTATTTTTTTTCTCTATCTTATCGATTCATGACCAGATATTTAAATAGTTTTGCACTGTAAGATTGTTATTTTATAATTTACATATGAAACATTTGGTAACTTTATGAATAACAAACTAATTTTTAACTGCTGCATTTTTATTTTGCTTAATTTTTGTTATATGTAAAACATTGGAAGCAGTATGATGACGGAAATGTACTCAAATTGGTTTGGGTTCATTCAGCCATGGTCGTATAGAATATTTTTAGTTTTTTTTTATTCTTCTTTTTTATAGTATCTTTTACCATCAAACAAATTTACTAAAAATCAGTTTCTTAAGTTAAATAGAAAATGCATGAAAGGTTAAAATTCAATAAAAACCACATCATTGTATAAACATTTCTTTCTTAGCTGCGCATTGGAGCTAATAAATTACGAACACTTTGAACATGATTAAATCATGGTTTGATAATAATCTGGTAGAACTTAATTCAAATACAACATGTTTCGTCAATATTATATTACTAAACAGTCCGATAATAACAATAATATTTTCTTAATGTACATAATAATGATTGTGTTGAATATTATAGAGAAGGATGTATTAAAAATGGAAAGATTATTAAAACAATAGGCCGTACATCTATAAATCTAGTCGACACGGTGAAATATTTGATAAATACTATCGATTCTAACTTTAAATGGCAACAACGTATTATAAACACGGCTAAAAAGAGTAGACTACTATTTTATAAATTTAAAACTTATTGTGCCATAATATCTAATAAAACCTAGCTACTCTGTCAGCTCCCGGAGACGTTTGAATTGTCCTCTCTTGATCTTGCAATAAACTGTGAGACACAAGTACTTAAGCACATGTAATTGTTGATGAAAACAAAATAAGTGAAATTGCATTAATTGTTAATGCAAGAGCATAATAGGTATAGGACATAGGAATCATCAAAGCATAATTTGGTTTTTAATTGTAAACGTGTAAGTAAATAGTTACCTACACAAGGAAGTGTCAGATTTGTAAAATGTATGGTTTTTATTTTCAACTATACAAAAATAAGTTTGTATTATTTGAACATCCGTCTTGTAGTAACTATACGTTTAAACCCGTATTATTATAGCCCACCGAGTATAAAATCATCAATAGTAATTTTATTACAGTAACTGAACGTTTATTATACTGGTTTTTCTATGTTTGCACAAAATCTTTCAACTTTTTCACTACCCTCATTTTATTACAGCTTAAAACATTTCTAAAACAATAAGAGAGTAATATATTTTTTTTTTTTAAGTAGGGGACTGAAGAACCGTATATGTACTAAAATGCTTATCTGTGTATATATTATAGAATCTATAATAGAATTAGTGTATGAACATATCGAAAATAAATAATACAATTATCTAGATATTACAAAGAAGTACTTACAAAGTTTGCCAGTGGAAATTAATTTATGACTACATGAGAGTGGGTGATATTCGAATGCTTTCTTAAATTGAGAATGTACAAAATCTGCCCTTTTAATTATATCTATTTTTAGGATTGTTAATGAATAAATTGTCAATAGTCGAATCAAATCCTATCTTTCGCTCAGCGTTAGTTTTATTCATATCCTAAACATTAGAAAAATGATTGAGTGACACGAATTTGAACTCAGATTTATCATAGCATATTGAGTACTCGTTAAGCGCTCGACCCTGCTTTTAGTGGATGAAATTGATTGAGTTTTATAACTTAATTAGATTATTTCAATTTATAATCAAACATATTTTATTTTACCCAGCTATTAAACAAGAAGAGTTTTTAACGCTCAATATTTTAACGCTTTCTTGATTTAATTTTTTAATTTCAGTTTTTTTTTATTGATTTTTAAAATGTATCAAAAACAATATTTTATGCGGTTGATATGCATAACCACGTGTTCCTAAGGTAATTTTTGAATACCTTGAAACCAATTTCACCAAATACACAAGATACCAACATTATTACGGGTTATAATACATTCATATAATAATATAACGTCATGTTTTTAGTATAAAATCGAATATAAGCAAACTAGTCTATATTCTTTTTGTCTAAGTGTCTGGGTTTTACCAGATAATTACAATTTGTGGTTACGTTATTCAAACTAAATTATTTGATAAAGATGTTTTGAGTGACTGAACCAATAATAGGTTTCCAATTTAAAATATTATTTCCAGCGCTCGAATAACTTGGCTACAATATTTTAATTCTATTTTGACTAATTCCACGTATGTAGTAAAACTATTTAAAAATGATCACTCACTACTGTATTGTTTTGTTATTACATATTATATTGACGGTCAACTTTATAATGATTGAATCAACAAACAAAGTAAGCATTATTTATTTTCCGATATCTTAAAAGATAGTTTTTACACACTTATTATTTATAAAGTCCTAAAAATGTTGATTGATACTACCAACTGGTCCAAATTTTAGCTAACATACCAACCCCCATTTATATTATATTATATAAATGTATAATTTAATAAGTTTATAATATATTGTTTTAAAAGTTGACAGGTGTCAGGAATTTACTAAAAAAGAGAATTATGTATACAGGGTGGCCCACGAAGATTTGACAAATGAAATAACTTTTGTTCTAGTGAATATTTTTAAGATTTTTTTTAAAAATAATTTATACTCATTTGCGCTATAGCACAGTGGTTTTAATTGCACTTACCTGTTTTACTTTTTTTAATAGTTTTTTTTTTCAAGATAGCCATTTTGTTCAAAATAATTTTTAAAAAAGAATTGGTAAGAAAAATTTGTATTTTTATTCATCCGTTCAAAAGTTATACTCATTTGAAAGTGAGGATGACTGTCGACGGGAGGTTGAGTGCGGTAGGTAACGCGCGCTGATAAAAATAAATCTACGCAGTTTACTTAAATAGTGAGGGTTTTTCTGATTTTGAGGGTGAAGGATTGATTTTTTTTAAATGTTACATTCAAAATTATAAAAAATTTGCTTTTTAAAAGAAAATTAGTTATAATAAATAAACATTTAGTTTGCTATAATGTCTAATGATTTTGTCTTGTTAGAATTTACAATGTATGAAATCATTGCTCTCGAATTAAATTTTTTTTTGCGTTTGTGTGAGCACGTGTTAATATAACTAAATATATTCAAATTCGAAGGTTATAATAAATTATAGGTTCACATACACACAAACATACATACATAGGCGCACAGACATAAAATTGTAGGATTTCTACACACATTTTAAAAATTATATATTTTTTTACAAAATTTTTACAAAAAAAATCAACATAATATATTACATTTTTAATAAAATTACGTATAAATATTATATAGGTAGGTACAATGTTTTTAAGGCCCCTGGATACCGACCATTTTTAAGGAGTTTTATAAAGGCAAAATTTTTAAAAAAAGGCGGTTTTAGTAAATTTCGAAAATGTCAATTAATATACCGGTTAATTTGTATAAACGTTATGGTATTATTTTTAATTTATATCACTTTTTCTATGAGTAAAAGCCATTTTAGTTAATATAATAGTACATTTTTTGTCCATCGCACAGGCTGAACCAGTGATCTGATAAGTAATCTGAAAACAGATTTGAATTCGTCATGTTTACTTGAGATCGCTTACGTTAGGTTAGGTATTTTGATACTTTGAAAACTTAGTCTCCCCACCTTATCCTTGATCTACCAAGTGTCACAACTTACATAGTATCTAGTGTATGAGAGGGCTATCTTTTCGCCATGCGTGGCCGGCCCAGCAGAACCGCCTCTTTCTTATCTCATCGACTATGTTTGGTTTCTGATATAGCTCCCTAATTTCCACGTTGTTATTTAGTTTTATAATGGTTTTATGACTAAAACATTTGTGATTACTCATAAATGTAATATTATATCTGCATTATAGCGAAATCCGTGTTTTAAAAGTTTGAAAACTAAAGCAGACGTCTAAACCAAGCGCAAACAAACCATTTTTTGCTAATTTGTGAACTGTTTATATTGTGCTTGATTTGGACTGTACTGGTTTGGTCTAACTAACTACTATATGAAAACATTAGCTACTGATTTGTATCGAAGCATTTATTTGAAAGTGATTTTATCATTTTCAGTTGTCATAGTTCCTGTAAACCTATGACCGCCCCGTCACGCTATGCTCCGTCCTCGACATACTCCAACCACTATACTGGTTTTCTTAAGAATGTCATTTACAATGTGTACGATTTTCTAACTATTGCGTTGTATCTTATACTCGTATTAGATAAATAATAGTTTTCTCTTATATTTTCAGATTTCTGATTACAACTAGAAAATCAGATTCCAGCTCTATGAGGGTTTAGAGTATATTCATAAAAAAGTATGACGTCAAGCTTTTAGTAAACACTGATAAATAAAATACGATAAGTAAACTAACTATTTTTATTTTTTCTTAATGACTGGATTTACCCAGACAATTACAATTTGTAATTACGTTATATAACCAAAACTATTTGCTAAAGATGTTTCGAGAGTCTAAAACAAAATTAGATTATCAATGTTAAACGTTTTTCCTAGCACTTCAATAATTCAGGTACATTATCACAATTCCATTTTGACTAATTCCACTCATGTAGTAAAAATATTTAAAAATGACCACACACGACTGTATTGTTTTGTCATTATATTTTATACTTTCAGTCAAATTTATGATGGTTGAATCAACAAAAAAAGTAAGCGTATTTTATTTTCCACAGTCTTAAAATTTCGTTCTTACACACTTATAAGTTAAAAAGTCCCAACATTTTGCTGGCTATTTCCAACCAGCAATAGCATTAAATCCAAATCTCAGCTAACTTACCAACCCCCTCTTCTCTTCTCTCGTCTAAATACTAGAAAACCACCCAAAAAATGTACACATTTTTCAACTTAAAATTACGATGCACTATAGTTTTTTTAAAAATAGTCGAAAAAGTTCCAAATTTATATGAATTATTCTTCAAACATAGTACTATCGATAAACATTAACAAACCAAAAAAATATCATAAACACTTTCCCTAGAAGGGAAAGAATTTTTTTCTTTATTTTACTTTTTCAAGCAAAATTTTAGGGATTTAGATCTTAAAATTAAAGCAAAGGTAGATCTAAAATGTAACTATAACATATATATGATTTTCTCAGAAATCTGTAGTCAAATTTTTTATTATTAAGGAAAAACACCAAAAATAGTGTAATTTTACACATTGGCCGTAGTCAGTTTCTAGGTTGCTATGTGTGAGTGAATCAACAGTCAAAAGGTAATGAAAATATTTTCATCATATTGTTAATTACGATACATGGGTAACTATGATAGTACATTTTTATAGACATACTATCCACAGATTTGTATCGAAGCGTTTATTTAAAGGTGATTTTATCACTTTCAGTTATAATAAAATCTGTAGACCTGTGACCTCTCCGTCCCCACTATGCTCTGACCCCACTGTACTGGCTTTTTATATTCTTATTTCTATAACAGTTATGTAAACCACAACATTGTCGCCACGAAGCTATCGTTCTTGATTAACTCTTAACTCGTTTGAGTTATAACTGTAATATGTAATGTAACTATAAATTAATTAATGACCGTGCCACATTGTGGAACTTATTATAATTAGTGTTTCGTAAAATAAATTATAGTATTCCCAACCAGCAATAGCATTAAATCCAAATTTCAGCTAACTTACCAACCCCCTCTTCTCTTCTCACATCCAAATACTAGAAGGCTGGCGAGAAATACATAGGTTCATTATACATCTATCACAACAAAAACACTCCATTTAGTTTTGTGTAAAAAAGAGGCATGTAAAAAAAAATATTCTTTTAGCACTATAATGTATGTCATGTTTTGTTGAGTTAAGTTAAGTAAACCGAAAATGTTACCGATATATTTACAAACATATGTATTCTATACAACAATAGGTATATTATCATTGTAATGCATTCACAGTAATAGGTAATAGTTTAGTAATGTTTGTAAATTTGTTTTATCATTAAGCATACCAGTGCTTAAAGAATACATGTTTTATCTAACTATTTTTTACACAAAACAAAGTGAAGTAATTTTGTTGTGATATCATAAATTTGTATTTTATATTTTTATTTCCATAACAGTTATGTAAACCACAACATTGCCGCCACAAAGCCATTGTTCTTGATTAACTCTTAACTCGTTTGAGTTATAGTTCTAAATAATTATTGACCGTGCCACATTGTGGAACTTACTACAAATAATGTCTAGTAAAATAAGTTCATGAGAAGTACTATCAAAAACAAATTATCTTAAAAATACCCATTATAATGGGTTTTGTACTGGTTGAAACGTGTATAAAACTACGTTTAAGTGTATGCAAACTCTCAAATAACAATGTTTAACTAAATAATTGTTAATAAAAAACAGATTGTTCACTCAATGCTAAGTATAACAAAATACTTGAATGTTAGGCTCTATGATTGGTCAAAAATCAGTCTGACCGTCTGAACTTGTTTTTAAACGTGCATGCCGGTTTTCCCATTTGAGTTAAACAAAATATTTTAAAAAGTATTATAATAATGACATTTTTGAAAGTTTCGTGATTTTGTAAGTTTTGTCTTACAAAATCATGACGATCATGTTTGATTTTGGAGAAAGTTTTAGGGCAAGACAGGTAATGCAGATAGGTGATGAAGAAGTATGTAAGTTTGATAAGTTGAAGTACTTAGAATCTGTAGTACAAAAATATGGTCGGTATAAAGAGAACGTAAAAAATAGGATAAATTGTGGATAGATGATGTGGGAGTGTCAGGTGTTCTGTATGACAGGGAGATGCCTATAAGATTGAAAGGTAAATTGTATAGGATGGTAGTGGGACCAGCAATAGATTTAGATGAACGCTAACGGTAATTATAAAAAAAAATGTCCTATAATAAAATATGTAATACAATTGTTAGTTATACAAACGAATATATAAATACTTACCATATGAGAATGTATAGTGATTCAGAATTTTTTTTTTTAAATATTGACTATACATATAATTATTTCTAAGAGACATAACAAACATGTCTTAAGACGTATAATAAAAAAAAAATACAGAAACGTAAATCGAAAAACAACCAAAAGTTTGGTCACGTCAAAGTAATACTATTTTTTAAAAATATTATAACAGTATAATCGAATATTTGGGAAAGTTTCCGTGTTGTATAACCAACTGCTACTTGACCAACTAAATTAAAAAAAGTGTTAGGTATATGGAATTTACATAAAAAGAAAGTCTTATGTAAATATTTATATGCGAGTACATATATTTGTTTTATAGGTTTCGCCGTCGTATTACGTCAATCAAGCATACAATTATTCTTAAGTTTTTATAGTGGATACTTTAAAAACCTACAATGAGCGAGAAATAAAATTTAGCGAAAAATAAACTACAATTTTAACATCCCCTGTTCACACTTACAACGACACCAAAGGTCGCGTAATTGTGTTTGATAAATTTTAAAAGAAAATCGAAGATATTAAATGTACATGCTCATTAATCGCGAAAACGAAACTGGCACGCTTGTGTAATATTAGGGAAGGCTTGGAAAGTGGCGGAGCTATCAATGGTGCACTGGAAAAATTGAACGAATTAAAAGAAGAAGCGGCTTATATGATCCTGTTGTTTCAAACAGGCAATGTCAAAGCGGGTAAATGGTTTTGGAGTTATTATTTCAAAATCATGGCAATGATTGAATATGAGAGCAACAAACATTTCTTCAGGGAAACTCCTTTCGAAGAAGAGGAATTACAAAGCGATATATCAAATTTTATACAATACTGCAAGGATGACAAATACCTTCCCAAAAATATAACGGAGTTAGATTTTGTTACGAAAAATCCCAATGTACCAATTAACATATTTGAAAAACTGTCTATTGCTGTAGATTATTTTTACGGAATGCGAATTATACCGGTTGACTATTTGTATCTAAAACCACTATGGGATGAACACGAATTATTTTTCAGTCAAATAACCGGCGCAGCCGTAGATTGGATGCCAACGATTAGACGCTACGCAGTCGAAGTGACTAAAACCAAAGAATACATTGAAAACCGTCAATGGATATCGAAACCGTTCAGTCACCTTAATTACCAAAAGTTAATTAAACAAATTTTCAGTGTGAGGTTGTACATCTTTCTGTGGGTAATGTTGGTAATATTCAACAAAGAAATGCATAAAAGGGATCTGGTCCAATCAAAACATTTATATACTGAGTCAATGCGAATAATTAAGAAGGTAGAAATATTTATGCATTATACTGAAACTTTATATTTTGATATAGTAGCAGAGTTTCGTTGTGCAATAAATGACAACCAAATCAACTTTGATAGCATTATACCTAGAATGTCGGTAAGAGCTAATGAAATTCTAGTAGAGTTGAACGGGAGTAATTCAAATAGCAGTGATTGGATCAGTATTGACATAAACAAAGAGTTTAATGATAAATAAATGTTCAAAGAGGCCAAGTCAAAGCGGGTAAATGGTTTTGGAGTTATTTTCTCAAACTCGTGGCAATCATTGAATACGAGAGCAACAAAAATGTCTTTGGGAAAACTCCTTTCGGAGAAGAGGAATTACAAAGTGATATTACAAATTTCTTAAAATACTGCAAAGATAATAAATACCTTCCCAATAATAGAACAGAGTCTGATTTGGCTTCAAAAAATTCCAATGTCGCATATAACATTTTTCAAAAACTTCGCACATCTGTAACTATTGCTGTAGATTATGATTACATCATGCAATTCATATCGATCGACTATTTGTATCTAAAATCATTATGGGATGAAGACGAATTACTGTTTAGGAAAATTACAGGCTCAACCATAGAATGGAGGCCAACAATAAGACGTCACGCAGTCGAAGTGAATAAAACCAAGGAATACATTAAAAACCGCCAATGGATATTACGACCTTTCGGACATTTAAGTTATCACAAGTTGATTAAACAAATTATCAGTGTGAGGATGTACACCTTTATGTGGGTAATGTTGGTAATATTTAACAAAGAAATGCCTAAAATGAATCTCTTCCAATTAAAACTTTTGTATGAAGAGGCATTGGACACAATTGATATGGTACACAGGTTTATGCACTATACTGAAACAATTTATTCTGATGTAGTAGCAGAGTTTCGTTGTGCAATAAATGACAACCAAATCAACTTTGATAGCATTATACCTAGAATATCGGTAAGAGCTAATGAAATTCTAGTTGAGTTAAAGGGAGTAATTCAAATAGCAATGATTGGATCAGTATTGACATAAACAAAAAGTTTTTGATAATATGATAATACAATTTCTTCAAGAATTTGGCGGTAACTTTTGGCGGTTAAAAGAAAAGTTGACGGTATTAAATTATAACCTTGCTCTAAGTATTCTGGTTGAAGGAAATTGACGTTTTTGAGGTTAACGACAAATTTATTTGTCCAACATTGCACTTTTGTTTTTCTTAACTGCCTCTTACCTCATTTCATACTAATGCCATAGTAGGTCGGTCAAATCCTATATTTGATCATTCATATTTTTTTTCTACTAAATCCTCTAAATCTCTTTCGTTTCTTTTATTTTTTTAGTTACTTTTTTTTTAAATTTATATCGGTGTACATAATATTGATGTTTTTTTTTCTAAGAATTTTATCTAAAACACTTATCGAAGTTTCTATTTTACATAATGTATAATATAATAATATTGTTTTTTTAAGTTGTATGTTAGTCGTAAGAAATTCATGTATCTAACTTTGCACATATTATGTACTGTTTACGTTGTAATTCAATATATTTATTTAAAATACAATTTTTTTTTGTATTACACATAATAAATATTTAAGATATTATTTTTACATAATATTATACCTATATGAAATCTCATCGATCATCAATGATCTCGAAGCTTAATTTTGTGTTTAAATCCAGAGAGTTTTACAAATCACTTATTATAATAAGTCCATATTAAAATATGTAGTCGAAGTGTAGTTTCCCCCCTTTAATTTTGCTCGTTCTAGATTTTAATTTAGACCATAAAACTACAACTAAAAAAACCGAAACAAATTTGAAACTCTTTTGACTATATTTAATTAAAAGTTATAGCCTCTGTAATTTTAAGTTAAAAAAAAATATGTAATTTTTTCGGTTTTCATATGGATGTTTTTATTTTTATTTTTGGTACATTAAAATACCATTAAGGTACGATTTCTGATCTACCTGGCAACTCGCAACATCAAGAAATCGGTTAAGCGGCTTTAAATATAACATGAATTTCGGTTTTAAAAAAAATGTGTATATTACAAATAAGACAGTTATGCATCGAAGCAAGACCATCGGTGTTTAAAATTAGTAGAATACTAAAAAGACGACTATTTCGAGTCTACAAAAAAAAATCTGTTTTTTACAGCTTATTATATTTTGAATCTTACAATATATTTCATCATTATTGTTTTATACAATACACAGTCACATTTCACATGTCACACAGATAAAATTCATTACAAATTTCAGTGCATTATAATTTTCAATAAATAATTTAAAGTATTTTTTTTTTTTTTAATAAAAAAATGTACCAAAACGTTACATTTTTAAATACAATACACAACGAAGCTATTTAAAATATAATGTCAATTAAAGTGTACAATACTGTGTATTGTTTACTCAAACAAGAGATAAGGGATGAGAGATAGGGGATAAGAGTTAGGGAGTAAAAGATAGAGGTGAGAGATAGGAGATTAGAGATGAGGGATAGGGTTGTAGTTGTGGATGGAAATGGGGGTGGGGGAATATTTTTTGTATTCACAACGTTTAAAACAGAAATGAATAATAAATTCATTATTTAAGAGGACAAATTCTCTATGAATTGTTCGTCAGCAACTTGATATGTTTACTAGGCACCTTAGATAAATAAAAATGTTACCGTGGTGTAGCGGACTCGTACGCAAGCTGTTAAAATATAGTATGTAATACCTATGTGAAAACCTTTATTAGAGCCTTGCAAACATTCTCCATATCCTTTATATCCTTATAACAATGGATCATGGTAATGAGTATGGTTAAGTATGTCGTGAGTAACGTTATTATTACTAAAAAAATATTTGATATGATCAACAATGTTAATATCGACGACCGCAGGTACTTAAACAGAAGTAAATGTTGATAAAAACCAAAGAAATTAATTTGCATTAATTGTTAATGCAAGAGCATAATAGGTATAGAACGCAAAGTCAACAACTCAAGTACGGGATTGACTGCACGTAAATCATCAAAGCATAGTTTGGTTTTTAATTTTAAACCGTGTAATGAGCAAACGAGGGAGTGGCAGATGTGTAAAATTTCTGGTTTTTATATTCAACTATACAAAATTAAACGTATGTATTATTAAAACAGCCGTGATGTAGTAACTACACGTTTAAACCCGTATTATTATAGCCCGTCGATAATAAGATCATCAATAGTAATTTGATTACTGTAACTGCATGTTTATTATACTGGTTTTCCCATATTTACAAAAATCCTTCAACATTTTCACTACTTACATTTTATTAGGGCTTAAGACATTTTCTAAAACAATAAGAAAGTGGGACTGAAGAACCGTATATGTACTGAAATGTTTATCCCAATACATATCCAGTATAGAATTAGCTTATGAACATATCGAAAATAAATAATACAATAATCTAGATATAACAAAGTAGTACTTACAAAGTTTGCAAATGGAAAACAATTTACGACTACACGAAAGTGGGCAATATTTGAATGCTTTCTTAATTTGAAAAAGAATAATAAAATCTAGGTACCCGATTATTTATATATATTTTTAGGATTGTTCATTAATAAATTGTCAATAATCAAATCAAATTCTATCTGTCGCTCAGCGTTAGTTTTAACCATATCTCAAACATTACAAAAATGATCGAGTGACACGAATTTTAACTCAGATTTATCATAGCATATTGAGTACTCGTTAAGCGCTCGACCCTGCTTTTAGTGGAAGAAATTGATTAAGTTTTATAACTTAACTAGATTATTTCAATTTATAATCAAACATATTTTATTTTACCCAGCTATTAAACAAGAAGAGTTTTTAACGCTTTCTTGATTTGTTTTACAAATTTCAGTTTGTTTTATTGATTTTTAAAATGTTTCAAAAACAATATTTTATGCGGTTGATATGCATAACCACGTGTTCGTAAGGTAATTATTTGAATACCTTGAAACCAATTTCACCAAATACACAATATACCAACATTATTACGGGTTATAGTATATTCACATAATAATTTGACTTCATGTTTTTAGTATAAAATCAAATATAAGCAAACTAGTCTATTTTCGTTTTGTTTAAATGTCTGGGTTTTACCAGATAATTACATTTTTTGGTTACGTTATACTAACAAAATTATTTGCTAAAGATGTTTAGAGTGACTAAACCAATAATAGGTTACCAATGTAAAACGTTATACCCAGCACTCCAATAATTTAGCAAACAATACAAATACGATAAGTTAACCAGACTTTTCTTATTTAGTCTAAATGTTTAGATTTCCAGACAATTGTATTTGTAAATACGTTGTACAAACAATCGTATTTGCTTAAGATGTTCAGAGTGCTGCAACAAAATTAGTTTACTAATGTAAAATATTATTTCCAGCACTCGAATAACTTAGCTACAATATTATAATTCTCTTTTGATTAATTCTACTTATGTAGTAAAACTATTTAAAAATGAACCCACACTACTGTATTATTTTGTCATTATATATTATACTGACAGTCAAATTTATGATGATTGAATCAACAAACAAAGTAAGCATTATTTATTTTCTACAATCTTAAAAGATAGTTGTTACACACTCATTGTTTAGAAAGTCCTAAAAATGTTGATGGATCTTCCCAACCATTAATATCGTTATGTCCAAATTTATACTAACATACCAACCCTCCATATATATTATATTATATAAATGTATAACTTAAAAAGTTTAGAATATGTTGCTTTAAAAGTTGACAGGTGTCAGGAATTTAATTTTTTTTTTTTTTTTATTATCTAAAATTATATTTACAATCTATACAGTGAGTACATTAAGCAAATTTGATAAAAGATATTATATACATGACAATGAAAAATTAACAGTTATGGGATGACACTCAGCAGCGTCACCCGGCTAGGAAGTAGTAAAAAAAAATTATTTTTCATTATATTGTTATTTATTGTAGTTGTTGTAGTAGATCTCTAGGCCATAGGAATTTACTAAAAAAGAGAATTATGTAAATATTTTTAGATGAGTACATATCTTTTATTATAGGTTTCGCCATCATATTACGTCAGTCAAACATTCTCTTATTCATACATTAATACAGTGAATACTTTGAAAACCTACAACCAGCAAGAAATAATTTTTAGTGAACAAGAAATGACAGTTTTGACAACCCCTGTTCGAACTTACAACGACACTAAAAACCGCGATAAGGTATTTGATAAATTTTACAAGAAAATCGAAGACATTAAATGTACATGCTCATTGATCGTAAAAACGAAACTGGTGCATTTGACAAATATTCTGGAAGCGTTGCGAAGAGGCGGAACTATTGATGTAGCACGAGAAGAACTTAACGTATTAAAAGAAGAAGCTGGTTTTATGGTTCTATTATTTGAAAATGCCAAAGGCAAAGCGGGTAAATGGTTTTGGAGTTATTATTTCAAAATCATGGCAATGATTGAATACGAGAGCAACAAACATTTCTTTGGGGAAAATCCTTTCGAAGAAGAGGAATTACAAAGCGATATTACAACATTTTTACAATACTGCAAGAATAACAAATATTTTCCCAAAAATAAACCACAGGTTGATTTAGTGTCGAAAAATCCCAATGTACCAATTAACATTTTTAGAGTTCTGCAAAGGTCTGTAATTATTGGTGTACATTATGCTGACATCATGCAGCACATTTCGATCGAATATTTGTATCTAAAACCATTATGGGATGAACACGAATTACTGTTTGCAAAAATAACAGGCTCAGTCGTAGAATGGAGGCCAACGATAAGACGCCACGCCGCCGAAGTAAATAAAACTAAGGAATTCATTGAAAACCGCGAATGGATATCGAAGCCGTTTGGCCACCTTACTTACCACAAGTTGATTCAACAAATCATCAGTGTGAGGATGTACACTTATCTGTGGGTGGTATTGCTAATATTCAACAAAGAAATGCCTAAAATGGATTTGATCCATTCGCAAGTTTTGTATGCGGAGACAATGAACACAATTGAAAATGTACAAGGGTTTATATACTTTACCGAATTTTTGTTTTTTGATGTAGTCGGTGCGTATAATGGTGCAATGCACGAAGATCCAAAAAATTTTGATAGCATTATAGCTAGGATATCGGCAAGAGTCAAAGAACTTTTAGTGGAGTTAAACGGGTGTAAATCAAATGGAATAGATTGGATTAGTATTGACATAAACGAAGAGTTTAATGATGGTATGATAATAGATTTTCTTCAAGAATATAATGATAATTTTTATCTGATAAGTGAAAAGTTAACGATTTTAAACTATGAGCTTGCTTTAAGTATCTTGGTCGAAGAAAATTAATTTTTTGGAGCTAATAACAAAATTATTTATCTAGCATTACACTTATATTTTTCTAATCTGTTTCCTATTTCATTCCATACAAATGGTACAGTAAGTCATTTCAAATTCTATTTGGCGCTTTATTTTTTTTTCTTTCTAAATCCTCTCATTATCTTCACTTCTTTTATTACAATAATTTCCTTTTTCACAATGTGTTTTTATAAGTTATACTTTATTGGGTGTAAGAAATTAATGTGATGAAGGAAAATGTCTGCACCACGAATCTAGCTTTGGATAAATTATGCACTGTGCACTTTATACTGTAAGCGTTCTCCAAATTTGATCTAAAATAAAAAATGTTATTTATCTATTACACATAATAAATATTTAAAGTATTGTTAATTATATATAAATAAATAACATAATTATTGAAATGAAATCTTAATTTAGCATTAAAAGTTAAATTTATAAAAGTTATCCATTTCGTATGTGGTAGAATGCTTTTTACGTTTTTCTAAACGACTCAAAAATAAATGAATGATTAACACAGTCAAATGTATGTAATTATTTCTTTTTTAATAACTTAAAGTGTTATTTTTTTCTCTTTTACCGATTTATGACTAGATATATGAATAGTTTCGCACTGTACGATTGTTATTTGATAATATATATTAATGACATTTTTGGTCGATAAATGAATAATAAACTAATACTTTTTTTTTTACTGTATTTTTATTACATGTAAAACAGGAAGATAACTGGCCTATAAGTGCGGTGGCTACGTTGTTTGTACGTTTTTTTTTATAAAATACTATTCGACAGGAAACTTTGTTTGGTCTTTTTAAAAGAAAATTAGTTATAATAAATAAACATTTAGTTTGGTATAATGTCTAATGATTTTGTCTTTTTAGAATTTACAATGTATAAAACCATTGCCCTTGAATTTAATTTGTTTTGCGTTTGTGTGAGCACGTGTTAATATGACTAAATATATTCAAATTCGAAGGTTATAATAAATTATAGGTTCACATACATACATAGGCGTACAGACATAAAATTTAAGGATTTCTACACACGTTTTAATATTATATATTTACTATTTTTTTCCAAAAAATCAACACAATATTAAACTTTTAATAAAATAACGTATAAATGTTACATAGGTACAATGTTTTTAAGGCCCCTGGATACCGACCATTTTTAAGGAGTTTTATATAGGCAATATTTAAAAAAAAAATGGTTTAATTAAATTTCGAAAATTTCAATTAATTTACCGGTTAATTTGTATAAACTTCATGGTATTATTTTTAATTGAAATCACTATTTCTACGAGTAAAAGCCATTTTAGTTAGTACAATAGTACATTTTTTGTTCATCGCACAGGCTGAACCAGTGATCCGATAAGTAATCTGAAAACATATTTGAATTCTACGTGTTTACTTGAGATAAGTCGGCATATTTTTTTGATATCTTATTCTTATTACGCATAAAACACGTTTGCACATTTTGTAAAATTTCAAATTTTAAAATAAAATTTGATCTCAAGTACGAATTCATATCTGTTTTTAGATTGCTTATCCGATCATTGGTTCAGCCTGTGCGATGGACAAAAAAGTATGTGTTTTGGCTGAAAAAAACGGTCGGTATCCAGGGGCCCTAATGTGTACCGTTTCTGTAACATGTATGCCTTCTTTTTCTTCTACTTCTTCGTAGTTAACGGCCTTCAAGACCATACTGACAAATATATTATGACATGCCATCTTTCCCTATCCATTGCTAGGATTTTCCAATATTTATCCGGTTCAACCCGTTCCACATTTTTAGAACCGTGGTCTTTCTACCTTAACCTTGGTCTACCAAGTGGTCTCACACCTTCCGTAGAACCAAATATTATCAAGTGTATGAGAGGGCTATCTTTTCGCCAAACTGTTTTTTAAAAGTTTAAAAACAAAAGCAGAAATCTAAACCATGCGCGAATAAACGCTTTGTTTATACTGTGCTTGGTTTTGGACATAAAAACTACCGATTCCCATCAAAGCGTTTATTTGAAAGAGATTTTATCATTTTCAGTTGTCATAATTCCTGTAAACCTGTGACCGCCCCGTCCCATTATGCTTCGTCCTCGACATACTCCGACCACTGTACTGGTTTTCTTAAGAATGTCATTTACAATGTGTAAAATAACATACGATTTTCTAACTATTGCGCTGTATCTTATATTCGTATTAGATAGATAATCGTTTTCTCTTATATTTTCAGATTTCTGATTACAACTTCAAATTCAGCTTCCAACTCCATTAGGGTTTAGAGTATATTCACGAAAAAGTATGACGTCAAGCTTTTAGTAAACACTGATAAATCAAATACGATAAGTTAACTAGAATATTTTATTTTGTCTAAATGGCTGGATTTACCCAGACAACTACAATTTGTAATTACGTTATACAAACAAAACTATTTGCTAAAGATGTTTCGAGAGTCTAAAACTATATTAGGTTATCAATGTTTAACATTATTCCTAGCACTTTCAATAATTCAGGTACATTATCACAATTCCATTTTGACTTATTCCACTTATGTAGTAAAACTTTTTAAAAATGACCACACACAATTGTATTGTTTTTTCATCATATTTTATACTATCAATCAAATTTATGATGGTTGAATCAACAAAAAAAGTAAGCATATTTTATTTTCCACAATCTTAAAATTTCGTTCTTACACACTTATAAGTTACAAAGTCCCAAAATTTTGCTGGCTATTCCTAACCAGCAATAGCATTAAATCCAAATTTCAGCTAACTTACCAACCCTCTCTTCTCTTCTCACATCCAAATACTAGAAGGCTGGCGAGAAATACATAGGTTCATTATACATCTATCACAACAAAAACACTCCATTTAGTTTTGTGTAAAAAAGAGGCATGTAAAAAAAATATTCTTTTAGCACTATAATGTATGTCATGTTTTGTTGAGTTAAGTTAAGTAAACCGAAAATGTTACCGATATATTTACAAACATATGTATTCTATACAACAATAGGTATATTATCATTGTAATGCATTCACAGTAATAGGTAATAGTTTAGTAATGTTTGTAAATTTGTTTTATCATTAAGCATACCAGTGCTTAAAGAATACATGTTTTATCTAACTATTTTTTACACAAAACAAAGTGAAGTAATTTTGTTGTGATATCATAAATTTGTATTTTATATTTTCATTTCCATAACAGTTATGTAAACCACAACATTGCCGCCACAAAGCCATTGTTCTTGATTAACTCTTAACTCGTTTGAGTTATAGTTCTAAATAATTATTGACCGTGCCACATTGTGGAACTTACTACAAATAATGTCTAGTAAAATAAGTTCATGAGAAGTACTATCAAAAACAAATTATCATAAAAATACCCATTATAATGGGGTTTGTACAGGTTTAAACGTGTATAAAACTACATTTAAGTGTATGCAAACTCACAAAGAACAATGTTTAACTAAATACACGACTAAATAATTGTTAATAAGATAACAGATTGTTCACTCAATGCTAAGTATAACAAAATACTTGAATGTTAGGCTCTATGTTTGGTAAATCAGTCTGACCGTCTGAACTTGTTTTTAAACGTGCATGCCGGTTTTCACATTTGAGTTTCACAAAATATTTTAAAAAGTATTCTAATAGTGAAAAACAATAATATTATTCTTTTAACTATAATTTGTTTTGTCTTATACAATCGTGACGATCGTGTTTGATTTAAGAGAAAGCTATAGGGAAAGTCAGGTAATGCAGATAGGCGATGAAGAAGTATATTAGGTTGATAGGTTTAAGTGCTTAGAATCTGTAGTACAAAAAAT
The DNA here is from genome assembly GCF_023614345.1 of Adelges cooleyi. NCBI lineage: Eukaryota > Metazoa > Arthropoda > Insecta > Hemiptera > Adelgidae > Adelges > Adelges cooleyi. Next base: position 646,022 of record NW_026095979.1, read on the forward strand.
GGTCGGTATAAAGAAGACGCAAAAAATAAGATAAATTGTGGATAGATAATGTGGAGGGGAGCGTCAGGTGATCTGTATGGCAGGATGATGCCTATAAGATTGAAAGGTAAATTATATAGGACAGTAGTGGGACTAGCAATGTTATATGAGTCAGAATGTTGGGCAGTAGTCAAGAAAACTGAACAGAGAATAAATGTAGCGGAGATGAGAATGCTAAAATGGATGAGTTGAGTGAAGAGGGTGTATAGAATAAGAAATGAGAGTTGTATCAATTGTGGGGATGATGAGTAATAACAGGTTGAGATAGTTCGGTAATGTTATGAAAAGAGTTGAGGCAGAGGCAGTGAGAGACGTTATGAAGATGAATGTAGAGGGTAAAAGAGGAAAAGGAAGACTGAAAAAAAATATGGATAGAGGGCATAAAAAGTGATTTGAGGATAGCTGGTTTGATTGAACCACATGTAGAAGATCAAGCTCTAAGGATATGTAAGACTAGGGTGGCCGATCCCATGTAGAATATAAATAAAAAGAAGTTTTGTCTAATGCACTGTATGGTGTGATGTTCTGAAATGATATATTTTATAATAAACACTTACTTCTGTTGAAATTATACCAAAAAAAAAAAACTTGACGTTTTATGATACCTGACGGTAAATGCCATGTTAATGAGTAACTAATGTGGATTTAGATAAACGCAAACGGTAATTATTAAAAACAAATTCCCTATAATAAAATATGTAATATAATTGTTATGTATATAAACAGGTATATAAATACTTACCATATGAGAATGTATAGAGTTATTCAGACAATATTTTTTGAAAATATTGACTATTGTAGCAACCCTGTAGCCCTGTACGTATTTATTGCAGGCTGTTTGAGTCTTGTTACAATCGTGGTGATAGGTTTTTAGATATTTAATAGAATAACTTCAGAGTAAATCACAAACATTTAATTTAATATACTTATAAAACATGTACAACAACAAACAGTTAATAGCATAAGTTCAGTATGCTTCAAAAATATGATGATTAAGACAATTATAAGCCGCTTAAGACTTCAAAAGAAGATGATAGGTAGAAACTTCAAGTGTAGTGTATGGTGGTCCCAGCACATCTGCCCTGCTATGACTGAAGTTCCCCCTTATATGTTGGTCCGCTCGCTGAATGGCCGTGGGAATCCTCGCAATTATCGAAAGTCCTCGCGTGGATGACCTCGCTCGTCCATGACATCCGCTTATGTCAACGGTGGAGGAAGGGTAGAGGCATGAGAGTGCAGCCTTCGCATGGTCGAAATTGGCTAGCTTCGATGTGAGATTCGCACGGTAGTTGCCAAAACGTTAAGTTTCTCTTAGTGGTTGGCCTCGTGTTTGAGGTCAACTGTGAACAGAATTGCAAGTTGTCTGCTTTCGCAAGATGCTGTAATGACCTTTTGGGTCTGATGTGAAATCGGCGCGTGTGGTACATTCATATTTAGCAATATTTAACAATGAGAAGTTATATAATATAATATATAGATATATGTATATGTTAGTCCTGATAAGTTGTACAATGTAATAAATATATATATGTATCTATTAGCCCTGATAAGGGTGGGTCCGTTACATCTCCATCGTTTTTTTTAAGTTTTTTGGACGTAGTACAAAAAACTTCATTAAAGGTTACAATTTGCTTGGGATAGTTACATAAAGTGTTGTGTTACATGATTAAATTCATAATAAAATGTATAAAGTTTAAAATACTTCGTGTTCTTAACTAATTTGCTTAAGAGGTTAATAATGGTTAGTTAACAATATATATTAATGGGGTTTCCTTAGAACAATAAAAAGGTGGTTAGTACTTATAATATATTAGATTAATTAGAACATTTTTTTTTTTTCGCATGTGCGCTTATTTACATACATCAAATTATCCTTATTCTAATGGTAGTAAGACCCAGTACGTTAGAACTTAATTGAATCTTAACTAAATGGTTTATTACCGGATGGGAGAAATGTAGTAGTGATAGTTTATAATTTGAGTTACTGTTTAGAATAAATACTACAATAGAGGATTATGTATATCTATATATATATTTTTTTATTTTTTTTTTTATTATCTCTACAAATCTCAGGGCATATGATGTTTCCAGCCCCTAATAGAACGTGTGGTTCTGGGAAGTAACGTATCTGCGGCCCGGTTGTGAACTGGCGTCGTTCTCCTAGGGCGTGTAGACACGCGTCTAACTCGCACTCATCATCGTCCCCTATGTCAATGTATAGGCTTAAGGCCATGGTTGTATCATATGGCCCTTAAAATATATATATATAAAAATGATTCTTATTAGTGAATCTTTTAATCTAACTGCTAAACTAAATTTCTACTTTTACTTTCAGTTAATATATTATAAAATGTTAATCTACTCCTCTTAATTCTACTCCTTCTTCCTCTCCTGGAGTATATACAATTTGACGTCGCGGTTGACGTAAAGAATTCCGATGGTTAATGTCATGTAGATAAATTATGGCAAGTATCATTAGTAAATTAATTGAACATATTATAAATAGGATATAGTTATAATAAAAATGTTTGTTTGGTGCTTGCAGTAGACTTTGTTGAAGCTGCAACTGAGAGAGGGTTTTTTCCCGTATTTAAAAAATCAGTTATGGACCTTATTGATGATTGAAAAGGGTCAAGGATTTGATCAACTAAAGTAGAAGTCAAAATGTTTGCTTCTTTTATTGTTACATTTGCTATGTAGTTACCATAATTATCTTGTTCGTTAGTTGGAGTGCTTGGAATTAATACATGATCGGCACCATAAGCCTTGCAAGTTTCGTTAAGAGTTAAAATACCAGTACCCATTATATCAATGAGTGCTAGGGACTTGTTGGTGCTGTTACTGCAGGTAATAAGTATTGACTCCCCGTTTGAAATGAAATACCATTTATTTTGATGTGTTAACTTATAGAACACCGTAGTACCTAATTGGTTGAATGTTATATCACAGACAGCTGGTGCTGTGTCTAACTCTTGGAATAATAAGGCTTCGCATAAGGGTTTATTTGAGGTTAGATGTAATGGATAAATATCCGGACATAATCTAAATTCGTCGGTTTGTTGGCATTCTACTTGATCAATCCTTTCGAGTGGAATATAGCTTTCGTGAGGCTGTCATAGCTATGTAATGGAATTTGGGCTTGATAAAAACACAATTATGGTTAATACAAACAGGATGAGGTAATATATGAAATACATCTAAGGTTTCATCATATGTTAACGGAATTCCTTTTTTTTAGTACAACTCGGTCGTTAGAATAATATATAGCTAGTTTGGATACCTTTAGTAATTTAGGTATATTTCGTAGTGATAAGGCGTAAGGTAATTCGGTGTTTGGATCGAATTGATCTGTAATGGACTTAAGTTGTTCTAGAATTGCCTCGTCATTAATCAGACTAGGGTGTATATAACCTAACCTAGCGCTTTGGAGTATTTCAAAAAGGGTGTTCGCTTCTAGTGAAAATTGATTAAGTAATGCGCTTAGAGCTAAAGCGTTTTCTATTCGAACGCGATCCAAATCTCCTATCGTGTTATTTTGGTCATATGCGGATATCATTTCCAAAGTATCAACAGACGGCTGCTTAGAAGTAATGTTAGGAAGGCCAAGGACCTTTGTTAGAATTGGTAGAACCGAATGTTCACCTGATAATGCCTTGTCTATTATTTTATCTGAATTTTGTATACATAGCTCACTGCATAATCCGAATAGTAGGCGAGCTGCCTTGCTTAATAATTTAAAAGGAATTCCCCGCTTTGAACGACTAGGTTCAATAGTTCTGAAGATTAAATCAGTTTTATTTACAATGCTAGATAGAGAAACCCTTGCTTGTGTGTTTAAAGTTACACAATGATCGTGAATAGAATTAATATAGCTTTCATTAATTGATGCTAATTGAGGGGAAAATGATTTAGTAAAGTGTTCACAATATTCGTATGATGCATTAACCCTTGCCTCTAGTAGTTGGGCATTCTGATTGTATTGACTTAAGTCTAAATAAGTCAATAGAGTAACTTCCTTGGTTTGAACCTTAAGAGAATCAAGTTTTTCGTAATATAACCCGCATTGGGTATCGGATAATGTGTCAACGTGGTACCGAAAATCCGCGCAGACTGTCCGAAGTATACACATTCCTATGACCCTGAAATGTTGTATTTCGTATTAGAATATGTCTTAACAACCCGTATAGCAATTTGTTGCTATATTTGTTTTCTATTTATCCAAGTGATTGAAAAAAAGTGGTTTAACAGAGTTTTAAATTTTAAATCTTTAGCTTTTAAAGAAAGAAAAGAAAACTATCATTTTATTTTAAAAGTATTAAAATAACATAATATCTTAGTTTATTATAACATATGACAGAAATAATAATATTATTTCGTATCGCGTGTCGCCGATACGTGTCTTCGTTCGTATATGATTATAATACGGGGTTTGGTTGATAAATATCAACGAGTCGATTATCTGAATAGAATTAAATATACTAATATCGTTTGTACGGTGTAAAATAATGTTGTGTTATACTATACGTACGGTATAGTATAGGCACTGAAAGGTAATATATTTTTTTTTTTTTTTACGTGACATACTTCAAATTCATCTAAGTTGTCATAATTTAATTCGTTTATCTGCGAGAAACTAAACGGTTTTGTTGCGTTTCATTTATATTTAATATATTTATTGGCAAAACGCCATCCTTTATTATACTAGTTATGTTAGCGCTGGTAAATCACCAGGTGTAAATTGTAATTTATTCACTAAAATACGTGTGTCTTCCGATAATGGATTTATGATTATATAATTTACTGATGTCGTTCATGTCGAAATTATCATGCTAAACTTGCTACTTAATTCGCGAGCCAATAAAATTTTTTTTTTTTCTATTACATACAGGTATGGTTTCACTTTTTATCTCACGATTCGCGTTAATAATTTGTTCACATCGGTTAACCAGTTCATTTTTTTTGTTTTAATCAATTTAATTTCTTTAGCTGGATCTATTTCGATAGAATTTGCAGCGTCGTGTTTTTCAATTATATTACTCGCGTTAATTAATTCATTTGTGTTCTCGATAGATCTATCTTTAGTATTCATTTTATCACGCTTTTTTACCGCGCTATTATAAAGCATTTTACTCGGTTTCATCGAAATATTTCTATCATTGCTATGTAATTTAATCGCGTTATTCTTTGATATCCTGCTATCTATTTTTTAACCTCATGGCTATAATCGAAATCATTATTATCATTAATTATATTAGCGGTTTCAACCGTACCGGGATTAATGTTTAATTTACATGTTACCGTTTTTATCGATAGTCTTTTTTTTTAAAACGTTCAAAGATTCGTTACTTTTTATAATTTTTCCAACTTCTTTATTAGAATTCGCGTCATTTTTAGTTTTTAGTGGAAATTCAACGATTTCGGTTGATCTTTCCACTCTTAATTTATCATAACCTTGTATATTTAATTTATCTTTATCATTATCAACATGCAGTAGGTTTCTGCTTAATTTATCGTTTGTTATAGTAACATGCGGTAGGTTTCTGCCTAACTTATCTTTTGTTACATCAATATGCAGTAGGGTTCTGCTCAATTTATTTCTTATATCAACATGCAGTAGGATTCTGCTCAAATTATTTTTTATATCAACATGCAGTAGGATTCTGCTAAATTTATTTTTTATATCATTGTTTAATACCGGAGTTAACGTCTTTATATTCGTGTTACCGTAACTAAGGACTATCTCCGTGAAACATCCACATTAGCATTTTTATTGAAAGTATAGACTACCGGACTTAATGTTTAAAATTCATGTTACCGTGTCTTGGGGACTGTTTCCGTGAAACACCCAATATTTTTATCGTTTAGTGCCATGTTCAACACCTTTCCTATTAATGGACTTATAATTCTATGATTATCTCAATCGAGTATACCTAAAATTTATCCAATGGATTGGGTTTTTTATGTTCTGTTAGAAATTGCCTTATAATAAAATCTGTCATAAGTGTAAGGATGCTATTTGCCCATCCGTTCTAACTTAGCAGTAAAAATAAAATTTTCAGAATATTAATTTGTTTAGCGTTCTAATACAAATTCTTTTCAATATCAATACTAAACTGATGTGAAATCGGCGCGTGTGGTACATTCATATTTAGCAATATTTAACAATGAGAAGTTATATAATATAATATATAGATATATGTATATGTTAGTCCTGATAAGTTGTACAATGTAATAAATATATATATGTATCTATTAGCCCTGATAAGGGTGGGTCCGTTACACTATATAATTTTCCCTAAAAGACATAACAAACCTGACTTAAAACATGTAATACAAAAATAGGAATTTACAAAAAAAAAATCTTATGTAAATATTTATATGTGAGTAGATATATTTGTTTTATAGGTTTCGCCGTCATATTACGTCAATCAAACATACAATCCTTTTTACGTTTTTATAGTGAACACTTTAAAAACCTACAATGAGCGAAAAATAAATTTAAGTGGAAAAGAAATAACAGTTTTGACAACCCCTGTTCGTACTTACTACGACACCAAAGGCCGCGAAATTGTGTTTGATAAATTTTATCAGAAAATCGAAGATATAAAATGTACATTCTCATTGATCGTGAAAACGAAACTGGCATACTTGTCTAATATTCTAGAAGGCTTGCAAAGTGGCGGAGCTATCGATGTTGCACGGGAAAAATTGAACGTATTAAAAGAAGAAGCTGGTTTTATGATCCTTTTGTTTCAAAAAGGCAATGTCAAAGCGGGTAAATGGTTTTGGAGTTATTATTTCAAAATCATGGCAATAACTGAATACAAGAGCAACAAACATTTTTTTGAGGAAACTCCTTTCGGAGAAAAAGAATTACAAAGCGATATTACAAAATTTATACAACACTGCAAGGATAACAAATACCTTCCCAAAAATATAACAGAGTTTGATTTTGTGTCAAAAAATTCCAATGTACCAATTTACATATTTCAAAAACTTCGTACGTCTGTTGCTGTAGATTATGTATACGGAATGCAATCTATATTGATAGACTATTTGTATCTAAAACCACTATGGGATGAACACGAATTATTTTTCAGTCAAATAACCGGCGCAGCCGTAGATTGGATGCCAACGATTAGACGCTACGCAGTCGAAGTGACTAAAACCAAAAAATACATTGAAAACCACCAATGGATATCGAAACCGTTCGGCCACCTTAGTTACCACAAGTTGATTAAACAAATTATCAGTGTGAGGATGTACACCTTTATGTGGGTAATGTTGGTAATATTCAACAAAGAAATGCATAAAAGGGATCTGGTTCAATTAAAACATTTGTATACTGAGTCAATGCGAATTATTAATATGGTAGAAATATTTATGCACTATACTGAAACTTTATTTTTTGATATAGTAGCAGAGTTTCGTTGTGCAATAAATGACAACCAAATCAACTTTGATAGCATTATACCTAGAATGTCGGTAAGAGCTAATGAAATTCTAGTAGAGTTGAACGGGAGTAATTCAAATAGCAGTGATTGGATCAGTATTGACATAAACAAAGAATTTAATGATAATATGATAATACAATTTCTTCAAGAATTTGGCGGTAACTTTTGGCGGTTAAATGAAAAGTTGACGGTATTAAACTATGAGCTTGCTTTAAGTATTCTGGTCGAAGGAAATTGAAGTTTTTGAGGATAACGACAAAATCATGTATCCAGCATTGCACTTTTATTTTTCTTAATTTGTTCTTACCTCATTCCATACTAATAGTAGGTCAGTCAAATCCTATATTTGGTCATTCATTTAATTTCTACTAAATACTCTAAATTACTTTCGCTTCTTTTACTATTTTAGTTACTTATATTTTACTATACATACGTGACACTTGCCACATCAAGAAATCATTAAGCGACTGTAGACATAACGTGAATTCAGGTTTTAAAAAAAATAATAATAAAAAATAAAACAGTTAAGCATCTAAGCTGAAACCATTGATGTTTAAAATTATTGGAATACTAAAAATACGACTATTTGAGTCTACAAAAAAAATCTGTTATTAAACAGCTAACTATATTTTTGAATTATGCAATATATTATTAAATTCTAGTTTTATACAATACAGTCACATTTTAAATAGTTTTGTATAATATACAGATACATTTCATTACAAATTCCAGTGCATAAGTATAATTTTCAAGAAATACTTTAGAGTATTTTTTTTTTTTTAAATAAAAAAATGTACTAAAATGTTACATTTTTAAATACATTACACAATGCAACTATTTAAAATATAATGCCAAATGACTGTGTATTGTTTACTCAAACGATAAAGTTAAGTGTAATATTATGTAAAAAAATAAACATACAAATTTGAAACTTATCTTTTTCGTTGTTTTTATATTTTTAGCTTAGATGCAGAGCGGCTAAGGTATTGGTTTTATTCTGATGTGGGTTTTTTTATCTGTATACACTGTGTCTTTTTTTATACTGGACCAATTCCTTCGAGTACCAGCTCTATAAATCAAAAATTTTATTTATTTGGTAATTTAGGGGGTAGAAGTTGAAAAATTTTACTTTTACACAGTCAAAATTTGAAAAAAACAAAAAAAACCGTTCGAGTTTGTAAGTTAGAAGTTTTACTGGCTATAATTTCGAGAAAAAGAGACGGCTAGAGTTGAAATTTATTAAGAATATTTATTTGGTATGCCCTCACATGCAGTTGTATCAAATTTAAATTAAACTCATTTCCCACCCCCTTAGAGGGGGTTAATGGTTTTTGGTTTTTTTAGCATTTTAGCCGTAATATTAAGACCTTTAAGTTGAAAATTTGTCAGTAGTTAGAACTCATATGTATCCATAACATATTAAACGGAAAAAAAATTCGGCACAACAGTTTTACTTTAATTTCCGGAAATCTGTGTTTTCGCAGATTGAGTATATTTTAACAAAAACCCATATAATCTTAATAAAAAATTTTTAAAAAAATTTTTTTTTTAACTACAAACATGGTGTATTAGATGAGAGAAACGAACAGACGCTAATAACTGTCGGTTGATAACGTCGCCCCGTGTTAGGTTAGGTTAGGACCCAACGATCGGTATCATAATATTGTGTTTACTACATGATATCACAGACGACTAAATCGTGTAACTGATTACAGTAGATACACGATTTATCGGAAAAAAAAACTGATCCGGCTACTTATCGACATTTACTTAAGACACTTAATCGTTCTGACACGCAAAACCACCGTCGTTACCTCGTTATTTTATCACCCACGGACAACCGTATCGAAGGTTGACTATGAGTATATTAGGTTGAACTACCTGCAAATTATGAAGTGAACTGTTGTTTATTGCATCCAGATTAAGTGGTTTTTTTTATGCAGTCTACCGTTCCAAAATTATATTCATATTACACAATTTTTTTAAAGGATCACTAATGTATTGCATATTATTATACTCGCGCTTGATTGTTTAAATTATCCAATATTAGATAATCTGCTTCGTGCTATTTTTTAGTTTATCAACTTATAGCTCTGATTTTGTATAAAATATTCCATTATTTTATTACTATTTTCAAATTAAGATATATTTTAAGAATAATTAAAAGTCATGAATGATAATACTTTATTTTATGACTAAATTAAATCTCGTGAACATTAAACTTTGTGATTATGCTCCTATACTTTTATTAAAAAAATACAATTTTTAAAATCTCCATAAAAGGTTAAATAACAGACAACAGCCGACAGCTAGTGGCTATAAACGTTAGTAAAATTTTACTTATAAGTTTATAATTTTAGGGTTTTGTGCCAAAACGATTGTTATTTAAGGATAAAATATCAGAAAGTAGGATGAAGTATAATAATTAAAATTTTGTTGAAATAAGCTCATTAACAATAATGTCTGAGCTTTCCAATTCAAAAACTGATATCATACAAAATGTAAGTTTTAATTAAATATTATAAACTGATATTGTATGTAACACAATAGGCACTCATATATTTTGTTTTTATTTTTGACCTATGCTATTTAAATTTTTAAAATATTTTAGGATATCGTAGAAAAGTTGTTGCAATCTAATGAGTTAAATTGTGCAGAAACAAATACTTTAATGGTTAATGAGCCTTCTACTTTAAAAACTGGTATTGCACAACGAGAGAATTTTAATAAGTATAATTGTTGTTATGTATCTATGTGTAACTAGTGTAAATTATATGTATTTAGAATAATTAAAATTAATTGACTAGTTCTTTATTTTTAATATTTAATTGAGTGCCTAGTTGTTTTGAACAAATATTATGTTTATTCAATTGAAATTTAAAATATCAAATGAAACGTAAACAATGTATAAATATATAATTAAATTGTTTCTATAAAATAATAATTCTCATGTTGTCAAAATTTTCAAATTTTGATAAAATTTTGAATGATCTAGAGTACACAGAAAATATTAAAGTAATCGATGGAGGAAGAAAATAAAAAATTTTTACAAAAACTAAAAAAAATAAAATCACAGCCAATGTTATTATTGAATGTGGTCACAAAGAAGTAAGCAAACCATTCTCCATGATTTCTAAAATAATTGACTGTATCCAACGTTTTTTCATTTAAATATTTTAAAACAAAAGTTGATCAAGATAAGTTCTTAATTTTAATAATGTCAATAGAGAAACCCAAAAGAACTGACCGCCGCAAAGTAAACATTTACATGACATAAATTCAGTTAAATATGTTTTACCCACTGTTAAAGGAAAAATACCTATATGTCCTACGGCAATCAATAGAAAGCGCTTAAACATTATTGCTTCTAACTCCATGAATGACTTTAAAGGGATTTTCAGTAATTATCTTTGGACATATTGAGGTCAAAAACACAAATACAGCATTGTATTTTATAAAAAGATATTTTATAATTAGGTATCTATAGGATAATTCAATTCGAACATTAAAACTAAAATAAGTTTTATATATTGGCCAAAAAAACATTAATTGTTATTAATGTAACAATCAATGAGAATACTGAGATAGAGTTTTGCTTGAATCAAAATTAAAGGTATTTATAATAATATTTTATTTTAAATTTATACAGTCATTAGAATTATGCTCGTTTTTTACAAGTTACAAATATATATTAAAAGTTTCAGCTTTTATACTTTGGCCACAACAAATTGTAAAAATCTACGTAACCTTAAGCTTGTCACTCCTGGTACACCCCTCGTTTGCTACCTACTCATAAATTAACTAAGTAAAATGTATTTACTAAATAAGTAAAGTTTATAAATTATTTTTTTTTATTTAGGCCCCTAATGCTTTATTCTAAAAAAATTACATTTTTAGCACGGTGTGTGGCTAATGGAATAACAAATCAGGGTTTAAAATTGAAACCCAGTAGTTACAGAACATTAGGGAGACCAAAACAAAAGATAGACAAATTCAAGACGGATCTAATAGAAACTGGTTAGGTTAGGTTCAGTTAGTTTTCAGATTTTACAAACTATAACATTAAACTCCAACACTATTAGTGTTTATAGCTTATACATACAAAAATATGATGCCATGATTTCAGTTAACAGTGTCAAATCAAATACGATGAGTAAACTAAACTGTTTTTATTTTGTCTAGATGTCTGGATTTCACTAGATAATTATAATTCTTCAATACGTTGTACAAACAACATTATTTGCTAAATATGTTTTGAGAGTCTCAAACAAAATTGGGTTTCTAATATAAACCATTATTACCACTACTTGAAAAACTTTGCTACGTTATTATAATTCCATTTCGACTAATTGCACTAACGTAGTAAAATTTTTTAAAAATGATTGCACACAATTGTATATTATTGTCATTATATTCCATACTAACATTCAACTCAATGATGGTTGAATCAACAAAAAAAGTATGCATAATTTATTTTTTACGATCTTAGTTCATTTTTACACCGCTTATAATTTAGAAAAACCCAGAAAATTTAAAATATTTTAATAACTTTATATTGTTATAATAATTTAGCAACAAACCGTCCGATCAAGTCGATTTTTTTGTAAGACATTAGTTGAACATGCTTCAGCCAGCAATGTAGATTAAGATGAACGTTAACGGTTATTATTATAGTTATAGATATAAGTTTTAAAATTGATAGACTATGGACAAAAAAAAAGTAGTATGTAGATATTAAAAAAAAATGTATACATACAATTATTTATGTACATATATATTTTTATAGGTTTCACCGTCATATTACGTCAGTCAAACATTCTCTCCTTTTTTCGTTATTACAGTGAATACTTTGGAAACCTACAATCAGCAAGAAATCAAATTTAATGAAAAAGAAATTAAAATGTTGACAACCCCTGTTCAGACTTACAACGATCTCAAAAGCCGCGATAAGGTATTTGATAAATTTGACAAGAAACTCGAAGACATTAAATGTACTTGCTTATTCATCGTAAAAACAAAACTTGTGTACTTGACAAGTATTCTAGAAAGGTTGCAAAACGGCGGACCTATCGAAGTTGCACAAGAAAAGCTAAACGTATTAAAAGAAGAAGCGGGTTACATGGTCCTGTTGTTTCAAAAAGGCAATATCAAAGCGGGGAAATGGTTTTGGAGTTTTTATTTGAAAATCATGGCGATGATTGATTACGAGAGCAACAAAAATTTCTTTGGGGAAACGCCGTTCGTAGAAGAAGAACTACATAGCGATATAACTAATTTTATACAAAACTGTAAAGATAACAAATATCTTCCCAAAAATAGAACAGAGTCTGATTTGGTGTCGAAAAATGATAATGTACCAATTAACATTTTTCAAAAACTTCGTGCCTCTCTTTCGCTTGCCGTAGATTATGTTTACGTTATGCAATACATATCGATCGACCATTTGTATCTAAAACCATTATGGGAAGAACACGAATTACTGTTTGGAGAAATAACAGGCTCAGCCGTAGAATGGAGGCCAACGATAAGACGTCACGCAGTCGAAGTGAATAAAACCAAAGAATACATTGAAAACCGCCAATGGATATCGCAACCTTTCGGACACCTTAGTTACCACAAGTTGATTAAGCAAATTATCAGTGTGAGAATGTACATCTTTCTGTGGGTAATGTTGGTAATATACTCTCAAATGAATCTGTACCAGTTAACATTTTTTTATTGGAAGGCAATGGATATAATTGATAGGGTACAAAGATTCATGCCATGCACCGATAATTTTTTTTCTGATGTAGTAGCAGATTTTCGTTGTTCAATGAATGAAGAAGACCAAAACAACTTTGTTAACATCATAGCTAGAATATCAGTAAAAGTCAAAGTCATTTTAGTGGAGTTAAACGGACGTAACCCAAATGGAAGCGATTGGATTAGTATTGACATAAACGAAGAGTTTAGTGTGGATATGATAACAACATTTCTTCAAGAATTCGGCGATAACTTTAATAAGTTAACGACTTTGAACTATGAGCTTGCATTAAGTATTCTGGTCGAAGGAAATTGATGTTTTTGGGATAACGACAAAATTATTTATCTAGCATTACTATGCATCTATCATTTAATTTGTCTTACTTTATTGTTATTGTAATACTTACTAATGGTACAGTAGGCCAGCAAAACACAATTTAGTCATTCATTTTCATGAAACCTCTAAATCTCCTTTACGTCTTTTATTATTATAATAACTTTCTATTTTACAATATGTCCGTGCAATTTTATCTAAAATAAAATTGTTATTATATATTGCACCCAATATTATATAAGTAATACCTATAAAATATTTTAGGTAATATTTTTACATAATAATATATTATATTAAATCTCAATTTAGCATAAGCAAAATCTAGTAAAGATATCTTTATTTTATTTGGTAGAAGGTTTTTAACGTTTCTTTCTGAACGACTCAAATTTTACTAAATGACTAATTCAAAAAGGATGTATTCACCACTCCATTGAAATAGTGCCATAAACAAAATATAGTAGTAGCTATATTAGCAACACTTGACTGGCGAAAACAGATAATTCGTAATGAGAAATATTTAAAGGCAGCTACGAATATGATGAAGTAGTAACTGGCCTAAAGAAATGTGTTCATCAATGAGCGAGTAACAAAATTCAAAAGAACACTATTTTCTCAAACCAGATTAGCTACCAAAGAAAAACAATACAAATTTCTCTAGTGTCAATGATGATATTCTAGTGTGAAATGAAAACTCTAATATTACAGAAATTATTCAGTATATATTAATATGTTAGAATTATCTAAAAACAAATTTAATTTTAAATGAATTATACATCAAATTTACATAATATTTTAAATATCAATTATATTAGTTTAATTTATGTTGACTCCGTATTTGATATTTCATAAATAATCATTGTTTTCTGGTTTTCAAATTAATTAATAATAGTATTAACTCTATTAAAGCTATACAACAATATTGTAACTTTATTAGGCTCATTAAAAAATTACTTGAATAATAAATGTCGTTCGTAATGTTTAAAACATGAAAGTGTTAATGAATTGAAATACCTTCCCCTAATTATAGATTATAGACTTAACCAATAGTCATATCAATTACGTTAATAGTATTTTACAGATATTTTTCTACATATTTAATGAAGCTTAGTATATATTTAATATTTAGTTTTTTATTTAGATTCAGTGTAATCAATTTTTTTCTTATGGTGTATCCATTTGGGGTAGAGTTTTTAATCATCTTTGTCTAGGCTATGTGTTACAAAAATTTGTATTGTTAAATAATTAATAAATCATCCTATACAAACTAGCTCTATTATAATTTGTTATAAACTTAATGTAAAGAATTTTAAGATTATTTATAAGTTATCCGTATTAGTAGAATTATATCAAAATCAGCATTTAATACCTGTATCAGATCATGGACATAACACTAGATATAAACACAATAGTAACATACTTTTCACTACTAAGTTGTCATAAAGTTTTTCGACAAAAAGAGTATTCTACATACCAGTTTAAAGTTTAAACGTATGTCGTTTGTTAAATATTAATTTTAAAATTATATTAAATACTTAAATAAAGCTGAGGTAATAAATTTATAAGAAGGTCTATGATATTACATTATTATTATTAAAAATATATATTGTCATATATTGTGTATTTTCGCTCCCCCAGTGCACAAGCTTAGCTTTTAATGGATGCAGCAATATCGTCGTCTGAATATTCAAATTTGTATCATATTGTATTTTTTATTATTGCAATAAAATTATAATATTATTATAAAAAAAAAATCATTTTTTTCCGTCGTACCATCGGTTGCCGAGAACTCGTCGCACGTGTACAACTTCTGCCAAAGTAGGTCACACGCGCGATGTGTTGAAAAATATTAATTACAATACACAATAGTAGTACTAACACAAACAAGACCGATAAACTCACAAAAGAAACATTCACTGCAAATTTACGAGGCAAAGTAATTCTAATAAGGCACTAAAAAACAAAATCCGGTTATCAATTTCAGAGAGCTGCGTGGTTAAAATGTAGCTAAAATTAACAATTAGATAATTTAAATACAATATTTACAATATTACAATATTACAATATTTATTTCGATATGGTATTTTTAAACAAAAAGAAAGGCTCTATTAAAGGTTTTTACATAGGTACTACATATTATATTTTAACAGTTTGCGTACGAGTCCGCAACACCACGGGATACATTTTTAAGTACCTAAGGTGGCTAGTAAACATATAAAGTTTCTGGCTAATATTTTAGTGTCTTCATAATATCTACTATATTGAACGTTGTGAATACAACATATATGCCCCCACCCCCATTTCCACCTACAAGCCCATTCCCAACCTCATCCCTCATCTCTAATCTCCTATATCTTACTTCCAATCTCCTGTATCCTATCATATAAATGTAACATCCCCATCCCCATTCCCATATCCACCCTAGTCCACTACCATCCTCATAACCCTCCCCATTCCCACCCTCATAAGAAGGACATATAAGGATATAGAAGGACATATATAAGAATTAATTTTCGATTTCGATGTAGGTGTCGATTTTTCGGTTGTGTTCCTAAGTAATAACCATATCTTTTATCTCTTATATTATAGTTATATAGGTACTTTTATTTTAACATGGATATGTTATTGGTCTGGATACAAGAAATTTCATTTCACCATTTTCGCGTGACACTTTTACTTTCAGCTAGAGATAAGATATAAGATATTGGAGATACGTGGTAAATAATAATCGAAAATTGATAAGATATAATTGTTAAAAGATATTATGTGACACCATATCCATGATTCAATGTTTTTCCTTGGAGCGAAGAAAAAAATATGTTTTATTTTTATGGGTTTAACTTTTAAGGAAATTGGAATATTCATATTATGATGTATTGAATACTATAGTTTTTAACGTTGTGCAATACTATATATTTATGTAATAACAATATTGAAAATTATAATTAAGTGTAGATAACACTATTGGTATTTCGGATAGAATTTTGAAAAAATTGCAATATTACGTACAAGGACATTTTGTAAAGAAATAAATGAGTGAAATAATCAAAGGGGCGTCAGTGATTCTTATTTTATAAATAATACGCCTTTTCATATGCACTGGAAAAGTATGTTGTTATTACATGTTTTTGGGTAAGTATTTCATATCTTTCGTCGCTAACCATACCGTGATTTGACCAAACATTTTTAACAACAATTTTATATGACATTGAAAAAAATGCACTGGGTTAGAAAAAAATTAACTGTTTACTCGGAGATTACCAAAACCCGATTTTTGTACTTGATATTCTTTTCTTCTTTTGTTTTAAAACTTTGATGACGTCAAACCCCCATTTATGAAATAGTTAGGTAGAGGCGATTTTTTTTTTCATTTTCATTTAAATCTTAATTCAAAGGTTAAACTGTGATGTTAATTTATTTTTTGGACTGTCGCAGCATCCTTGACAACGATTTCAAATTGCTTTTTCATCTAAACATATAGGCTACGCATATTGTTCTCTATAATTGACTAAACAACAATCGTAGACAAGTTTTTTTTCATGTTTAAAATAATAAGAACTTTATCTAGGTGCTCTCGTCAACTTTTTTTTAAAATTATTAAGCAAACTTTCACAATTTATATTTTAATTCTGACATTTTGTTACTTTTTTAAGTGTTTGTATTTAAGGTAAAATTTAAGTTTTCTAAAAAAAACGGATGAGAGAACCTAGTTAAAGTTCTTCTCTTTTTAACGATATCAACATTTTCTTTTCTATGATCATTTTGGTTCGACTTACGCGTTTTCATAAACACGTTTATGCGGTGCACGTCATAGTCATCAAACAAAATATATTAAATTATTAATAAAAATAACATGCACAAATTACACACACAAGTACACATTAAAATCAATTTTACCTTTGTCCTTTGTACACGTGATTTTATTAAAAATTTGATTTATTTTTCGTAGTAGTAGTTGAAAGCGATTTATTAAAATATCTGCATGCAAAAATACTAAAATGATATGTTTGACAACTTATGATTTTTTATAACCTCCGAATTTGAATATAGCAAGTTATATTAGCAAGTGCTCACAAAATATATGCAAAAGAAATTGTCTAATTTTTTTAAAAATTTTGTTTAGTTATATTATAGTATCATATAATAGTCCTTGTACAAAATTTTAAGTTCCCATGCACAAAATAGCTTACAAAATTCCAAATTTTAAGACTTTTCTTGATTCCTTAATAATAAAAAAAACAAATTTGAGAATGTCTACGCCACCCGTTTCTTTTCCATTATCCATTATTACTATTATTTTTGTTATCTAATCTGAAATTGTATCCCCGACGTTTCGGCGATAATAAAGCGACGGTTTCCGTCACAGAACACTAGTCCTACCTGACAAAGTTCGGTACAGAACACGAGTCCGTCACTTTATTATCACCGAAAGGTCGGGTATAAAAGGCTGAGTGACCGATGGTCAATCATCCAGTCGTTTACTTGCCTTGTAGCAAAACCCACCCGCGGCAGACTTGCGCTTGGCAGTAAACTGACTTCTCCCTTGTTTCCCGGGAGCTCGTCGTGCGGTTGGTGCGTCGGCCAGTGGTGTAATAGTTAGAGTGATTCTGGCATTATATCGGTCGTCGTACACGTCGCATCCTATGGGGTAATAGTCAGAGTCATTTCGGCATTACACCGGTTGTCCGACAGTCCGACGCAGCTCTCCCACCGTCCCGTCAGTACGACCGACGTCGCGTTTATTTTAGTTGTCGTTATTATTTACGTGTCTTTTTTTTGTTTTCTCTTATGTCTTAAATCAACTTTTATGCATTGTTATTTTCTCTTATGTCTTAAATCAACTTTTATGCATTGTCATTCATCGTTCATGTTAATAAAACATTTTCTGTCACTGCGACAACTAGAGCGTTATTAAAACCTACCTAGTTACTAACATACACTCTCACCTACAACCTACAATCCTAAACAGAGAACATATTTTTGTTATACATGTTATAGACATTATAATATATAGCTACTGTATTTTAATTAATCCTATTTTCAGTCTAATTTTCCGCTGTAAAGCTTAAAATTGTGTCTAAAAAATATATATTATTCCCTCTGGGGGGGGGGGGTGCAGTGATATTGCAATTTGGATTTGAGGATAATTGCAGAAAGGGGTATTATCGAATATATATTCAATATAATTTGACTGGACCCAACCGAGTCCAAAGTTTAAAAACCGGTAAATTGTTTAAAAAAACAGGGTGGCCCAGGGAGATTTGACAAATTAAATAACTTTTGTTCTAGTGAATATTTTTAAGATTTTTCTTTTAAAAATAATTTATACTCATTTGCGCTTTAAGCATCACGGTTTTTAATGCACTTAACTATTTTACTTTTTTTAAAAAAAAAATTGATTTTTTTTATTACCTTTTTATTTAAAAATTCAAGATAGCCATTTTGTTAAGAATAATTTGCTTGAAAATTTTAACTGCTCGATAACCACATTTGGACAATTACTTTTTAAGTTACTAAAGGTTAAAGAGTAGGAAGGGAGGTGGAGTGCGGTAAAAAAATGCGCCGTAAAGAAAAATCTTAAAAATATTCAGTAGAACAAAAGTTATTTAATTTTTCAAATCTTCCTGGGCCACCCTGTATATACTGGCTGGGAATGAAATGTCGATTTGTTTGGAATGTTTGCTGCTAAATTATTTAAATTTAAAGTTATTAAAAATGAGAAAATGTTAGGTGTTTCTAAATTATAAGATTTAGACTTTCCACTTTTAAGATTGTGGAAAATAAATGTTGCTTACTTTGTTTGATGATTCAATCATCATAAAGTTAGTATAAAATATGATGACAAAAAAATACATTTTTTAACAGTTTTACTACATAAATGATTTCAGTTCAAAATGTAGCTAGTCATTAGAATGCTGAGAATAATGTTTAACAATGGTGACCTAGTATTTATTGTTATAGGCACTCGAAACGTCTTTACACCAAATCATTTTTGTTTGTATAACGTATTTGCCAATTGCAATTGTCTGGTAAAGTCCAGATATTTAGACAAAGTAAAGTCTAGTTTATTAATCGTATTTGATTTGATAATGTTTGGAACTGGTTTTTTTTTAGGTACATGTAAAGAAAAAAATTAATTGACGGTTAAAACAATACAAAGTTGAATATAGTTACGTTTATTAAATTTCGTATTGTCTATTAAAAGCATGACATCGTTTGTCGTGTGCAAAGAAGTCGCATTTTGTAGAAAAAAATTCCATCTATTATTTGAATATAGCAGTGAAAAGTTTTAGAGACACGTACTCGAATAGAAACGTTAAATAGTTATTTACCGTTCTTACCTTTTTTGCTGTAGCTACAAGTAGTTTTAGTTTTTCATCTTTCACGGACGTGAGCCACAGGCCCAAAAATTGGCGTTATATTGTTAGACGACGCAAAACGACATCTTAGGTAGTTTGAAAGTGACCAATGTCAAAGGGGGGGGGGGCAATTGGTTTTATATTAGTCAACGTTAATGAATTCGTCGGGCCATGCTGAACAGCCGGATATACCCCTGTACAGCTAACCGGAAACCGGAATGGCTTTTCGTGTATAAATAATACAAAATAATATAGGTGATAAAAGAGATTAATGGTGACTTCTGGGTTATATGAAGGTCGTCCAATTTAAATGAATACGATTTCGGATAAGGTAATTGCTTTTATAATTAATAATAAATCAATTAGTAAAAAAATGTACTGATGAAAACCATTTTGAGAGAATAATTATCTGAGCGCACGGCAGTGCGCCGGCCAAGTTCCAGCAATGCCAGTGTCGAAATCTCAATTACGCTTAAATAGCTTAAGACACTGTCTAAAATTGAGACCTTAATATTTAGCTGTTTTAAAATGAGGGGATTTCTAAATTTTTATTTTTGTTACTGACCCACTGACTCACTCATCATCAAAATTCTAAGACACTTCTGTATAGGTAGAAACGTGAAATTTGGCGCAAAGGTGGGTCTTAAAGTCTGAGTAAAGGGAAAATGCTGAAAATTGCAATTTTCTCAAAATTAATGCGCTATGTGGGGATTAATGACCTTTGCCGCGCTACAGCCGGTACAGGGCGGTGTTAATGCCCACGTCATTCGTGTTCACGTGTATGGCAGTGTAGCAGCATTCTTTGTTCTTGTTACGCGTGTCACGTGCCACGTGGTCTATTAAAAAGTGTAATTGTATACCTAAACGTTTAGGTTTCGTTTATAATACTTAACTAGATTCATAGTGGCTACTTTTATAAATTTATAGCTTCACTACAAAGTTAATATATATATATATTAGCTCTACTTCAAATAAATTTAAAACTAAAAAAAAAATGGATACCATTTATTGCATCCATAGAGCATCCTGAATGTCTCATTTGAAGCTCGGTAGAACTTTACATTACACCCTGTATATATATATATACGTAGTTAATATAATAACACGTAAAAACAAGAGAAAATCTACGACGTACAATATGCTTTCAATGCCTCGTAAAAAAAAAAACGTCGGCCACGATAATGAAGCCCGCAAAAAGGAGTGATATCCCCGACAAAAACCTAACAGTGAAAAAAGGCTGAGTTCCAGACCCCCTCCCAAAAATGTCAGCCTATCAAAATAGTAATATCTACATTGTGGCCAAGTCTACTATTTCTTTAGTTCATAACCTTACTTTACCCTACTTTTATGAACAACACTGCTCTTATTTGTCTGGAACTTGGCCTTTTTCCACTGTTGGGTTTTTGTTGGGGATAATTATAATTTTGATAATATTAAAATTATATATTTTTTTTAAACTGCTAATACCTACGTTTTTTATTATTAGGTATATCATTAAGTATATACTCGTATTTTAAAATTATAATCATAAGGGATACATTTTTGTATTCATATTTCTTATGAATCTTCCTCTTACTATACTAATGGCGAATAAGACTAAAAATTAAACTAAAATATAATTAAATATTGAACTGCTGTCACAAAGACATTTTGTAACTATTTATAGATCATTTCAATTCGAATGTTAAAACAAAGTTTTGTATTTTGGGCGAAGGAACATTTAGTGATAATAATGTGTTACATTCCTATTTAAATATAACAGATTTATTTGTGCTTAAATAATCTTGAAATATTACATTTTTGGTTCAGAAGACATCTTAATAATATTTAAAAACACTAATTGTTGGACATATTTCACAAATACTCATATACGTGCGCTAATATGACTTTGATTTTTTTATTATATGTATTTGCTGTGTGTTTATTAGTGTTTATAGCATTTTCACACAAAAATTTGATGTCATGCTTTTAGTAAACCGAATAAAATTAAGTATACTTAAGTAAACTAGCCTGTTTTTATTTCTTTTAAATGTTTGGATTTTACCAGACAATTATAAATTTAAATACGTTATACAAACAAAATTATTTGCTAAAGATGTTTTGAGTGACTGAACCAATATTAAGATACCAATATAAAACGTTATTCCCAGCACTCAAACAGCATAGCTAAATTATTAGAATTCCATTTTAAATAATTGCACTTACCTATGTGGTAATTTTTTTTTCAAAATGATTGCACACAACTTCATTTTTTTGGCATTATATATCATACTAACAGTCAACTTTATGAACATTGAATCAACAAGCAAAGTAAGTATAATTTTTTTTTTACAATCATAAAAGTTCTTTTTTACACACATAATTTAGGAAGACCCAACATTTTATTATTTTTTAAGAACTTTAAATTGTTAAAATTTAAAAACAAACGGTCGGATCCATTCGACATTTATCTAAACCATTAGTTAAACTTGCTCCCAGCCAGAGTTGTAAATTATTTAGACAATACGTTATCCAAATAGTTATTAAAATAAATTTTTTGTTCGAATACCCTACCCGTCGTATGCATTTTCTTAATCAAATAATTTTTGTTGAAATAAAAACAAAAACTTTGATTAAATGATTAATTCCTAGTTATTTTGAATTTCTTATTTTTCATAGGCTATTTATTTTATTGTTAACATAATTAAAAAAAAACCTTTATTGCAATATTCGTTTAAAAAATTATTTGGATAACATAGTTCTTCGAATAAATCGTCTTTAATAGTATGGAATATAGAGAACAATCAACTAAATATTGGGTGTTTCATTAAGAACGCCGGATTTAATCTTGTTATTAGGTACTTTATTAAACAAAATTATTTGAACAAAAAAATTATATCAACCTGTAGTATATATTCTCCGATTTAAGTGTGGAATATCATATCTGGCATATGTCCACCTCAGCTTCGCTGGCAAGCTTCTGTTCGGATCACGAAATTAGCTATCACTTGCTGACACATCTACGGGCCTAGTTCACCAATGACACGACAAATTTCTTCTTTAAATTCTTCAATTGTTCGTGGTTTGTTTAAATATAAGTGATGTATTGAATAAAATAATACAAAATAATCTTCAGCATTATATTAGCTGCTATATACGTTTAAATTCGCATGTTTAATTTTCCCACGCGCCATTCTTCAGATGCAAAGCGCTAAATTTTACTAATAAAATAAAATTCAACCAATGGTTCTAATGCTGAATTTTTGTAAAGTGAGGAACCTCCATGATGTAGCGCATCTTTATCTCTATATTTTGTTTCATCACTTTGTCGAAATTGCCAAGTGTCTTTCATTACGTTCATGTACAATATATTCCAATTTGACTAATTTTACTAAATCCCGAAGGTTTAAAAACAGTATATACGAAAATATTAACTGTATCTTGGCAATGTATCCTTGGAGATCTGGAACTATAATATCAGTTCTTGGCAATGTATCTTTAAAGATTCATTAAAGATTAAACAATTCATAACTTCGAACTTTCAAGTCCAGCACTTTTTTTATGACATTTTTGGTTTCAACTGCCTCAAAAAAGTCTAAAAATATCTACTTTATAATTTTCACTCTACTATTTAGAGGCTTGTCAAGTTGAGGGTTAATTAAAATATCAACTTTTTAATTTAATTTTACAATTATTATTATATTTATATATTTGTATTTTGTTAATAAATAATTAATAATAAATAATTTAGACCATTTTAGGAACTTTTTATTATTTTTTTGTAATATTCAGTCTATCCTTTTGACTTAACATTAAACATACTTATGTTTAAAAACAATGTATATAAAAAAACCTGAATTAAATCTACATTAGATCTCTATAAAAATATCATAGAAATAACATAATTAAAAAAAATAACCAAACATAATACTTTTTTATCAATTTAACAAACGTTATACAAAATACTAAATAGTATAACATAGAATTATATTATTCTATTTTTGTTTGTGGAAACTTAAGGCATAACTTTCACTATGGCAATAAAAAGTCTTAACAACCAAAACGCGTTCTTGTAAACTCAGTCGCACCATAGTTACAAACAGAACGTTAGAAACAACCAAAATAAATGAATAAAACAAAATGTATCGTTAAAACCTTTACAGCGATTTATTGCGGAGATTTTATAGATAACAATGATAAAAGAAATAGGTCAGCCAACACAAAAAACAAAAAATACTGGGCAATGAAATTATATCCAAATTTCAGCTAACTTACAGACCCCCTTCTTATCGTCTGAATACTGGAAGTTTAACTATTAGTATAGAGGGTTATTATATATTTAACACAATTAAATAGGTAATACAATTGTTAATTATACATAAATATTATAAACATACCTTATCCATACTTATAATACTTAAATATCTTAATGTACAGGGTAATTGAGATAATATTATTTAAATTTTTTAGTAATTTTCCATATACGTAAGTTGAAAAACAACAAAAAAATATGCATGTACTTAGCGAGTACAGTTCTCAAAATTAATAGGTATATAGAATTTATTTTTAAAAAAAACTGTTTATTTTTATAAAATATATAAGTACATATATATATATTTTTTTTTTTATAGGTTTCGCCGTCATATTACACAAGTGAAAAATTCTCTCCTTTTTTTGTTAATACAGTGAATGCTCTAAAAACCTACAATGAGCGAGAAAAAAATTTTAGTGAAAAAGAAATTACAATTCTAACAAATCCTGTTCAGACTTACAACGATGCCAAAAGCCGCAATAAGGTGTTTGATAAATTTAACAATAAAATCGAAGAAATAAAATGTACTTGCTCATTAATCGTGAAAACGAAACTAGACAACTTGACAAATATTTTAGAAGGATTGCAAAAAGGTGATCCTATCGATGTTGCACAGGAAAAACTAAACGTATTAAAAGAAGAAGCGGGTTATATGGTCCTGTTATTTCAAAAAGGCAATATCAAAGCGGGTAAATGGTTTTGGAGTTTTTATTTAAAAATCATGGCAATGATTGATTATGAGAGCAACAATAATTTCTTTGGGGAAACCCCTTTCGAAATAAAGGAATTACAAAGTGGTATTACAAATTTCTTAAAAAAATGTAAAGAAAACAACTACCTTCCCAAAAATAGAACTGAGTCTGATTTGGTTTCGAAAAATTCAAATGTAACAATGTACATGTTTCGAACTTTGCGTTCGTCTACAACTATTTCTGGACATTATGTTAGCGTCATGCAACACATATCGATCGACTATTTGTATCTAAAACCGTTATGGGATGAACACAAATTGTTATTCGGGGAAATAACAGGCTCAGTCGTAGAGTGGAGGCCAACGATTAGACGTCACGCCGCCGAAGTGAATAAAACCAAGAAATATATTGAAAATCGCCAATGGATATCGAATCCGTTTGGATGCCTTAGTTACCACAGGTTGATTAAGCAAATTATCAGTGTGAGGATGTACACTTTTCTGTGGGTAATGTTGGTAATATTCAACAAAGAAATGCCTCAAATGGACCAGTACCAACTAAAACGTTTGTATATAGAGGCAATGCAAACAATAAATAGGGCACACAGGTTTATGCACTACACCGAAACTATTTATTTTGATGTAGTAGCCGAGTTTCATAGTGCAATAAACGAAGGTCAAATCAACTTTGATAGCATTGTACCTAGAATATCGGTAAGAGTCAAAGAAATTTTAGTGGAGTTAAACGGGAGTAGTTCAAAAGAAAGCGATTATATCAGGATTGACATAAATAAAAAGTTTACCCATTCTATGACATTAGAATTTCTTGAAGAATTTAGCGATAGTTTTGATCAATTAAAAGAAAAAATAACGATATTTAACTATGAGCTTGCATTAAGTATTCTGGTCGAAGGAAATTAATGTTTTGGGTATAATGACCAAATAAATTATTTTATCATTTTTTATTCTTCTGATAAAGTAAAGTAGTTTTCACAAAACCCTTTAAATATGTTTCACGTCTTTTATTATTTTAATTAGAGACATTCTTTTATTCATTATTGTAATTTTATTTAAAACACAAATCGTATTATCTATTTTACATAATGAATTTTTTATTATTTTTTTTATTTGTTACATGTTGGCTTTAACTTATATTGTGACAAAAAAGGCCAAATCACGTATTTAACTTTGCACATATTATGTACTTTACACGTATTGCATTTTTTCCCCAAGTTTTATCTAAAATATAAATGGTATTATCTATTACATATAATAATTAGTTTCGGTGTTTTTTTTACCTATACATGAAATCTCAATTTAGTATAAAAAGTAAAATCTTCAAAAGAAATCCATCTTGTAAATAGGACAAGGCTTTTAACATTTTTCTAAACGATTCAAATACAATATAATGACTATTTGTAGTTGATTAACACAGTTGAATTTATATAATTATATATATTTTAAATAACTGAAATGTTCTCATACATTTTTTTTTACTACACTGTTTCAAGCAAAGTTTTAGGGGTTTAGGCCTAAAATTTAGACCTAAGGTAGATCTAGGTGGAACTATACCATAAACAATTATTTTCTCAAAATCTGTTTTGAATTTTTTTTTTGTTAAGGATATCCCCCCAAAAAGGAAAAATTACAGTTTGCTACGTGTAAGGGAATCAACAGTCAACAGTTAATGATATTTTTTTATTATATCGCTAATTATAATAAATGGGTAACTATGGTAATACAATGGTGGTGGAAATTTAGCCTGAAGACAACATCGTTATCTCATTTGGATTAGGTCAATACACATATTATGCACTCCCTATTTCCTAGTCGCCAACTTTAATTAAGGCTCTTTCCCTATTTGCACTGCATCTCTTTATAGGAACTCAAACTGTGTTCATACATTGTACTATTTTAAATGTGTCATTTACTATTTGTAAAATAATATAAAAATTTAATATTGATAAAATATATTTTTATGATATATAAAACAAAATAATCATAGAATATCAATGTTTTCTAATTCCTGCGTGGGTATCTTAAATGAGTATTTGGTAATTGTTTTCTCCTATATTTTCAGATTTCACTAACTACAAAGTTATACTAAAACAATATTAGTATTTAGAGCGTATGCATACAACAAAAAAAATGACGCCATGATTTTAGAAAACATTATAAAATCAAATACGACAAATAAACTATAGCCTGTTTTATTTTGTCTAAATATACTGATTTTACCAGACAATTAAAATATTAAGTAAATACGTTATACAAACAAAATTATTTGATACAGATGTTTTGAGTGACTGAACCAATATTAAGTTACCATTATGAAACGTTATTCCCAGCACTTAAATAGCTTACCTAAATTATTCATAACTTCATTTTAACTAATTGCGTTTAAGTAGTAAACCTTTTTAAAAATGATCGCACGCAACTGTAATTTTTTGTCATTATATCTCATACTAACAGTCAACATTATGATGATTGGATCAACAAGCAAAGTAAGTACCTATAATTTATTTTCTATAATCAAGTTCGTTTTTACACTCAGAAATTTTAGAAGACCCAACTTTTTATCATTTTTTTATAACTTTAAATTGTTATAATTCAGCAATAAACTGACGGATAAAGTAGACATTTATATAAAACATTAGTTGAACATGCTTCCAGCCAGCAATAGCATTAAACCCAAATTTAAGCTGACCTGGCTTCCCCCCTTTTATCGATTGATAACTAGAAGGTTGGCTGGAAGTATATAGAATCATTATTCATCTATCATAACAAAAACCCTCCAATTTGTCCATGCAAAAAAGGGATAAGTAAAAATAAAATATTATTTTAACACTAAAGAGTGATATCGTATTGTTTTGAGGTGAAAATATCTTTCAATTTACTTTTTACGTTTTCTGTATCACTATTTATCCACAATATATTTACAGGACTACATAATTGTTTATCATTGAATACATATATATTTTTTTATAGATTTCGCCGTCATATTCTGTTAACAAAACATTTTCTCTTTCATTCGTTAATACAGTGAATAACTTGGACACTTACAACGAGAGAGAAATAAAATTTAGTGATAGAGAACTTACAATTCTGACAACTCCCGTTCAGATTACCAACGATACCAGAGTTCGCAATATGGTGTTTGATAAATTTGACAAGAAAATCGAAGACATTAAATGTACTTGCTCTTCAATCGTGAAAACGAAACTAGTGTACTTGACCAATATTCTGGACGGGTTGCGAAGTGGAGGAGCTATAGAAGTCGCAATGAATAAATTAACCGAATTAAAAGAAGAAGCGGGTCTTATGGTCTTGATGTTTCAAAGAGGCCAAGTCAAAGCGGGTAAATGGTTTTGGAGTTATTTTCTCAAACTCGTGGCAATCATTGAATACGAGAGCAACAAAAATGTCTTTGGGAAAACTCCTTTCGGAGAAGAGGAATTACAAAGTGATATTACAAATTTCTTAAAATACTGCAAAAATAATAAATACCTTCCCAATAATAGAACAGAGTCTGATTTGGCTTCAAAAAATTCCAATGTCGCATATAACATTTTTCAAAAACTTCGCACATCTGTAACTATTGCTGTAGATTATGATTACATCATGCAATTCATATCGATCGACTATTTGTATCTAAAATCATTATGGGATGAAGACGAATTACTGTTTAGGAAAATTACAGGCTCAGCCATAGAATGGAGGCCAACAATAAGACGTCACGCAGTCGAAGTGAATAAAACCAAGGAATACATTAAAAACCGCCAATGGATATTACGACCTTTCGGACATTTAAGTTATCACAAGTTGATTAAACAAATTATCAGTGTGAGGATGTACACCTTTATGTGGGTAATGTTGGTAATATTTAACAAAGAAATGCCTAAAATGAATCTCTTCCAATTAAAACTTTTGTATGAAGAGGCATTGGACACAATTGATATGGTACACAGGTTTATGCACTATACTGAAACAATTTATTCTGATGTAGTAGCAGAGTTTCGTAGTGCAATAAATGAGCACCAAAACAACTTTGATAGCATTATACCTAGAATATCGGTAAGAGTCAAAGAAATTTTAGTTGAGTTAAATGGATGTACTTCAAATGGGTGCGATTGGATCAGTGTTGACATAAACGAGTTTACCTATGCTATGATACTGCAATATCTTCAAGAATTTAAGGATAGCTTTAATCTTCTAAAAGAAAAATTAACGAATTTAAACTATGAGCTTGCGTTAAGTATTCTTGTCGAAGGAAATTGATGTTTTTCGGAATTGCGACAAAACCATTTATCTAGCTTTACACTTATGAATGTTATACCTCTCGCTTACTTCATTCCATACTTGTGCTACAGTATGCCTGTCAAATTCGGTAATTTTTTCATTTCTTATAAATCCTCAAAATCTTTTTTGCTTTTTTTTTTTTTTAGTTATTTTATTTTTACGATATGTCCGTGATATGTCGTTTTAACTATTAAACATAATGGTAATTTTTTTGTTTTAAATGTATATATTGGTTATAAGGAATTGATGTAGTTAAGGGAAATGGCCAAATAACGTTTCTCAATAAAGATATTTTGTGTTGAGGTACAAATAGTTTTACAATTTACTGATTATAATAAATGATGATAATTGAAGAACAACTATGGAAAATAAGTTTGAGTTTTTGGTTAATTAAAAATATAATAGTTACAAGCATAGTAATGGTGTAATTATGTAGTAATTATGTTACAGTTAATTTTAGAAATTCTGTTCCTACATTGATAGTGAAATAATCAATAACTATATATGTATATACATGATTGTTTGATTGTTACATTTTGAGATACCTTATGCAATATAATTATTTTAAATACAAATCCAAATGACTGTGTATTGTTTACTCAAACGATAAAATCAAGGGTATTAATAATATTATGTCAAATCAATTTTTCATACATATTTTAAACTAATGTAAGTTGAAAAATGTATACGTATTTTTAATCTTTTTCTCGATTTGTAAGAAAAAGGGTCAAATTTGAAATAAAATGCATGTTAATGTACCTTACAAGGACAATTTTTTATCTATAATGTTGACATACGAAAAAAAACAGATCAGTGTTTTTAAAGTTATCCAAACAAAAAAAAACACATTATTGTAAAAATAATAATTATTGTAAAATAAAAAAAAAAATTATTCCTTTGTAGACTCCGCGTCGAGGCTTCTAGGAGAAATAATAAATAGGATAAGTGTTCTAATTGAGGTATATTATGATGATCATAATACATATTTTATATTGTAGTAGAAGGAGTGGCTATTGTAATTATAAAGACATACAATTTAGAATTTTCGTTACGGATGACACTAAAACTGAACACGCCAATAATTATAACTGAGTTAGATGACTCTGAAAAATTAACATTACATCAACAGACAACAATCAAATATAAAATATTGTACATGAATTTATCGAACTCCTTAAAAGAAATCTTTCGATACATCCAAAATTACTCCTATGGATATTTATAATCCACCTGAAATCCTGACCCCTATCGAAGGAAAAACCTTACAATCACAACCTATAAACAAACGATCTGCGCCCTATTCGTCTTGCCCATCTTCGCCACTATCTCAATCTTCAGAAATGCAAAAATGCAATTTACAAACGCAACTTAATAAAACACAGAAAAACAAAAAAAAAATTTAAATACTACGTCTGTCGAAATCATTGATAACCGTAAATGAGGTGCCGAACAAAATATCATCATCAACAGTTATAGATCAATGGACCACTTGACTACGGCGTCGTCATTTATAACTTGACTAACTCATCTGTAATCCAAGTGATAAATCCCATACACAACACGGGAATGAAACTGGCTTTGGGGGCACATATTTCGTAGTTGGTAAAAATTTGAATCTGTAAGAAAAAAATCCCATGTATTATTTAATATAATAGAGCAGTGAAAAGTTATAGAAACATGTACTTGCATAGCAATGTTAAATAGTTACTCACTGTTCTTACTTTTAGCTTCGATGCAGAGCAGCGAAGGTATTGGTTTTATTATGATGTGTGTTTTTTTTGTGTCTATATACAAGGGGGGTACAAGTTATTTTGTTTTTTTAGTTTTTTAGCCGTAATTTTAAGATCTTTAAGTGGAAAATTTGTCAGTAGCTAGTATTTATATGTATCCATAACATATTAAACGAAAAAAAAAATCGGCACTACAGTTTTTTTTTAATTTCCGGAAAACTGTGTTTTCGCAGATTGCGTATACTTTAACAAAAACTCCTAAAATCTTAAAAAAAATGTATCAAGTTATTAAAACATTTTTTTGTAGATGCAGAATGATTCTATTAGGTTTTAATACTCAAGTACCACTTTTAGATTTTACTTTAATTTTTTTTTAAATTAATTTTTTACTACAAACACGGTGTACCAGAAGTGAGAAACGAGCAGACGATAATAACTGATAACATAAGCAAATTATGAAGAGGACTGTTGTTTATTGGATCCAGATTAAGTGGTTTTTTTTATGCGGTCTACCGTTCCAAAATTATATTCATATTACACAATTTTTTTAAAGGATCACTAATGTATTGCATATTGTTATACTCGCGCTTGATTGTTTAAATTATCCAATATTAGATAATCTGCTTCGTGCTATTTTTTAGTTTATCAACTTATAGCTCTGATTTGGTATCAAATATTTTATTATTTTATTACTATGTTCAAATTAAGATATATTTTAATAATAACTAAAAGACATGAATGATAATACTTTATATTATGACTAGATCAAATATCCTGAACATTTAACTTTGTGATACTGCTCCCCTATACTATTATTAAAAAAACACAATTTTTAAAATCTCCATAAAAAGTTATTGCTAACTATGTAACTGTAACAGGATACAGCCGACACCTAGTAGATATAAACGTTATAAGTATTTAACTAATAAGTAACTATGGAGTACAAATGGTTGAAACATGAATCGTCGACCATTCCAACCAAATTTATCAAGACATTGTATATGTGTTATTTGGTCCACTACGTTTTTGCAAAAAAAAACAAAAACCAGTACAGCGGGGTTGGACATAGTGGGGACGGAGCATAGTAGGGACGGGGAGGTCACAGGTTTACAAGAATTTTTAAATCTGATAAAATCACTTTAGAAAAAACGCTTCGATGCAAATCGGTAGTTAGTATTTTCAAGCCAGTACAGTCCAAATCAAGCACAGTATAAACCAGTAAAGTTAGAAAGTATTAAATTGAGATACTGTAATTACAAATAAGCATCAAAGCGTTTATCTAAGTTATTGTATTCAATTCTATCCCTTTATTTATAATAATTCCTATAGACCTGTGACCTCTCCGTCCCCTCTATGCTTTGATTCCATTATACCTATACTCTACTGTACTAGTCCTCTCGCATAAAATCATTTTCAAATTAACGCTTTGATGCTTATTTGTAAATACATGTGTTTGAAACGAACGATTCAATTTGATACTTTCTAACTTTGCTGGCTTACACTGTGCTTGATTTGGATTGTACTGGCTTGAAAATACTAACTACCGATTTGCATCGAAGCGTTTTTTCGAAAACGATTTTATCACTTTCAGATTTAAAAGTTCCAGCAAACCTGTGACCTTCCTGGTCCCCACTATGCCCCGACCTCACTGTACTGTTTTTTTTAAATGTAAATACTAATAGTTTTAGTCACAGGTCCAAAACTTTATGTCAGATAGTTAGCTGACGCAAAAAGACATTTTAAGAAAACTAAAAGTTTAGATTAGACAACGTTAATGAAGTTGTCGGGCTATGCCGGACGGCTGGATAAGCCCCTGCACCACCCATAGGCAACCACCCGAATAGCTCCTTGTGTGTAAATAATGAAAAATAAATTAGGTAAGGATTAAAAAAAATGTTTATCATGTGTTGTCTTCAAAGTTGTATTATGATGGTCTTCCAATTAATGTGAAAACGATTTCTGGTAGAACCAGTAAATATAACAGCAAAACCCATTGCTCTCAATACATAAAACATACTTATCTTTCGTAGCATCCTTTAAAAGACTTTTTTTTAAAGAGACACAACGTTAATGAAACTTAATAATATATTTGTAAATTGTTATATATTTAGTTCGTTTTAAAATACTAAACTTATAATTTTTGTTCATTTGGGATAATGTCGTCCATACATGCTTCCAGATTTTGGCAACCCTCTATTAAATTTATATTTAAAAATGCACGAATACATTTCTTTTTAAAATGCTCTTTGTTGCCATGATCATAATTATTATAGTTATAAATTATATTTCTAGTTATACAAATTACGGTTTATAGTATATTTTACAAAATAAATCTAGTCTAGACTAGACTATTTTTATTTCGTATAAATATCAGGATTTTGCCAGATGATTATACAAATGATACTTTATACAAACAAAATTATTTACTAAAGATGTTTTGAGTAACTGAAACAATAATAGGTCATCAATGTAAAACGTTATTCCTAGCATTCAAATACTTACTTTGCCACATTACTATAATTCTATTTTGACTAATTGTTCTTGTGTGGTAAAATTTTTTAAAAATGATCGAACACAACTGTATTTTTTTGTCATTATATTTCATACTATCAGTCAATATTGTGATGATTGAATCAACAAACAAAGTAAGCATAAATTATTTTTCACTATCTTAAAAGTATGTTTTTACACTCTTAATTTAGGAAGTCCCAAAACTTTGCTGGATACTCTCAGCCAGCAGTTGCATTAAATCCAAATTTCAGCTAACTTACCCCATTTATTGTCTGAATACTAGAAGGTTAACTATTAGTATATAAAATTATTATTTATATATCACAACAAAAACACTGCCCTTTGATTTGTTTAAAAAAGGTTTAGGTAGAGAAAAGTACTATTTTAGCAGTATAATTTGTGATGACATATTGTATTGAATTAAGTTTAGTAAACCAGCAGAATTAAATGAAAAAAAGGATATCACATAAGCCATAAATTCTAGAAAAACAAAATTATTTGGACGGGAAAAACTTTTAAATATGACTATAGAAAAGAAGGTTTTAAGAAAAAGATACTGAGGTAGACATGTACCGTCTATTCTCAAGGGCATTATGCAAAACACTAGTTGTATGAATTACAATACATTTAAAAAAACTGCTAATGGTACATTTGGCTTTAATGACAATGAAAAGTTTTTCGAAAAAGAGAGAATAAGGAATATCATGTTAATGTGTAACTAATGTGGATTTTAGATAAACGCTAAAAGTTATTATTAAATAAAATGTTTAATATGTCCTAAAATTTAATATTTTACATAATTGTTAATTGTATAAATAGTTAAAACAAAAAATAATTATTGAAAACTGGTTATCGACAAGTCAATAGTTTTAGTAAATTTATCTTGTTGAAAGGTGATAGGTATATAAATCTAACAAAAAAAAACTATGTATATTTTATATATAAATGAGTACATATTTTTGTTTTATAGGTTTCGCCGTCATATTACGTCTGTCAAACATTCTCTTATCCATTCTATAATACAGTGAATATTTTAAAAACCTACAGCCAGCAAGAAATAAAGTTTAGTGATAATGAACGTACAGTTCTGACATCTCCTGTTCAAAATTACAACGATACCAAAGGTCGCCATAAGGTGTTTGATAAATTTGACAAGAAAATCGAAGACATTAAATGTACTTGCACTTTAATTGTGAAAACAAAACTGGTGTATTTATCGAACATTCTGGAAGGGTTGCAAAGAGGCGGGCCTATTGATGTTGCACGGGATGAACTAAAAGTACTAAAAGAAGAAGCGGGTTTTATGGTACTGTTATTTCAAAAAGGCAAAGTCAAAGCGGGTAAATGGTTTTGGAGTTTTTTTTTAAAAATCCTGGCGATCATTGAATACGAAAGCAACAGCAGTTTTTTTGAGGGTACCACTTTCGACCAAGCCGAATTACAAAGCGGTATTACAAATTTTATACAATACTGCAAAAATAACAAATACCTTCCCAATAATATAGCAGAGTACGATTTGATGTCGAACAATTTAAATGTACCAAATAACATATTTCAAGAACTTCGCGCGTCTAGAATTATTGCACTTGATTATGTTAATATCATGCAATACATATCGATCGACTATTTGTATCTAAAACCATTATGGGATGAACACGAGTTACTGTTTGGGGAAATAACAGGCTCAGACGTAGAATGGAGGCCAACGATAAGAAGGCACGCAGTCGAAGTGAATAAAACCAAGGAATACATTAACAATCGCCAATGGATATCGCAACCTTTCGGACACCTTAGTTACCACATGTTGATTAAACAAATTATCAGTGTAAGGATGTACATCTTTCTGTGGGTTATGTTGGTAATATTTAATAAAGAAATGTCTAAAATGGGTCAATTTCAACAAAACATTTTGTTTGCGGAGGCTATGGACACAATTTATATGGTACAAAGGTTTATGCTCTATACGGAAACTTTTTTTTTTGATGTAGTAGCAGAGGTTCGTAGTGCAATAAATGAACACCATAACAACTTTGATAGCGTTATTGCTAGATTACCGGTAAGAGTCAAAGAAATTTTAGTGGAGTTAAATGGATGTACTTCAAATGGGCGCGATTGGATCAGTGTTGACATAAACGAAGAGTTTACCGATGGTATGATAATGTCATTTCTCCAAGAATTTGGCAAAAACTTTAATTTGTTAAAAGAAAAGTTAACGATTTTAAACTATGATCTTGCATTAAGCATTCTAGTCGAAGGAAATTGATGATCATTGATGATGGGGATAATGACCAAATCATTTATTTAGCATTACACTCAAATCATTTTTGGTCATTAATTTTATTTATACTAGATGCACTCTCTAAATCTCTTTCACGTCTTTTATTATTTAAATTATTTCCGTTTTTACAATACCATGTCAATTAGGGTGGTCTATTTTTATATTTTGTTCTGTTTTTCTCTTGACATTATGTTCCTTAAGGTAAAAAGTGTTTCCCTATTTTTTCAGTTTTTTAAAATTATTTTTAGAGGCGGCGAGCATCAATTTAAAAAAAATCTGTTACATAATTTTTAATTTAATTTTTTTTAAAGTAGAAATATTAATTATAAACAAGTGTTGTTTGTATGAAAAAATTATCAGTAGAAAAAGAGGAATAAAGAAAATATTGATAAATGTGAGCATACATATATCGGATGCTATAGCCACCGACGAATGAATTTTTGAAATATTATTTAGTATATAAATCCGCTGGGCAATGATAATGCCAAAAAAAATTTTGATTTTTTTTTTTTAATGTTTTTTGATTTATTGTAGTAATAATGTTCTATGTAAGTGTATCACAATTCTTTGCAATTAAATGAAGAATAAGTTTAAAATATTTTTAACCCTTAAAAAAAAATATTGTAGGGTACTATTACGGTTTAATTTATCAATTTTACATTCTAAGGCTTAAATTAGTTCAACAAAAAAAAATAAAAACTAGTTTATTCGTCTTTTTCTTTTGATGGTTTTTATACCAATAACATCTGTTTAAAATTAAATCTTTTACCTTAAATAAATTAAAAACTATGGAACAAAAATGTTTTTTTTTGGAAAAAATAATCCTGGCTGCTTCTTAAAAAAATTTACAAAATCTGAAAAAATTGGGAAGTATTTATTTATCCTAAGGAACATAATGTCAAGAAAAGAAGAGAAAAAAAATAACAATTGTTTGGTCCACCCTAATTTGTATAATCGATTATACACAATTAAATTACAATATTGTTTTTTAAATGTATTTGTTAGTAGTAAAAAATTAACGAAGTTAAGGAAAATGGCCAAATCATGTATCTATTTTTTCACAAATCACGTACTGCAGTTATACGTAGTATTGTACTTTTTTTTCAATTATGTATTCAAAATAAAAATGTTATTATGTATTGCACACATTTAAGGTATTAATTTTATATATTATTATATTACAGGGTGGTCGTTTTATCGAGATTCACTCAATATCTTATAGGGTATAATAAGGAATTAAAATTTTTCATTGCATAATATTTTCAAACAATGTAAACTCAATTGTTCACAACTTAGTTCACAACATTGTTTTTACCTCCCTCTCAGCTTAGTTTTTTTTATAGCGACTTTTGTAACTTAAATAGTAAGGCATACATTTTAATAAATTTTTAAGATAAGAATAATGTCTTAAAGATTTGACTGGTCGATAACCAGTTTTGGATTTTTGAAGTTATCAGAGTTTTAAGTTTAGGGCAGAAATGTAAATTATTTTTATTTGCACGCACTTCCCAAAAGCACATCCTCTTCTACCTTAACTTTCAAAAATCTTATAACTTCTTATAAATAGTTGTTCAAACTGGTTATCGACCAATTAAAATGTTTATTATATTATTCTACATTTAAAAATCAGTTTCTTATGTAAAATATTCTCAGATTTCTGAATAAAACAACATAATGTCATTTAAATTAAATGTATAATCTGAAAAGCGCATTTTCTTAATAAACTTTTTATTTATTTATTTATTACTAATTTGACGCCCCAAAGGGCAAGAGTACAGTTTAAAGTAAATTTTACAAGTTATTACACAGAAACAAAAAACATTACAAAAAGTATTTGAGGATACAATAAGTATTAAGTACATATAAATCAGTATAAATGATTTAACTATTTAAAACCGATCTCTTTATTATGACTACAGAGTTAAAAAAAACCAGTACAGTGGGGTCGGGGCATAGTGGGGACGGAGCATAGTGGGGACGGGGAGGTCACAGGTTTATAGGAATTTTTAAATCTGAAAGTGATAAAATCACTTTCGAAAAAACGCTTCGATGCAAATCGGTAGTTAGTATTTTCAAGGCAGTACAATCTAAACCAAGCACAGTGTAAGCTAGGAAAGTTAGAAAGTAATAAATTGAATCGGCCATTTCAAAAACGACTTAGGTCACCGATTTTTCAAAACTGTCTTTTTATCAAATGTAATAATTATATACTTAGCTACGTATTCTGTGTGAAAACTCAATTTGTCAGACTCATATTTAATACAAATGTTGAGTACAAGAAATTTGAATCACTGCAAAATATATTTATGAAAATTCTTGTGGCTAGTGTAATATTTCAAATTTGTGACTTGTGTCGTTTTTTAAATGACTGATAAAATTACAAAATAGAAGCATCAAAGCGTTTATTTGAAAGCGATTTTATTCAATTTTGTCACTTTTATTTATAATAATTCTTGTAGACCTGTGACCTCTCCGTTTCCTCATTGCTTTGATTACATTATGCCAATACTCTACTATACTAGTCCGCTCGGATAAAATCACTTTCAAATGAACGCTTTGATGCTTCTATTTTGTAGATTTTATCAGTCATTGTAAAAATACGACACAAGTCACAAATTTGAAATATCACACTAGCCCAAGAAACTTCATAAATAATTTTGCAGTGATTCGAATTTCTTGTACTCAACGTTTGTATTAATATGAGTCTGACATATTGAGTTTTCACACAGCAATACGTCAGCCAAAGTATTCAATTATTACATTGATAAAAACCCGACAGTATTGAAAAATCGGTGACCCCCCTAAGTCGGTTTTGAAATGGCCGATTCAATTTATTACTTTCTAACTTTCCTAGCTTACACTGTGCTTGGCTTTCCAGATTGTACTGCCTTGAAAATATTCAACTACGATTGCATCGAAGCGTTTTTCTCGAAAGTGATTTTATCAGCTTTCAGATTTAAAAGTTCCTGTAAACCTGTGACCTCCAACTCGTCCCCACTATGCCCCGACCCCACTGTACTGGTTTTTTTCAACTTTCGTCTGTGAAGAATTAAACTTTTTCAACTTTTACCCCCCCAAAGTACCAACTAGATGAAATTTGCGATTTATAGAGTTGCTACTCGAAGGAATTGGTCCAGTATTAAAAAAGTTACAGTGTATACAGATAAAAAAAAACACACATCAGAGTAAAACCAATACCTTCTCGCTTTGCATCGAAGCTAAAAGAAGTCTACTTTAGGACTAATTTCGTTGCATTCCGTTAGCATTCGGCTGACCGGAGCAAAAAGATTGTAGTTTTGTCGGACAGGGGAAATATAGAATAATGATTGAGAGCGTAGGTGAACTGAAGGAACATTAAAAGGGATAATATCAAGTATTTCTGGGCAATCAATTTTATTATTCAATCACCCATGTATCCAGCAAATATCAAAGATTTGCCGTCGCTGAGCCAGACTAGCAATTCCGAAATCTGGAGCAACCACATTTAAATCATCATCTTTACCGTATTTCCCCACTTTCACGACCAGCAAACGTAGAAACCGTTTTTGTAATTTATCAAGTTCATTACTAAGGTTAGCTTGATATGGGGACCAAATAATTGATCCATACTCAATTATGGAACGCACCAGAGCGCAATATAAAACTTTTAAGCAAATAGGATTAGAAAACTCCCAGCAATTTCGTTTGAGGAAACCTAACATCCGTAGTGCTTTATTATAAATAGTTGAAATGTGCTCAGTAAAGGATAAATCTGAGGAAAGAATTACACCTAGATCTTTAATATGCGAAACATTTATGAGATTAATACCATCTAAATTACATAGTTCGTATGAGCGTTTACGACAAAAAGTGATCTGAAAACATTTAGATAATATATTCAATCATAAACCATTAACAACACACCAGTTATGAAAACTGCATAAATCCTCTTGTAAATTATGGCTATCGACAACTGAACTTATACTAGTATAAATGTTCACATCATCGGCAAAAAACAAACATCAAGTGATGGAAAACATCAGCAAGATCATTCATGAAAATTAAGAAGAGCAATGGAGATAAATACCCCCCTTGAGGTACTCCAGAGGTGATATGGATAACGGGAGAAATAACATTTTTTATCCTAACTTGCTGTCGCCTGCCTGAAAGGTGTGAAGCCAGCTGTAATGATTATATTGTACTCATTGAATCATTTACATGTAATATCATAACACATAATACACAACACACAATACATGAAATTATATGCACTAAAAATACCTCTATATATGATAAGATTATATGCACTAAATTCAATATATGCACTAATCAAAATTGTCAATTATATAAGATCAATTATATGCACAAATAATAATATCGCACACAATCATTTATATATTATTTCAAGTACAGTATTTTATAAAAGTATTAAAGGATATACTAAAATAAACATGACACATAACATATGCTGACTCATACCATACAATTATACGCTTGGATGATTATCCTAGAAAACATTTCATACCTCACCCCCTGCTAATGACGCATTTACTCCCTATATAAGACAATACGACGGGCTTGTCACCGCTCAGTCGCTTAGCTACAATCGTCTGCAACTTATCAATTATTTAATTGTTAAGGCAGGGTGTGCGTAGTTAACCGATTCTTTTCGTAATTGTTTATGGTTTTGACTCAGTGTATGTTCCAAGTCCTATGCACAACAAAACATTGTGTTTATTTATTTGTTTCATTTAATAACTCGTCTATTAATTTAGCTATCTTAACATAGTCCGAGAGACTGACCTGGTTCATTTAATTCTCTTGAGAAGCGTAAAGCAGCTCTAGGGATCCAATTCCTTTGAATTAAATTATTCACTTGGAATTTGGATGTTCTCGTCAGCAATTGGAAAATTTAAGTAGTTAAGTAGTTAATTAATTAGTGTTTAGCTAAGGGAAGACAACTAGAGTAGCGGCTGTTTAGTGAGGTTAAATATGGACCCTTAAGGTCTGTTGCTTCTAAATATCGCAGCCTAGTAGTCTGATCTTCTAAACGAATTTGTGTAGTCCTCTGACTAGTTATCACGTAGCATGCTAGAGGATCACCAAGTTAAAAACGCTTAAAAACATATCTGAAAAGGGTAACTTTATTTGGACGAACAGGAATACACTCCAAACCGGATCATTAATACATTACACCTAGTAGTACGCGTGTTATTAAGTAAAACTTTCGGTATCTATTAGAAACTAACGAGTTCGGTAAGTGCGTGTCGTACGGGACTTCTATTTTCAGTCACTACAGACAACAAAGGAACAACGGAGGACAGCGAGACAACGCATTTCCACTCTATAGCTGAGCCATAAGGTACGTGAAAGCTTATTAACACTAGCATACTATTGTAGTAATAGGATATGGAAGAGTAGGATACATTTAAAAGCACACATACATATATTACAAATAATTTCATAAAGACATCACAGATTACCCCTCCTATCCATATTTATAGCTACCCATTTTTATTACTACAATTTGGCGCCCAACTAAGAACTCGTTTCCAAGCCACATCATATTTGAATTAGCCGTTGCTAAACTCATAATAATTCTTCCTTCCAATTATATTATTGTTAAAAAATATATTTAAATACAAACACTAAAACATTGAAATTATTTTAAATGTCATATCCTTCTAAACAAGATTTTTTATTTATAATCAAAGAATTAACAAAACAAATAATAATTGAATACGAAAATCGAACTTTCCACAATTTTTTTAAAACATTAGACATTATTACGAATACTTTATGGAATATCTCATTTAAAAATAACATCAAACAAACACATACAATAATTCTTTACAGATTTATTATTCAATACTTACGAGATAGTCTAACATCTCCTATCACAGAGAGAATAATAATTCATAGACTCACACTCGCATTAGATTTCATATTATCTCATACAATACAACAAATATACAAATACATTCCACAAAAATATATCATTTTTGGCAACATAGAAATAGAAGCAACTCTCGATTAAACAAATAAATAAATTCCATACTACCATAAAAGTATTTAATGATTAAACACTTAAATGACCAAACCCTCCAAAAAACAATTTATAAAAACAGTCAAATTTGTCTTAAGAAGAACTATAAAAATTTATGAAAATACTCTATTCCACAATCATTATGATATAATTGAATTTATCACAAACATAATCTGGGAATATTCTAATCACAAAAGATTAACTATAATTCAATCTTTAACAATTCAACGATTTTGCATCTCCCAAATAAATAAAGATTTAAACTTACCAACATCAGAAACAATTATTATACATAAACTAACTGACCTCCTACACCTTATTATAAGGTTAACCGAAGAACAACTTCTTGCGTGTGCTCCAATGTATTCTGAACTTACTAATTCATCGATTAGAGAAACATTAGTTTAAACTATCACAACATCACTGTACATCAGATTCATAACTACTACATTTTCAAATGAACACATCTAACGCATTAAAAATAAATAACACCACCAAACTTATTATACAACACATTTTATCAAGATACTCCATACACTTTGAATTCAGAACTAAAAATCAACTAACTACATTTATTGCTGACATAATCTGGATAATCACTAACGACAACAATCAATTCAGTCCAAAAAATCTATATGGATATTTACACTTCTTTGAATCCAAAATAATTAGAGGAATAATATACCCAACAAATATTAAAGAATTAATTTTAGAATTGATTGAAATCCATGAAGCTTGTCTAACAGAACTTCATCCTATAAATGAATCATCACTTACTAATGAAGTAATACAAATACAACAAAGAATCATAATAAAACAAATTCTAAGAATACTCCTGACAAAACTAGGCTCAAATACCGAAATAACTGATTTTAAAAAATATAGAATACTTCTAAGAGAAGTACACGTTCAATCTGCCAAAGAAACAGAAATCGTAGACAAAGATTTAATAAAAAAATCATATATGTTCATTCTTTCAAACACCATTCGAGGCATACTATTTCCCTCCTCAATAGAAATTTTCTTTCTTGAATTACTTCAAATGCTTGAATTTACATTTTACATGACAACATAGAACATTTCAATATACAACACAAGATTAATCATTCACA
Source organism: Adelges cooleyi (assembly GCF_023614345.1). Classification (NCBI taxonomy): domain Eukaryota; kingdom Metazoa; phylum Arthropoda; class Insecta; order Hemiptera; family Adelgidae; genus Adelges; species Adelges cooleyi. Next base: position 688,884 of record NW_026095979.1, read on the forward strand.
AAATATTAACATCTCACCAACCATATCTAGTTTTAATTTTTCTGTTGTTTGAAATTTTTCCGTTTCATAAAATGCACATTAATGGAAAATCAGAATGATGACACTAATGTAATAAACTCAATAAATATTTATGACATAGACGATTCACAAAATATATTGTGGGCTCAAAAAGCACCCTTTAATTCTATAAAGGAAAATTTAGCTAAGAGAAAATTAAAAGTCGAAGGATCAGCAGACGAACTTCGAGAAAGACTTATAAGATACCTTAAAGGCGATTGGTTAGTATCTGATTTTCAAAAAATTTCCACAATGACTGAAAGAATTCCATTCTGTAAGCCTTCTAAATTTTCAGGAGCAATACATGAAAGTGTTGACTCGTTTCTAAATAAATACAACAGAGCATCATCAATAAACGGATGGACCTCTGAACAAAAAAAATCATTTCTAGTTATTTATCTAAGTGATACAGCCCTTACCTTTTATGAAAATTTCGAAAAAACTAACCCATCAGCAGATTGGAATGCAATAGAAACATCACTTAGATCTGAATTCGAACCCATAGCACAAACACATATGCTTAGGACACTGTTAGAAAAACGCAAACAACTTCCAGATGAATCTATTGCTTCTTATATTAATGAAGCACAAAATCTCTGTAAAAGAATTGATCCCAACATGTCACAATCTGAGTTAGTACATACAATAATGAAAGGACTAAAACCAAACATCGCTAGATATGTGGGGATATTAGACAATAATACTCTAGATGATCTAAAAAAGAACATTAGAAAATATGAATCCGTTGAATTTATGCTAGAAGGAACTCAAAATCAATCTACAAATGATATAAAAAATCAAATAACTAGAGAACACGTTTTCAATGTTGAAGACATTAAAACAAAAAAACAATTAGAAACATTAACACAAAAAATATCCAACTTGGAAACTTTACTTAATAAACAAAATCAATATAATTCACCAAATTACCAAAATCAGTACAATCCCAGACCATCAAACTACCAAAATCAATATAATTCCAGACCATCAGATTACCAAAATCAGTATAACCCTAGACCAACAAACTACCCAAATCAATCAAATTCTAGGCCAATAAATTATCAAAATCCCAGATACAACAATTATAATAAATCATATCGCAACAATGATATAGACAAACGTCAAAACCAAAATCAAAACCTCAACAAAAGGTTCAACAACAGCAATGTCCCAAATAATGCATATAACACACATAATAAAAATAACTATCAAAACAATTATAATAATTTCAACAAAAATCAAAATCTCTATAACAATAATAGAAATCTTGGCACCATTGAAAAATGCAAACACTGCTCACTCTCCAACCATTCATCAGAAAATTGTAAGTGGAAATTGCAATGTTCCATTTGCAATAAAAGATATCACACTGATGAAAATTGTTATTCAAAAATTCAAAACACAAAAAACGAATAAATAGGTCAAATGTCCACATTGGAGTGCATTTACCTTCAACTCCAATACCTAACACCAATTTTGACGAAAACACAGACATTATACATATTATACTCAATAAAAATAGAAAAGCCAATGCATTATATATTTTAGCTAAATTAAATAATCAATGGATAGAAGTAACAATTGATTCAGGCGCCAATATTAACTGTATTCGCCCGGATTTAATAAACCCCAATTCCATAAATAAAACACACAACTATAAACTTTCTGGCCCAGATAAATCGCCATTAAATCTTTTAGGCACAACAAAAATAATTCTAACCATTGAGAATAAACAATTCCCTATCCAAGTATGTGTAATTGAAAACTTAAGTAGCACAATTATTCTTGGAAATGATTTTCTAAAACACAATAAAGCTAAAATAGATTATACTAAACAAACAATTCAATTAAACGACAAAATTAAAACAAAAATCATGAACAACAAATTTCCACAAATAATAAAAAATGTACAAGAAACATTAACTCAAAATATTCTTCAATCAAACAACATAAAAGAAATTGACATAAATATCATACATTCTCCAGAAAAATACTCTATTTTATCTTGCATATCCATAGACCTTAACTACAAAACTCAAATATCAGTAGACATTTTCAACAAATATGGTCAAACAACAAATTTATTAAAAGACATTAATTTATATTTAGCCCATATAAAAACTATAATATTAGATAAAAGAATAATTCATTACATGGTAATAACAGAATCTTGCCAATCTCCAATATCATATTTAGATATCTTTGATGGATTATACAACCTAAAACTTACCGCTATAGAAGATTTCTATTCACATATTGCAATTTCAATACAAGACATTACGGCATATGGCCAACTTAACTGGGATGTAATAAAAGATATGATTTTTAAAATATTTAACCATACGGGAATACAAATACTATTATGCCAAGAACCTATTAAACAAAAAACATACGCAAATAACATTATATCAACCCTTAAAAAATACACAAAAACTGTGAATGCAATAGACATCAACTCAGATGATAATATAAATCCAATATTCAAAGCAACATTTTCTAAATATCATCAGGGAGAAAATGTACTATCAGATGGAAACTGTGGTCTTTATTCATTAGTAAACGCCAAAGATGTTTGTTTGGTGCTTGCAGTAGACTTTGTTGAAGCTGCAACTGAGAGAGGGTTTTTTCCGTATTTAAAAAATCAGTTATGGACCTTATTGGTGATTGAAAAGGATCAAGGATTTGATCAGCTAAAGCAGAAGTCAAAATGCTTGCTTCTTTTATTGTTACATTTGCTATGTAGTTACCATAGTTATCTTGTTCGTTAGTTGGAGTGCTTGGAATTAATACATGATCGGCACCATAAGCCTTGCAAGTTTCGTTAAGAGTTAAAATACCAGTACCCATTATATCAATGAGTGCTAGGGACTTGTTGGTGCTGTTACTGCAGGTAATAAGTATTGACTCCCCGTTTGAAATGAAATACCATTTATTTTGATGTGTTAACTTATAGAACACCGTAGTACCTAATTGGTTGAATGTTATATCACAGACAGCTGGTGCTGTGTCTAACTCTTGGAATAATAAGGCTTCGCATAAGGGTTTATTTGAGGTTAGATGTAATGGATAAATTTCCGGACATAATCTACATTCGTCGGTTTGTTGGCATTCTACTTGATCAATCCTTTCGAAAGTGGAATATAGCTTTCGTGAGGCTGTCATAGCTATGTAATGGAATTTGGGCTTGATAAATACACAATTATGGTTAATACAAACAGGATGAGGTAATATATGAAATACATCTAAGGTTTCATCATATGTTAACGGAATTCCTATTTTTAGTACAACTCGGTCGTTAGAATAATATATAGCTAGTTTGGATACCTTTAGTAATTTAGGTATATTTCGTAGTGATAAGGCGTAAGGTAATTCGGTGTTTGGATCGAATTGATCTGTAATGGACTTAAGTTGTTCTAGAATTGCCTCGTCATTAATCAGACTAGGGTGTATATAACCTAACCTAGCGCTTTGGAGTATTTCAAAAAGAGTGTTCGCTTCTAGTGAAAATTGATTAAGTAATGCGCTTAGAGCTAAAGCGTTGTCTATTCGAACGCGATCCAAATCTCCTATTGTGTTATTTTGGTCATATGCGGATATCATTTCCAAAGTATCAACAGACGGCTGCTTAGAAGTAATGTTAGGAAGGCCAAGGACCTTTGTTAGAATTGGTAGAACCGAATGTTCACCTGATAATGCCTTGTCTATTATTTTATCTGAATTTTGTATACATAGCTCACTGCATAATCCGAATAGTAGGCGAGCTGCCTTGCTTAATAATTTAAAAGGAATTCCCTGTTTTGAACGACTAGGTTCAATAGTTCTGAAGATTAATTCAGTTTTATTTACAATGCTAGATAGAGAAACCCTTGCTTGTGTGTTTAAAGTTACACAATGATCGTGAATAGAATTAATATAGCTTTCATTAATTGATGCTTATTGAGGGGAAAATGATTTAGTAAAGTGTTCACAATATTCGTATGATGCATTAACCCTTGCCTCTAGTAGTTGGGCATTCTGATTGTACTGACTTAAGTCTAAATAAGTCAATAGAGTAACTTCCTTGGTTTGAACCTTAAGAGAATCAAGTTTTTCATAGTATAACCCGCTTTGGGTATCGGATAATGTGTCAACGTGGTACCGAAAATCCGCGCAGACTGTTCGAAGTATACACGTTCCTATGACCCTGAAATGTTGTATTTTGTATTAGAATATGTCTTAACAACCCGTATAGCAATTTGTTGCTATATTTGTTTTCTATTTATCCAAGTGCTTGAAAAAAAAGTGGTTTGACAGAGTTTTAAATTTTAAATCTTTAGCTTTTAAAGAAAGAAAAGAAAACTATCATTTTTATTTTAAAAGTATTAAAATAACATAATATCTTAGTTTATTATAACATATGACAGAAATAATAATATTATTTCGTATCGCGTGTCGCCGATACGTGTCTTCGTTCGTATATGATTATAATACGGGGTTTGGTTGATAAATATCAACGAGTCGATTATCCGAATAGAATTAAGTATACTAATATCGTTTGTACGGTGTAAAATAATGTTGTGTTATACTATACGTACGGTATAGTATAGGCACTGAAAGGTAATATATTTTTTTTTTTTTTTTTACGTGACATACTTCAAATTCATCTAAGTTGTCATAATTTAATTCGTTTATCTGCGAGAAACTAAACGGTTTTGTTGCGTTTCATTTATATTTAATATATTTTATTGGCAAAACGCCATCATTTATTATACTAGTTATGTTAGCGCTGGTAAATCACCAGGTGTAAATTGTAATTTATTCACTAAAATACGTGTGTCTTCCGATAATGGATTTATGATTATATAATTTACTGATGTCGTTCATGTCGAAATTATCTTGCTACTTAATTCGCGAGCCAATAAAATTTTTTTTTTTTTCTATTACATACAGGTATGGTTTCACTTTTTATCTCACGATTCGCGTTAATAATTTGTTCACATCGGTTAACCAGTTCATTTTTTTTTTTTTTTTTAATCAATTTAATTTCTTAGCTGGATCTATTTCGATAGAATTTGCAGCGTCGTGTTTTTCAATTATATTACTCGCGTTAATTAATTCATTTGTGTTCTCGATAGATCTATCTTTAGTATTCATTTTATCACGTTTTTTTTTACCGCGCTATTATAAAGCTTTTTACTCGGTTTCATCGAAATATTTCTATCATTGCTATGTAATTTAATCGCGTTATTCTTTGATATCCTGCTATCTATTTTTTAACCTCATGGCTATAATCGAAATCATTATTATCATTAATTATATTAGCGGTTTCAACCGTACCGGGATTAATGTTTAATTTACATGTTACCGTTTTTATCGATAGTCTTTTTTTTTTTTTGAAACGTTCAAAGATTCGTTACTTTTTATAATTTTTCCAACTTCTTTATTAGAATTCGCGTCATTTTTAGTTTTTAGTGGAAATTCAACGAATTAGGTTGATCTTTCCACGCTTAATTTATCATAACCTTGTATATTTAATTTATCTTTATCATTATCAACATGCAGTAGGATTCTGCTCAAATTATTTTTTATATCAACATGCACTAGGATTCTGCTCAAATTATTTTTTATATCAACATGCAGTAGGATTCTGCTCAAATTATTTTTTATATCAACATGCAGTAGGATTCTGCTAAATTTATTTTTTATATCATTGTTTAATACCGGAGTTAACGTCTTTATATTCGTGTTACCGTAACTAAGGACTGTCTCCGTGAAACATCCACATTAGCATTTTTATTGAAAGTATAGACTACCGGACTTAATGTTTAAAATTCATGTTACCGTGTCTTGGGGACTGTTTCCGTGAAACACCCAATATTTTTATCGTTTAGTGCCATGTTCAACACCTTTCCTATTAATGGACTTATAATTCTATGATTATCTCAATCGAGTATATCTAAAATTTATCCAATGGATTGGGTTTTTTATGTTCTGTTAGAAATTGCCTTATAATAAAATCTGTCATAAGTGTAAGGCTGCTATTTGCCCATCCGTTCTAACTTAGCAGTAAAAATAAAATTTTTAGAATATTAATTTGTTTAGCGTTCTAATACAAATTCTTTTCAATATCAATACTAAACTACGATTCAAATTTTATTTATTTAAATAGCCTAACATAGTACTCTTAGATTTCTGGAAAATTGATTAGGATTGGTTAAAAAGAAAAGTGATCAGTTTCTCGTTCTAACATCCTTGTGTTAATCAATTCCAAGCCTAACAAGATATATATAACGTGTATATATATATATATTTTCATAAAATTGGTATAGCAAAGTGGGAAAATAAAAGCATGAATAGATCCGCAGATCGGTAAGCTTCCTTTTAAACATAAAAAGTGGCCCTTTTTAGGCGTTTAATAAATAAGTAATATTCAACTTGAGTCGGCAACTCTAACAGAATGGCGAACATATTATATTTATCTATATATCTATTATTTTTTTTTTTTTTATACGCTACATATTATTTAATATATGTATTATAAAGAACAGCATTTTACTTATTAACTTATAATTAAAAATTTTTATAGGCAACACCCAGAAACTCGCCAAGATTGCCATATTCATAGTTATTTATTTACTTCTAAATTCGTATATATATATATTTTTTTTTAACTGAAAGTTACTTGGTTATAAGTCATTAACCACAATTGATTTAATTATTTAGGTAATAATAATGATTTTGACATTAACAATAGTTAAGTTAATTTATAATATAGGTATTACTGAGACGTATATGAACTTTTGATTCGATTTATGGTCTATCAATCTGGTCAAGGTGTTTCTAGGTGTTATTTCTCTTTAAGTGATAAGCATTTTTTTTTTTCTTTCTATCACTGGAAATGCGCCGATTGGCGATTCAGCGATCTCTCTTTAAAAATGATGCCTGTACCGTTGCAATCATTACATATAGCTGGACGAGTTCGAACAGAAGTTTGATAATTTCTATTATTATTATTAATTGTATTAATACTATATTTCATACGTGATTTACAAAAAAAGGAAATATGGCCAAGCCTATTACAAATCCAACAGCGTGTGTTTGCATACTTGTTAATGTTAACATTACTACGGTCAATAATGTTAGAAACAGTCTTAGGTGATTGAGATTTTTGTTTAGGTTCCCTTACACTAGATTTGCTAACATTACGTTGTGAATTATAACATCTATCTATTTCTTTTTCTATTGATTCAACTGACCTCCCCTTAACATCCTTATCTACTACATCGTTACAATCATTTCCTATGTCATTGTTTCCTATTTTAATTAGTTCAGGGGATTCTATAATTTCTGATTCAAAAAATCCTTCATTACTACTTTCATTACTATCGCTTTTGGTCAGGTCTATTAATTGGTCTATAACTTGATTTCCTAAAGTATCTTTTGATTCCATTTTTTTTTATTTTTTAAATTTTGGGAGATGACTGGGCCTACCTACACTTAAGATTATCACTTATATAAAACAAAAATTCTTAACTTAGCTTAATACAATTTAAGTTCCTTATCTACTTACAAAAGAGCGTTCATATTTGAATGGTTCTTCCAAAAACGTCGATTTCAACGAAGTGCTTCAATTGACTTGTCCCTTCCAGTTGAAATCTGTTGGACTTGATGTCGTTACCGTCTTTGAACGATCCCTTTAGACTGCGCCAATGTAGCAACCCTGTAGCCCTGTACGTATGTATTGCAGGCTGTTTGAGTGTTGTTACAATCGTGGTGATAGGTTTTTAGATATTTAATAGAATAACTTCAGAGTAAATCACAAACATTTAATTTAATATACTTATAAAACATGTACAACGACAAACAGTTAATAGCATAAGTTCAGTATGCTTCAAAAATATGATGATTAAGACAATTATAAGCCGCTTAAGACTTCAAAAGAAGATGATAGGTAGAAACTTCAAGTGTAGTGTATGGTGGTCCCAGCACATCTGCCTTGCTATGACTGAAGTTCTCCCTTATATGTTGGTCCGCTCGCTGAATGGCCGTGGGAATCCTCGCAATTATCGAAAGTCCGCGTGTGGATGACCTCGCTCGTCCATGACATCCGCTTATGTCAACGGTGGAGGAAGGGTAGAGGCATGAGAGTGCAGCCTTCGCATGGTCGAAATTGGCTAGCTTCGATGTGAGATTCGCACGATAGTTGCCAAAAACGTTAAGTTTCTCTTAGTGGTTGGCCTCGTGTTTGAGGTCAACTGTGAACAGAATTGCAAGTTGTCTGCTTTCGCAAGATGCTGTAATGACCTTTTGGGTCTGATGTAAAATCGGCACGTGTGGTACATAATAATGAGAAGTTATATAACATAATATATAGATATATGTATATGTTAGTCCTGATAAGTTGTACAATGTAATAAATATATATATGTATCTATTAGCCCTGATAAGGGTGGGTCCGTTACACCTATTACAGAAGACTAATAAAAGATTTCTCTAAAATAGCTCACCCTTTGTTTGAACTAACAAAAAATGACAATACAAAAACAATTAAATGGACAGATGAACATGAGATTGCATTTAACAAACTAAAAAAAATTCTTACTTCTGAACCAGTAATAGCACATTTTTCTGATGACAAAGAGACATTTTTAACAGTCGATGCGTCTTTAACCGGCCTTGGTGCAATTCTAGAACAACCTGATAGTACAAACAAATTAAGACCGATAGGGTATGCATCACGTAAAGTCCAAAATACAGAAAAATCCTACTCAAGTACTACATTAGAGCTTCTAGGCTTAGTATTTGGAATAACTTATTTTAGAGAATACTTATGGGGTCGAAAATTCACAGTTTTCTCTGATAACATAAGCCTAACATATTATAGAAATTTAAAAATTCCATCAGACAGAATAGCTCGCTTAACACTGAAAATTCTTGACTTTGATTTTATAGTCAAACATAAACCTGGCAAAGAAAATAAAGTAGCTGATTGCTTATCACGAGAAGGCATTATGCATATAATAGATGCAGTAATATTTCAATTTCCCCGTATTGATAATAATAACATCATATCGAATAAACAAGCAAATAATAATAACAATATGATAAGCCAAACACACAATGATAATAATGGCATAAATATAACACAAAAATATAAAAATTACACAGGCCAAACAAATACACATAATATTAATCATAATAATAATCCTTGGGAAATATGTGATATTAATAATGATAATATACAAAATTTACACACAAAAAATACAGATAGAAACAACATAACTGATAGTAATGATAATAATGAATTAGACCAAATTGATAACATTAAAACATACACAAACCAATCTGATAATACAGACAACACATTAAATAATGAAAAAAATAGCGAATATATAACAGAAACTTACAAACATATACATGAAAATACAGACATTCATAAGAGTGAGCAAATTAAAAATACAACAAACAACACTTTAAATAAAATTATAAACAACATAAATAATGAAACAATACCTAACATTGATATAATTAAGAGCCAACAAGAAGATTCATTTTGTAAAGATCTAATAACTGCCATAAAAGAAGGAAACACCTCTCACAAAATAAAAAAATTATCAAGAAGATATACAATTATAAATGACATACTATATTTCAAACAGCATAACCCAAAACAAAATATCAGTAATCTAATAGTAATTCCCAAAGCTTTAATAAACAAAATTATATATGCACATCACGACCCACCTATGGCATCACACATGGGAATATCCAAAACAATTAAACTTATTCAAATCAAATACTACTGGCCAAATCTAATAAAAGATGTCACAAATTACATAAAAAGTTGTCATCAATGTCAAATCAACAAAAATCCACATACAAAACCAGCAGGTCAATTACAACCAATACCCCTGAATACTTGCAGCCCTATGACAAGATTAACAGCTGATTTCTTAGGACCACTTCCAACTAGCAACAATAAGAAATACATTCTAGTAGTAACTTGTCAAAGTTCTAAATATATCTTAACAAAAGCAACGAAAGCTGCTGACTCTACAGCAGTCATTAACTTTCTAATACATATCATCACAATATTCGGTGTACCAAGATATCTTACAAGTGATAGAGGCCTGCATTTCAGAAACAAGAGTCTAGGGGATGTATGTAATAATTTTGGAATAAAACAAATCTTTTCATCAAGTTATTCTCCACAAACGCAAGGTTTTACGGAAAGAGTAAATGGCGTATTATGTCAGGCTATCAGGCATTACATTACAGATAATAATCAAAGTAGATGGTCATTCTATTTGCCATAAATAACATTTAGTTATAATAATACCCCCCAAATATCCTCTCAACATAGCCCTTTTTTCATTTTACATGGCTTTAATGCTAATCTTGGAGTTGACATCAAAGTAATTCCAGAAAATCTATCATATGACATTAAACAATCACTTGAAGAATTGCATAAAGTTAGACAAAAAATACCCGAATACATAAAAAAAGCACAACAAACACAAAAGTTAAATTATGACAAAGCACATAAATTAGTTGAGTATATACCAGGACAATTAGTTCTTATAAAGTTTCTTTTTCAGGAAGCCAATAAAACTCCAAAACTTGCACAAAAATACAGAGGACCATTTAAAATTATATCAAGATCTAATGACGTTAACTACATAGTGGAATTAAAACTAAATAATAAAATAACACAGGATATAATACACATAAGAAGATTAAAACCCTACAACTCTAGAGAGGAAAATAATTCCTCAGAAAACAAACAAACTCACGATCAACAAAAAAAAATTTTTTTTTTCATCAACTACACAAATCACTCACATAAATATAATTTTCAAAAAAAACACAAACAATAGAAACAATAACACATCCAAGAACAATGACTGAATCAAAATATGAATACTTTATATTTGATTTTGAATTTGGAAATCTCCCATCAAAGGAACTTGTATTAGTATCCGGAGCAGTACAATTAGCACTTTCACAACACAAAATAGGCAAATTAAGAGGCAAACCGTTAATATTAAAATCACAGCCATCACATCTACCTTTCAAACAAATAGTTCCGTTATTAAAACATATGTCAAAACACATACCTCAAGACAGAATAAAAGCATTCACTGAACAACTAAACATAGCAATTACAACCGACTACGAAACACTAAATGCAGAACATATAAAAAATTACATATATAGTAGCACTCATACACCTGTAATAGTATTATGGAATGGCCACATGGACAAGACAATTCTACAATCATTAGGTATTATTCACAAATACCTGGAAATAACAGTATATGACACAAAAAACAATGGCATTTTTGATCTCATATTAAAAGATAGGCCCACAAGAAAGACAATAACTTACACAACACTAGGACACTTTAACAAATCAGGACGATTACTCAACTTAAAAGAAGCTCACAACATGATTTGTAACCAACATATAAATATTGGTCCCTCTCACTTTCCAGAAATTGATACTACAATGACACACTGTATTTTTAAACACTTAATCAATAGAATAGGATTAGACAAATTAGAATCATACCTAAATAACACAGTAGAACACCTATTCTTCTAAATTAATTTAATAATTAATCAAACACTCCATTACCTTAATAAATCAAAACAATAAGACAAAAATCAAAATCAAATTATCAAAATCAAATATTCATTTATTAAAATATAAAATATATAACATATTTTATTTATATTTAGGAATAAAAGCAAAATTCCCCAAATCTGTCATTTGCAAATAAAAAAATGGAAAAACAGCATATTTCAACATCAAATGGTATGATAATTAGTAAATCAACTAATCGAACTACTACAATGACATTTATATTCATACTAATATTAACAATATATACAACACACGGGTTTATCGCATATGATTGTAATAGCCCATCTATAAATATCACATCTTTTAACACACTTGAAGTTGACTATTGTACAACACCCATTCCAGCAAAAGTAGAGACTATACCATTAATCAAGTTATTACAAAAAACTGAAGTACAAAAAATAATGTATAAAAGTTGCTTGATAAAAGTAGAATATTTAATTATGAAATGTGCAACCTTCTCTGATGCGCAAATGGTTAATGGTGGATACTCTGCAGATATTATTGATCTCACAAGAAATCAATGTAGAGATATTCATGACAAATTAACTTATCCACTTCCAAACAACCAACTAATCACTAATCTGAAAATAAACAACACAAAATACACTCACTCAGTAATAGCTGGCAAATTATCAGACGATGGTTCATGTTCTGGAGCTAACTACAACACTGAAAACCAAGCATGGGAAAAAGTTGTTGTCCAAGCAAGATATCAAGTTACACTATCAGAAGGCTCAGCCATAGCTAACTATAAAGATGACATAATAATACTACCAACTGGCACAAGATTAAAATTAGCTGACCAATACGGAATTGATTCATACAAAGGTGTTATATTTTGGGACTCCAATACACCACATCAATGTGATGAAGATGATTTTGATGTAATCTACGAAGGAGCAGCATCAAGAATCACGTCAAACAATCCTGATCAATCTAAAACATCAATAACATACCTGGTTGAAACTGATAAAATTGCCTTTACTCTTAGAAAGATTGGCAAAGCTTTTGCATGTGGAAAGGAAGTAATTGAGACAGAACACCCACGCCTATTAATTCTAGAAAATCCTTTATACATGTCATACTTCAAAATTAAACCCATATCCGCATACTCAACCGATTTATTCGCTTACATTAACACAAAATTTGTCTATATAGAGAGCTTCTTAGGTTCCTCTGTAACGGCTATGTATCAAGACCTAATAATGAAACAATGCAATTTAGAAAGAAAATTATTAATGCAAAAATTATCCGTAGCTACATACAATCTAAACGAATTCGCTTACTTAATGGGTGGTGTTGGACACTCTGCTATAAAAGCTGGTGAAATTGTATATTTGCTTAAATGTAAACCAACAAATGTTGATCTAGCAAGATCAGAAGCATGTTTTAATGAATTACCGGTAACACACAACAATATCACTAAATTCCTAAGCCCAAAAACTCATGTATTACAAAGATATGGCACAGAAGTTGACTGTAACCAATTATTGCCAGTAGCTTTTCAACTTGAATCAGAATGGTTTTCATTGTCACCTGAATACAGAGACATTAAAACACCACAAAATTTAAAACCAGAAACATCTTTTACATGGACACATAAAAGCCCTGAAAATCTAATGAACGCTGGAATATACTCCAGAGAAACAATAAACGAGTTTCAAAATCACATGCTTTTTCCTCAAGAAATAAATGCTGCACAAAACTTTATTGCAAGAGAATCACTTGGTCTAAACACAATGAATCAAGGATTAAAAATAAAAACCATCATAGACCATGAAGCTATAGGAAAAATAATAGAACAAAGACTTGAAAAAATTTGGGGAATATTCGTCTTTATTGGTAACCTTACGAGTGGTCTTTTCGGAATATTTTTTATTGGAAAGATCATAACTATAGCTCTAAACACTACTTTAAACATGACAATATTATACCAAACTTTTGGATGTAGTTTCAAGGTATTAGCTGGAGCATTTAACGGCATCACTCAATATGTCATGCATAAAAGCCATAATAAATTATATAAAAATGTAAATAAACAATCTGAACTCTCACAGTCAAAAGAAGAACTAACTTTAAATACAATACATATACAATCACAAGAGCCTACACTGGAACAATGTACAGTCAAGCTGAATGAAACCACATATCATAACATGTATCCCACATTAGATACACAAACTCCACACTATCAAGTGCCAAGGAGAACATTATAACACTATAATATTATAATACTGATAATATTAGCATCAAAATATTTAAAAACACATATACATATAAAAACACTACACTTCTGTAAATAAAAAAAAAAAACACCACACTTAAAATAAAATACACTAAATAAAAAAAAAAGGAGTCTTATTCAACTGTACAACAATTACATTATAGGTACTCAAAAGTGTTGTAATACTATACATATATATAGTATCAGAGTGCGAGTAGTAGTAGTAGATGATAATCAAGTATTCAACACAAATAATGTTGTTACAATAATAGATATATTATACATAGAATATATACAACACAGTGAAACAATAATACACTAGTAATATGTATAAACTGAATAGAAATACTGAGCCCCGAGCCCTTAGATCAAATGCTATTTATATTAACCCACAAGGTTGCACGCGTCTACACATACACGTGTGCTTACAAAAACAACTTTGTTTTTCTATAACATTTCCTGATTAACAACTACGTATTTTTATTATACAGATAAACAACATATTTATATATTGTGAAATACTACTTGATATATAGAATATTAATTATTATTCCAACACACCCCCTTAATTAATATTTTCTTAACACTATATTAATCTTCTGTGATCCTCTTCATATCTTTTCTGGGCGTCAGCTTCTTTGCTTGTTAGCACTGGTTTTGTATACTCTCCTGTAATTAAACTACCCAACTCATATGAAGTTAGTATTACCTTCATCTGAAATTTCCAAAGTGTCCAACCTTCAATATTGCATAGCTTGGCAATCTTTATTGATTCTTCCATATCAATAGATGACGTACTTGTATAGTACTCTTGAACGACTTTGATAAATGTATATCCAATATACACTTCGTCAGGTGCTGCTTAATTACTACAATTCACTTACTTGGTGATCTTAAAAAAAATTGTGTTCTTCAAATACTTGACTCTCGATGTCCGGTGTGCCTTTGACTATATGTCTGAGTGTCTGGGCGCATAACCTGTTGTAATACTATACATATATATAGTATCAGAGTGCGAGTAGTAGTAGTAGATGATAATCAAGTATTCAACACAAATAATGTTGTTACAATAATAGATATATTATACATAGAATATATACAACACAGTGAAACAATAATACACTAGTAATATGTATAAACTGAATAGAAATACTGAGCCCCGAGCCCTTAGATCAAATGCTATTTATATTAACCCACAAGGTTGCACGCGTCTACACATACACGTGTGCTTACAAAAACAACTTTGTTTTTCTATAACATTTCCTGATTAACAACTACGTATTTTTATTATACAGATAAACAACATATTTATATATTGTGAAATACTACTTGATATATAGAATATTAATTATTATTCCAACAAAAAGATATTATCGGTTCCTCAATAATATTCAAAGTAAAAAATAAAAAAATAAAAAACACCAAAACAGGTGCACATCTCGACACGCGCCACTAATAGAAAAAAATAACAAATACGAATTTCCACCATAACAGGAAACATTCATAACAAACCCTTATACAAATTAATTTCCTGTACTCTTACTGAACAACCATTACGGTTCACATAAAAACATAAACTAAAAGAATACCGTCATAATATATTAACTATTGTTAATATCTATGTGATTATTGCAATACAATCAAACAATTAGATTAACACAATTTACAGCATAACCAACGTGCTGTTCTTGTCGAACCTTACCAAAAGGCTAAACAAAATTTTAAATAAAAATTAAATGAATAACAATGCATTAAACTATTGCAATATATAAGCACTAATATATATATATATAAAATGTAAATATTAGACATACCTATTATTTATAAAGCCGCACAACTAACTTTATTATAACACACCTAATAATACCTATAAATTATCCATCACTTTCTTCTTATTTTCATAATTATTATCATTATTTACAATTAAGTTTTAAACATTTTTATTTATTTCTTTTATAACACTAACATTAAGAATATTAAATAATTTCAATCTAATAGTTAATTATTAAGTAACATTTAAGATATACTCATAAAACACACAATCAACACTGAATATAAAAGAACAAAAAAAAATAAATAAAACATAAAACAAAAAATATAAAAACTTAAGCACAATTAATCATTTAAAAATAACACAATCACATCCACAGTATGTAATTCAAAAGTTCAATTGTTATAGAATATAATTAACAAAATGAATTCAATCAAACATATTTGGATCATTGTCAAAAATATCACAAATTATCTAAATACTATTGAAACAATAAACTTTTTAATGGCAATTAAATATCCATTAACGCAGAATCGAAAACAATTGATTAAGATTACACATCTTATGTATCAATTAAACAAATTCCTAGACGCAAATGTTATAATTTGTGAAGGCATTCTAGATGACAAACAATTTAAGTGGCTTCAATCAAAATATTTAAAAATACAAATATATGTTTATGGGCCTCAAGATATCATATATGTCGCTGTATTAGCAAAATATATTAAACTAAAACTAACATACGAGTGGAAAAATATGAAAGAAACTTTATACTTTCAACCGGCAATGGATAATGGCAGATATAGTAATTTAGTTGGTAAATTTATTTTCAAAAATAACAATCAACAAATAAAAATATATACGAATGGCATAATGTACAGTAGTTGGTGCAACCGAAAAGAAAGAAATCCTACATTTGAGGCTTTACTTGATCATTATATGAAAAATGATACACCTTGCTTTACATTAAAAAATTCTATTCCATTCGGATTAAAAGATAATTCAACAACAGCCTCCAACTTTAACAATACGGTATTCCATAATGAAGACAGAGGCTTCATATTAATAAATAATGGTGTCACAACTATAAAAAGGAATTATAAATACTGCACACATTGTCATCAAATACATTAAATAAAAATAGGCTAAACAAAATAAAAATATACAACCAAATATCATATATACATGCATATATGTTTATAAGTGGTGATACACATGCATGTATAAAACTGACCTAACAGAAAAATACACCACTCAAAACACCTTTTCCAAAATATAATGCAACATTACCTAATAAAAAAAAACATCACAACACACCAGCAGGTATTATTTATTTACAACCAACTATACATATATAATATATTGTACCGGACAAATAAATATACACTTCTTACATCAGATAAAAGTTTTTTTTTTGCTACCTGAAATACTAGGCACATTGGAAACGTTTAGTACCTACATCAAATATGGTAATATAAAGAAATTTTTCGATGGCATTTTACTTGTACATAACGTCAAAAAAGAAAAAATAAATATAAAAAATATACTTACTTGTTGTACATACATATTTACAAAAATTGTTTTATTTTAATGTAACATAAAAATATACCAAATCTTATTGTTAATTTAAAATTAAAACCTAAATATCATATTTATTATAAATCTGCACACTTTATTTATAAAAATATATTGCACATACAATTTATTTATTATCGATTATTATTATACCATACCTAACTAAGCTAAATATTCAAGATTATATAATTTGCTATATGAATTCATAAAATAAAAATCCTTAAATTTTATACAAATTTCATAAAACTACACATGAGTTCCAATGTAACAAACAAAAAAAATAGCCATTTTCGATAACCCAACGAATAGGTTGGAAAAACATAATAAACACAGGTAAATACATATTTCCTTATCTCTCCCTTCAACAGTTTAGATCGCAAATACAATAACGGGCATAGGGTTGTACCTTTGTTACAACATACACAGGCAAATCAAACGATTTTAAAATACTACCGACCTATACCATTATTCTGATACAATTTTTTTTGCGTATTTACCTTAAATACATAATATTAACATGAAAACCATTTACATATAAATTATCACCCGAAATTTAACCTTTGCATGGCGCCAGACGCCGCGTTTCGGCGCAACTAAAAGACACAATCTACTAACATAAGATACCCTTATATACATTTTTTTTTTCTTTCCTTTTCTTTTTTCTCTCTTTCAACTTACCGAAAATACAAGAAACCGTTAAATACTACCACCCCATTACATGAATTTTTGAATTCAAAATGAAACCAAAAAAACCTCACAGCGTTAGTCTTACTTTGAACACCGACATAGTCTCACGCCTTTGAATATTTTTATAAGTTACATCAATTTTAATTTACAAAATATTGAAAAGTGCGACTAACCTGCGAAAAGTATAACACATACATCCGGATTTTCTTTCAACCAAGGAAAATATTCAAGAAATATAAAAGGTACGCTTTTTTTTTAGTTATCAACTTGCTTCATTAATTTATGCATTAATTTACCATTTATAAGCAAAAAAAAAACACAATATATAAATATAAAAAAAAACACTTTTACCAATTAAGTTATACATTAAAATTAGCTTTATCTATAATTAATTTATATAATATATAAAAAATAACAAAAAAAAGTTTATCCATAAATAAAAAAAAAAAAAAGAGCTAAGACTCAAACAAAAAAAAAAACAAAGTAGTATTTAAGGCAATAAGCATTAATTTTTTTTCTCTCCTTAAAATCAATTTGTCTAGATTTAAATACACTAATTAAAATAAAAAATACATATTAAATAAAAAAAAAAAGAGCTAACACTCAAACAAAAAAACAAAGTAGTATTTAAGGCAATAAGTATTAATTTTTTTTCTTAAAATCAATTTGTCTAGATTTTAAATACACTAATTAAAATTAAAAAAAATATACATATTAAAATAAAAAAAGTATTATTAACATTATCATATTAATCACTTTCTCTACTAACATACAAAAAATAATAATATTTAAAAACAATTATCATTTAATTCTTTTCTACTATAATTATTACATTTAAAATTTAAGTATTAAAACAAAATTAAAGTTAAAATTATATAAAAAATAATTTATTTTACTTTCATTCTCTTCTTTAACAAAAAATAAAAAACACAGAAATACGTCAAAAATAATACCCCTGCTTTAAACACCTTTTACTACATTTAACATTATAATCAACAAATACTTAAATATTTTAAATTAGTCTTTCAAAATTCTTTTTTTCTCTAAATAAACTCCATCAAAATCAAAGTAATCTTAAACTCTTTATTGCTTCAGCTAGTAACATAAGAAATCAAACATTTTTTTTTATATAACACTCATTATCAATAAAAATGTCTATTAACGCGCATTTATTCAATATGCTTTTACACTTTAAAAATAGGAATCAACTTAGTGGGTTTTATGATACGTATTATTGGTGTGCTTCAGGCAATCCTTTCCTAATATCCCAATATAACGGCCCAATTATCTCCGAATTAACTAATCCCGCACAAGGTCGCGGAACACCACCAATTAGCAACTTCTCTTATTCAAGACAAGAAATAAATATGAGGAGATTGGAGTATATTAATATACTTAAATCAGAATCTAAACAAAATACATCCAATAAAAACTCACCCTTTACAATACACACCACCAACATACATTTCTGTGACGACAAACAAAATTTTTTTTTCTTTAACCTAGACAATAAAATTCACTCCATTGACACCCTAACTCGCATAATTAATGAGAACCTTCTATCAGATAGATTCTCTGTAGAAGAAATTCTTAATATATGCTGTCAAACTGAATTCTTCCTATTCTTCACCTGTCATCTATGGGACAGAAAACATTTATCAAATTTCACAAAAATTTATAAATTAATCGAGATTTTCGCCATGACTCTAACATACATAAACTACGCCAACCTGTTACCTGTAAGATTATTATCTATAAAAATAGGAAAATTCATTACCAATAATATACCACAATACTTATTAGAAAGAACCGAGTGCAATGAATATTTATTCTTCGATTGGAACAAAAATTATCACCAAATATTTCGTTCTTTTAAAAAAAATACTTTACACCCCTCAATCGTAAACACACTCATGCACTTTCATAATACTCATTGTCTCAGTCACCCATCAATTCCACCGGACGCCATAATTCAAAACGAAATATTTACCGGTTCACTAATATTAACTTCTTACAAAACTAACGACTTCGAAAACATTCTAGCTCTTCCTAATGAACTCGGAAATATTTATCATCTTTCATCTGCAGATTTTCCGATCACTGTGGTATCTAACATAATCGATGAAGCCCAAAATATCATTAACCAAATAGGTTGGCAGAATTATGAGTTAGTTAAGTTATGTCGACTCCTTTTAAACTTAA
Source organism: Adelges cooleyi (assembly GCF_023614345.1). Taxonomy (NCBI): domain Eukaryota; kingdom Metazoa; phylum Arthropoda; class Insecta; order Hemiptera; family Adelgidae; genus Adelges; species Adelges cooleyi. The sequence continues at coordinate 709,029 of NW_026095979.1, forward strand.
ATTTTATCTAAAAGACTTGAAGCACACAATATTAAGAATCACAAATAAAACATATATTTCACTATCAGTTTCATCCACTTTAACAAAACATTACATTTTAAACATAAATTACAAATAATTATTAACTTACATTTCAATTAATTAATTTTATTATTGAACTTTTAATTACATATAACTTAAAAAAAAAAAAAACAAAAAACAAAAAAAAAAAACACAAAAATATATGGCAAATCAAAAATCTGCTACAGTATAATTTGGTGAAAGTTAGAATAAGAAATATTCAAAAAATTAATATTTACTTAACAAAACTACACCATACACACAAAGATGCATGCGAAACACAATTGCACATAAAAAAATACAGCTTATGACAAATATGAGCTCATTATCTTATAAATGACGCTCAGAAAAAAAAATCATATGCACAAAACTCACGAGATTTAACAATAAAGGATATAATTATTATATTATAATATACGCTTTCAAATGTACTTAGAATACACTAAAGCATTCATGCACTTTTATGTGACAAACCAGGTAAGATTATATAGCTTTAGTAGTGCATGTGCATATAATTCTTAAAAGTATTAGGTATATAACACCTAAAAACAACAAAAACAATACATTTTCTTTATGTAAGATCCATATGTTTTATGTACATAAATAGGGTTATTAAGTTATATTAACACAATAAAATTGTTTCCAAACTAAATGATGAAACACAAAATCAAAATATCTAAATCACATTAATATTGCACACAACCACTATAATATTATATACATTTATTTAAATTTTTTTCTACCTCTCTCATTTTTCCATTTTTTTTTTATCATTATAAAAATATACATTATAACTATCACACATCATCCCTACCAAAATATATTGTCAAACCTGTAAGGGCGTTTTGTCAACTTCAAATACACCTGGAAACGAAAACAACATCAAAGGATCAAATCAAACAACCAACCACAAGGCAACCTTATCTCCTCCACCTGCATAAAACAGCAAATGGCATATAACAAAAACCACCCACTCCCTAGAAACACAAGATTCTAATTAAGTGAAAATTTCACCACCAGGACAAAATACAAAAATATAATTCAAAAGAAGAGACCATCCAATTTACTAATACCTCAGTATTCGACTTATCGCGAGCCAGAACATACACAAACTATAATAGTACTATACCAATACCAACATGTCCTTCATAACAAGTACATCCATATACACAGAAAATACCATCGAAAAATACTTAGAGTTAATAATTAACAATACTAATAACAATTATTATTTCTACACTAACTTCCTATTGGATTACATAAACAAAGGATTCGAACATGTTAAACAAAAAATAAACAAAGACATACTACTCAAAACCTATCTGTTCTTCCCGTTCAACTTCAATGAAAATCACTGGATGCTCATCACTTGTCATGTGCCTACAGAAAGCGTGATAATATATGATGGAAGAAGAGGAACTTACGAGGACATCACCTCCGACTTAATTGATTTCCTTACTCAATGGGGAAATGAACATAAAATAAAAAAAAAACTATGGACGGTTAAATTCGGCAACCAACCGATGCTAACTAATTCATGGGACAGTGGGCCAAATTTAATTGAAATCGCAAAACACCTAGCAACAAACAAATCACCGAACATCAACCAAGCCATGATGCCATTCATAAGAACGAGGCATAAGGAGGAGATTGCTCAAAACACACTTTTTCTCCAACCTACACCACCACAAACAATTCTGACAACGCACCCTACTCAAGTACAAAAATTAACTGTTAATTTTAAAACGTTAAAAAATAAAAAAAATCCTTCTAAAATAAAAAAAAATAGATTAAGAAGACTCAAAAAAAAGAAGGCAAAGCCTAATTGCAAAAGAAATGTAAAAAAAAGAATGCAATACCTAAATCCCCAATAACACTTTTTTTTTTTAATCAACCTTATTTTAAATTAAAAAAAAATAAATAAATAATAATATGTTTTATATTAGGCCACGGGGACGTGTCCAAAATTCGAAAGTGGCACTTTGTAATGATTATATTGTACTCATTGAATCATTTACATGTAATATCATAACACATAATACACAACACACAATACATGAAATTATATGCACTAAAAATACCTCTATATATGATAAGATTATATGCACTAAATTCAATATATGCACTAATCAAAATTGTCAATTATATAAGATCAATTATATGCACAAATAATAATATCGCACACAATCATTTATATATTATTTCAAGTACAGTATTTTATAAAAGTATTAAAGGATATACTAAAATAAACATGACACATAACATATGCTGACTCATACCATACAATTATACGCTTGGATGATTATCCTAAAAAACATTTCATACCTCACCCCCTGCTAATGACGCATTTACTCCCTATATAAGACAATACGACGGGCTTGTCACCGCTCAGTCGTTTAGCTACAATCGTCTGCAACTTATCAATTATTTAATTGTTAAGGCAGGGTGTGCGTAGTTAACCGATTCTTTTCGTAATTGTTTATGGTTTTGACTCAGTGTATGTTCCAAGTCCTATGCACAACAAAACATTGTGTTTATTTATTTGTTTCATTTAATAACTCGTCTATTAATTTAGCTATCTTAACATAGTCCGAGAGACTGACCTGGTTCATTTAATTCTCTTGAGAAGCGTAAAGCAGCTCTAGGGATCCAATTCCTTTGAATTAAATTATTCACTTGGAATTTGGATGTTCTCGTCAGCAATTGGAAAATTTAAGTAGTTAAGTAGTTAATTAATTAGTGTTTAGCTAAGGGAAGACAACTAGAGTAGCGGCTGTTTAGTGAGGTTAAATATGGACCCTTAAGGTCTGTTGCTTCTAAATATCGCAGCCTAGTAGTCTGATCTTCTAAACGAATTTGTGTAGTCCTCTGACTAGTTATCACGTAGCATGCTAGAGGATCACCAAGTTAAAAACGCTTAAAAACATATCTGAAAAGGGTAACTTTATTTGGACGAACAGGAATACACTCCAAACCGGATCATTAATACATTACACCTAGTAGTACGCGTGTTATTAAGTAAAACTTTCGGTATCTATTAGAAACTAACGAGTTCGGTAAGTGCGTGTCGTACGGGACTTCTATTTTCAGTCACTACAGACAACAAAGGAACAACGGAGGACAGCGAGACAACGCATTTCCACTCTATAGCTGAGCCATAAGGTACGTGAAAGCTTATTAACACTAGCATACTATTGTAGTAATAGGATATGGAAGAGTAGGACACATTTAAAAGCACACATACATATATTAAAAATAATTTCATAAAGACATCACAGATTACCCCTCCTATCCATATTTATAGCTACCCATTTTTATTACTACACAGCCATTTAAGTAATGGGTTCTTTACTCCAATATTTTTTATTTATCAACTAAGACTGCATGACTTACTGTATCAAACGTTTTTTTTAATACCGGTGTAAATTGAATCAACCCTACCACCGGTCGCAACAGTAGAAACAATATCAGAATAAAATACCAGTAGATTGGTAATAGTTGATTTAGAGCCACGAAAGCCGTGTTGGCAGTTATTAAAGAAATTTTTAAAAGTCGATGATAGCTTAGGTTCTAAGAGTTTCTCAAAAAATTTAGGTAAAGCACTCAGTTTTCAATCACACCTTAATGTACCTTACAAGTATATATTTTGGTCTATAGATTTATCTTACAAAAAAAATTAGATCAGTGTCGTTATTAATTATTTGTTAATTATTCGTTTTAAAAAGTATCGTGGGTCCGGCCATTGAAAAAAACACATCATTGGAGAAATAATTCCTTTTTCGGTTCCGTATTGAAGGTTATTAGAGCATGAAATATATAAATCTTATATATTTAATTGGCAGAAACGGCCTTTTAAATAAAATGAAACACATAAAATTTGAGGATTATGCATTTTAGACCTAAAAAAAAAATTTTTGTTAGATATTCAATCGTCGTTCTTTTCGTTCTAATTGTTGATCGTATCAAATGCTTTTTTAGGTAAATATAAATTGCATAAACCTTTCAGTTATTACCTCAAGAAGGAAATGAGACATACTTTAGTATCTGTGAAGTAAACGTTCACGAAATTTATATGTTTATAAACACAGTTTCACGTAACCTGATATAAGAGAGACGGTATGGTTACTACTTAAATGGGGAGGCGGATGTCCGTATATTTCTTCGCCGAGTAGCTCTTGCAAAGGTCTTTTCAAACAGTATTCTATTTTTGTTTTACTCGCAATATCAATTGAGTAAAATTTAATTGATTAATTCATTCACTATTGTAAACTGACCACAATTTGTAAAAGCTCACATAAATCGAAGTTAACAATTTTAGTTATTTAATGTAACATATTATGTTAAATTAATAAAGAAACTACAATTAGTTATATAGGTACTTGTATAAATATACATTGGTTTTACTTTTAAGGAAAATGGAATATTTATATAATGTATTAAATACGAAATACTCCTTTTTATATGCACTGATAGGTCGCAAGAAAATTACGGGGTTTGTTTTATGTTTTTAAAGATGAGGACTCCAAATACGTTATTATACTATGTTTAACAAAATCAAATTAGGTTAAAAATGTCTAATAACAAAGGGATATTACAGGGTTAGACAAAAATTAATTGTATATTCGGATTTTTCACGCTCAGAATCACAAAATAAAACCTTTACTTTCCGGAGACCTTTCAGTGCATACAGACAGGGTACGTTGCATATAGATAAGACCATTAGAATATTTCGAGGTTTAAAAAAATGAAGTCAAATATGATTTAGCAACCCTATAATTGATACGAAATGAGATGAGAACAGAAAATAAACATTACAAGTGTAATACTAGATATTAATCTAGATTTGGTGATTATCCTCGACAACATCAACTTTCTTCACCCAGAAGACTTAATGCAAGATCATAATTTAAAGGCGTTACCTTAGTTTTCAACTGACGAAATTTATCGCTAAATTCTTGGAGAAATGTCTTTATCATATCGGTGCTAAGCTCTTCGTTTATGTCAACACTGATCCAATCGTTTTCATTTGAATTACGCCCGTTTAACTCAACTAAAATTTCCTTGACTCTTACCGATATTCTAGATATTATGCTATCGAAATTTATTAGATCTTCGTGCATTACACAATGAAACGCACCTACTACATCAGAAAAAAAAGTGTCAGAGTGTGGCATATAGCCATGTACCATAACAATTGTGTCTGTTGTCATATTATAAATAGTGTTTAAACTGTCCACGTCCATTTGAGGCATTTCTCTATTGAATATTACAAACGTTACCCACAGGAAGATGTATGTCCTCACACTAATAATTTGTTTTACCAGGTTGTGGAAACTAAGATGTCCGAACGGTTTCGATATCCATTGTCGGGTTTCAACGTATTCCTTGGTTTTGTTCACTTCGACAGCGTATTGTCTTATTGTTGGCCTCCATTCTATGGTTGCTCCGGTTATTTGGCTGAACAATAATACTTGTACATTCCATAACGACTTTAGATAAAAATATTCGACCGGTTTGTCTTCTATCATGTAATAATCTATAGCAACAATTATAGACATACGCAGTTTGTTAAAGATGTTAGTTGGTACATTGGATGTTTTTGACACCACATCAGTCTCAGTTCTATTTTTGGGTAGGTAATTATTTTCCTTGCAACGTTGTATGAAATGTGTAATACCACTTTGTAATTCTTCTCCTTCGAATAGGGTATCTCCAAAGAAATATTTGTTGCTCTCGTATTCAATGATCGCCAAGATTTTTAAAAAATAACTCCAAAACCATTTAGCCGCATTGGTTTTGCCTTCTTGAAAAAACAGGACCATAAGACACGCTTCTTTTTTTAATTCGGTTAATTTATCCTTTGCAACTTCTATAGCTCCGCCACTTCGCAACCCTTCCAGAATATTGGTCAAGTACACTAGTTTCGTTTTCACGATTGAAGAGCATGTACATTTAATGTCTTCGATTTTCTTGTCGAGTTTATTAAACACCTTATCACGGCCTTTGGTATCGTTATAATTTTGAACACTATTTGTCAGAATTGTAATTTCTTTTTCATTAAATATTATTTCTCGCTCATTGTAGGTTTTTAGATTATTCACTGTTTTGACGAAGAAAGAAGAGAATGTCCGGCTAACGTAATATGTCGGCGAAACCTATAAAAGCAATATGTGTATTACTATATAAAAATGTATAATATCGTCATGTGGGTTCTAACACCACCTAATTTTCTGCAGTTTTTGCCGAAAACTTTTTAGGTTTGGTGAGGTTACCTAATGAAAAATCAACACCGACACAAGATATTTCCTAATGAATTTTTTTTTTTGTACCTCTTGTAAAGTTGGGGAAATTGAGTTAGGTGGTGTTCTAACTTAAATGGTAAATTATGAATTTTATTATTTTTTTAAATCAAGTCAGCCTGCAGACTTCATAAACTTAACTACTTCTGCAACACTGAGTATTATTTTCGTTAGATCGTTCTCTACCTAATAATAGTTTTTGTTCAAAAATTAAAAACTACAATCATAAAAATCCATTAATTGTAAATTAAAAGTATAAAAATTATTAAAAGCAAACACAATTAAAATGTCTTATTTTATTTGCATAAGAGAATCTGCAACGGATGAATCATCGTGGTAGCAAATCTTATTTTGACGTTTGACACAAAGTTATAAAAACTGCTGTTAATATAATAAAGTCATTTTTCCAACTCTAGGATAATTGTTTTAAAATATTTTTCATTTTACTTTTTAAGGTTTGTCAAGCAACGAGTGTTGACTCGGGGGAAGATTTCGTGGTCTAAAAAATTAAACCAATTTACATTAAACCTACCTTTTTTCTTGTTTGTAGCTCTTAAAGAGTGGATAGATTAGTTGAAATTTGAGTTATTGTCGTTAAGGAGAATGTCTATCTAATGTCTTGATCGATAAATAAAATAAATAAAAAAAACAAAATTTGATTTTGATTCCTTCTAAGTATTTATTATAAGAATGTAAAACGACCTTCCGTGATTGTGATAAATAAATAATGCTTACTTTCTTTGTCGAGTTAATCGTCACAAAATTGACCGATGGTATGAAATATAATGATAAAAAAAAAAATTGAGCGCGATCATTTTTGAAAAGTCTTAGTTCAACGGTGTAATAAGTCACAATGGAACAATAAAAATTTTGGCATCCATTAGAGTGCTGAGAATTCACGTATTACAGTGGTAAATTAATACTGTTTCAGACACTTGAAACGTCTTTAGTAAATAATTTTGTTTGTACAATACATTTGAAAATGGATGGGTGGTACTTGTCAAAAAAAAAAAAATATATTAATATAGGTTACATCAACACTAAGTTGAATAAAGTTCGTACGTTTATTTATTTTATTATGAGCATCATTGTATTATGTGCAAAAGAGTCGCATTTTGTAGTTTGTAAAAATTGGAATTTGTAAGAAAAAAAATCTCATAAATTATTTAACTATAGAAATGAACCGATATAGAAACACTTACTCGCATAGAAACGTTAAATTAAAAGTTGTTGGTGCATATTTATAAAATGTAATAAAACTTGATAGCTGAACAGTTTTAATTTTTCATGTACGTAAGTCACATGTCCAAAACTTGATGTCCAACTGTTAGAAGACGCAAAAAGGCATTTTAAGAAAACTGTTAAATACCAATGTCGGAGGGGGGAGCAGTTCTCGTTTCGCATTAATCAATGTTAATGATGTCGTCGGGCTTACTCCTGTATCGCCCATCGGTAATCGGAACGGCTTCTCGTGTGTAAATAATAAAAAATAAATTAGGTGAGGAAGACAAATAATTTTTTTTAACGTGTTGACTTCCAAGTTGTATGATGGTCGTCCAATTTAAGTGAAAACTATTTTTGGTAGGGTCAGTGAACAAAGCAGAAAGGAGGAGCATTTTAGAAAACATACACATCTTCCATAGCATTCCTTTATTGGCCTTTTTTTTAAAGAGACACGACGTTAATGAAGCATACTAATATAATTGTAAATTAGTATTTTGAGTTCGTTTTTAAACACTAAAATTACCATTTCTGTTTTTTTGGGCTAATGTGGTTTAATAATATAAAAAAATGTACGAAAATAAATATTTTTAAAAATGCTCTTTGTTGCCGTGATCACACTGTCAATTATTATTATCAAATATTATAAAAGCTACCTATAACTAACTTTTTTAAGATTTAAATTTTACTTAAAATCACAAGCACGAGTAATATAATTTATAAATGACCAACAATGGCTTTTATACATAATATATTTATAAGCTGTGTATTAATTAAAACATGCCGATAATAATTGTTTAACCAAAATTTCATTATAAATACAGTTTTAATATGAAGGCTTGCAATTTGATACATTAAAATAGTTTGAAAATTAGCATTAGAACAGTTATTATGAATAATTAAATTATTGAAAAAATGTCCTGATTTAAACTATTTTAAACGAACAACATTATAATAATAACAATTTTAAAATCAAATTATAAAATAATTATGTAAATGTTTTAAATGGATCATACATTTTTTTTGTTATTTAGTTATATCATTGTATATTGTACAATATACTTATACTCAATATTAATTAGAATCGTTGGACATTTAAATGTCAAATACAGGATCAATAAAGATTTATTAGAGAATAGAGTAAAAAAATGTTTACAATTGCAATATGTAACCAAGTTTGGTGATTATCCCCAGAAATATAAATTTCTTTCAACCAGAAGACTCAACGCAAGCTCATAGTTTAAAGTCTTTAACTTAACATTCAACCGATTAAAGTTACCGCCGAATTCTTGGAGAAATAACGTTATCATATCATCGCTAAACTCTTTGTTTATGTCAATACTGATCCAATCGCTACCATTTGAATTACGCCCATTTAACTCAACTAAAATGTCTTTGACTCTTACCGATATTCTAGCTATAATGCAATCAATGTTTTTTTGGTTTTCATTCATTGCATAGTATAACGCTGCTACTATATCAGAAAAAAAAGTGTCGGTGTATGGCATAAATCCGCGTCCCGTATTAATTGTGTCAAGTGTCTCCACGTATATAGCTTTCAATCGGATCGCATCCATTTTAGGCATTTCATTGTTAAATATTACCAACATCACCAACAGAAAGGTGTACATCCTCACACTGATGATTTGTTTAATCAACATGTGGTAACTAAGGTGTCCGAACGGTTTCGATATCCATTGGTGGTTTGCCACGTATTTCTTGGTTTTATTCACTTCGACTGCGTGTCGTCTTATCGTTGGCCTCCATTCTATGGTAGAGCCTGTTATTTCCCCAAACAGTAACTCGTGCGCATCCCATAATGGTTTAAGATACAAATGGTCGATCGGTTTGTATGCCATGGCGTTCAAATAATCTATGACAATAAGGCTAGACGCACGAAGTTCTTGAAAGATGTTTATTGGTACATTGGAATTTTTCGACACCAAATCAGTCTCAGTTCTATTTTCGGGAAGGTATTTGTGATCTTTACAATGTTGTATAAAATGTGTAATACTACTTAGTAATTCCTCATCTTCGAAAAGGGTTTCCCCAAAGAAATTGTTGTTGCTCTCGTAATCAATCATTGCCATGATTTTTAAATAAAAACTCCAAAACCATTTGCCCGCTTTGACTTTGCCACTTTGAAACAACAGGACCATAAAACCCGCTTCTTCTTTTAGTTCGGTTAATTTATTTATTGTGACTTCTATAGCTCCGCCACTTCGCAACCCTTCCAGAATATTCGCCAAGTACGCCATTTTCGTTTTCACGATTAAAGAGCATGTACATTTAATGTCTTCGATTTTCTTGTCGAATTTATGAAACACCTTATCGCGGCCTTTGGTATCGTTGTAAGAGTGAACAGGATTTGTTAGAATTGTAATTTCTTTTTCATTTATTTTGATTTCTCGCTCGTTGTAGGTTTTCAGATTATTTACTGTGAAAACATACAAATGTGGGAATTTTCGACTAACGTAATATACCGATGAAATCTATAAAAACAATACATACATCATATGTATGTATGTATAAAAACTTTAACGGAAATAAGTATATTTTATCAACATTTAGCCTTGTCGATATCCAGTTTTTAATAATTATTTTAAATTGTGTGAATTTCAGGATAGGAGATGGAGTGCGGTTTGCAAACATTTACTAGCTAGTTACCATAACATGAGGCAAGTGTCTCCAAAAAGAAAAACCAAAACATTTTAATAATTTCAAAGAAAATTGTTGTCTTATGTTAAATAGATATTCAAATAAAATATCTTCTAGATAAGAAAAGTTTTTTAAATAACGATTGCCTGCACAACTTCCTTTGTAAAAATATTTAAAGACATAATTTTCATTAAAAATATAAAAATAGTTAAAAGCAAACACAATGAAAACATATTTTTGTATTTACATAAAAGGCTCTGCAACGGTAGAATCATCATAGTTCCACACCTCGATCGATTTTTTGTACGTTATAAATACAATATACAAATTTATTGTGACTGTTGTTAATATAATAAAGCAATTTTTCCAATTATACGATAATAGTAAAATAATATTTTTCGGAAATTTATTACTATGAATTGGTCAATTTAACTATTTGTTTTTCAATTCACGTAACAGCGTTTTTTAAATAATATTTATATAACCATTTTAGGTTAAGTTTGTACGCAACAAGAGTTTTCTCTCACGGGAGATTTTATGGTCAGTTGAATAAAAAAATATATTGTAAACCTACATTTTCAGCTCTTGAGGCGGGTGGTAGGTTAACCGAAATTTGGGTCATATGCTATGGCGGATAAGTAGTATTTCTATCTAATGTTTTATACAAACTTCTTTGTATAAACATTATGTTTTGATCTTGTCATTTCTCGAAAATCATAACAGTTTAAACATAAGAGGTCGAAAAATAAGCAAATTTCGGATCTTCCTATTTAAAAAACCGAACTTCTGCGATTGTGATAAATAAATGTTACTTACTTTGCTTGTTGATTCAATTGTCACAAATTTGACAGATAGTATGAAATATGCGGCCAAAAAAATATAACTGAGCGCGATCATTTTTAAGAAGTCTTAGTACAACGTTGTAATAAGTCACAATGTAATAATAAAAATGTTGTCAGTCATTAGAACGGTGGGAATAACGTTTTACAGTTGTAAATTAATATTGTCTGAGACTCTTAAAACGTCTTTAGCAAACAATTTTGTTTGTATAACATAGTTGAAAATGAAACATGTCAAAAAAAAAATCAATAATGATTAAATCGATACGAAATTGAAAATCGTCACGTTTATTTGGTTATAATTTTTATACTGAGATAATTAAATATTTTTTTATATTCAAAGAAGTCGTATTTTGTTCTTGGTGAATATCTGAAAATGTAAGAAAAATCCAGTACATTTTTTAATAAATGCAGTGAAAATTTAAAGAAACTAAATGATTAAATTAAATATCTATCCACGGCTGATTTTTTAATCACTATTAAAATTAATTTTGTTCATGATCAGCTTTATTATTTTATTTATCTATTTTTATTTTATCGTTCAAGATGTATACGATCATAAAGCAAACAGTACAGATGATTAACAAAACAAACATAATATGTTTATAAAAATAGGTTAATAGTAAATAGTGAACATTACGTACTGTTTACATTGATGCCCTAGTCGTTCATGCCAAAGTTGAATGGAATCCGCGATTGCCGCATTCACTTCCATTTGTCCGTTACCTTGCTCGGTCAATGTCATGTCGTCGGCTATTTGCTGTACAATCTCAATGTTCATATTGTATAACCCGTTTTTGCGTTCACCAGTGCAAACGACCTTATTGTTTTTCAAAAAAATACACTTTTTACTATCTGATTCCATTTTCAAACCTTTATCTAATGCTTTGCCCGTACTAAATAAATTATACTTTAAATTTGGTACATATAACACATTAGACAAATAATTTGTATTCATGTTATTTCCCACATAACATATTATGTTTATATTACCCGAACCTTCTGCCTGTAAATTTGTACCATCGCCAATCCTTATTTCCACTGGCGACCTGAATTTTTTATAGTTCACAAACCACTCTCTGTTGCTTGTCATGTGTTCAGTAGCTCCTGAATCCAAATACCATTGATTCTCTTTGCGATCAGTAACCAAAGATTCACTATAGAACGCTTGACCTGTTAAACTTGTACTTGGCGAATCTGATTTCGCCTCACCCTGATCCTTCTGGTATTTTTGATACTTCCTACAGTCTTTCTTGAGATGACCTAGTTTCTTGCACCAAAAACAGGGACCTATCTTTTTAGTATTATTATTACTAAAATTACGTTCATTACCAACATTACCACCAATCTTCTTAAAAAATTTCTTTTGAAATCTTTTGACAGTCAAAGCATTGGATTCCTCTGCTTCAACTTCTGAACCTCCTTGAGACATTCTCGATTCTTCTATTAACAACCGAGATGTAAGTTCATTTAAATTTTTACTTGCTTGAGGTACACTGTCCCATGCACTGTAAAAATGTTAATAAGATGGCGGTAAAGTCATACGAATTTTAGTTAGCAACATATTGTCAGAGATTTTCTCTCCCGATAGAGCGAGTTGGTTTTGAAGATTCTGTAGTTTGCTGATATGCGTCGAAATGTCATCTGTAGGCTCTTTTACATAACTAAAAAATTTATTTTGTAATAAATGTTTACCTGCTTCAGATTTTTGCTCGTAGATACTTAATAATTTGTTCCACATATCATATGCTGTACTACAATTTAGCAAATATTGTAACGGTCCATTTTCCAATGACGTGACGATTAATCTTTGACATTTACTATCAGCCCTTGACCACGCTATTCGTTCTAACTGAAATCTTTTCTTGGCATCCTCTTCTTTCTCGGAGGTTGCTATTGTATATACTGGCTTTTTATAATCTCCTGTAATTATACCGCTTATCTCAAATGAATTAATTATTACCTTCATTTGAAATTTCCAAAGTGTCCAGCCTTCCGAGTTACTCAGCTTTGTAATCTTCAGTGACTCGTCCATAGTTAAAAGATAACGTACTTAAAAATAGTACGTACTGAACAATTGGAATAAGTGAATTTTAACTACATAAAATACTTAGCCTTCTGATGCTTCACTGTTGTGCCTGAGACTATGTGTCTGGGCCAATAACCTATTGCGATATACGCCTGTATATCTTGGTGGAAGTTAGTATTTTAGTAGAAAATAAAACACAACAATAATATGTTTAACACAATACTATTAAATATAAAAAACACACACACAGTATAGAGAATAATATATATATACAACGTACGTTTCAATTATAACAGCAGCCGTAATAGAATGGTCAATCCAACACCTTAATACTATGTCTTATATACGATACAATCTAGGTTACAGACGTAATTGGTCCTTGTATAAACAACTTAAATATTACTCATGATTTCTTCAGTGTACACATATAATACCATATAAGGTTATATAATATTTATTACTTATATTCCATGACCCAAATAAACAATATTAATTATATTCAATACTATGCTTACAATTAGTGAAAATTCTAGTTGCAAGTTATCACAAACTGAAAATCTGTATTAATCAATAACTGCTAAAACTTCTATATTGGATGTGCTCACCAACTATATAAGAGATTTCTATTTAATTCAAACTAAGTTAAACGTTTGAAATCATTAAATTTTCTTGATTCTCGAAAATATATGACTGCAAATCAATTGCACTAGCTACTACCACCAACTACTATTACTTATGTATAATTACTATTATTTTGTTTCACAAAAGGAGAAATTAGTTATTTTATTTGTACATTATTTAATATTATGTTATTTATAGCTACTTGTGATAAAATTTGTATTATTAAGACTTTTTTTTCCACACTTATTAAAACTATTACTAATATGTTTTTACTATTATTTTATATGATCCTCAAGTTAGTTGTTTTATTTACATGTTATTTATATTGTAAATAGTAATATTTATACCAGGAAATACTTCTATCAATTTAGACTGCTCTTTTTCAAACTTTTTAAAATTATTATTAATATGTTATTACTATTATTTTGTTTGACAAAAGGAAAAATTAGTGGTTTTATTTGCATGCTACCTAATATTGTAAATTACAATATTTATATTAGGATCTCCCTGTGATGAGAAGAATATCATTAAAATTGAGCTTTATTTCAAAATTTTAACATTATTATAATTGTGTTATTACAATTGTTTTGTTTGACAACTAGAAGGATTTTATTGTTTTATTTGTGTGTTTGAAAGATTAATAAAAACCGACTTTTGTATTATGTATTTAATTTTGGTTTAATTATATTTTGACAGTATATTCAAATCTATTATTATTATTTATTATGATTAATGGTCATTGATAAAAATGTTATCAGATATTGAGATATCATATTTGACATATCCGTTATCGTAAATCTGATGCAGCCAAACGATTTCTAGGTTATTTTTAAGTAAAACAGTGTTGCCAAGTCAATTTTGGGAAAATGTAAGGTAGGTGCAGTTGCCTCTCAAATAGAAAAATAATGAAATTGAGGCAGAGTCTAAATCGGAGGAAACCCGGTTATCTGGGTATTTTACGATAACTATCGAAACTTTACAAATTTGTACGTGGCAACACTGCGTTAGCGCTGAAGATGACAACATTGTTGTCAAAATGCGTATATGCAGCGAGTGTATTATCTTATGATTAAGGGTTTTATTTATTTATTTATTATATGTGAGATGGTTCAAAAAGGATATCACTAGTAAGTAACACACCTAGATCTTTATAATAATTTGCAACAATGAGGCCATTCATACATTCATTTTTTCAATTTAGGTGATTATTATCATATTTACTTCTTGTAAATGTTCTTTGCAATTATTTACTTTCATTTATTTACAACCAGTTCTCAATTGACCAATCACAAAGTTTTTCCAATTCCGAATGCAACTTACAATAATCACTAAGCGATTGAATTTTAATATACAACTTAAAATCATCGGCAAATAGCAAACACTTTATCACTGCATTATGATCATAATAAGATGATTTCGTAAAGTTTCAAATTTTATTTAACGTATTTTAAAATTGAACAGTTTTAAATAAAACATTATACAAATGTAAAGCAAATAACACCAATTATTTCACAAACATTACTTATGAGTCAATCGTTACAACTATTCAATATGATCATAAAACATGTTCTATTTATACATCATCAAAATAAATAACTTAAATAATTTTAAACTAAAAAGAAATGCAAAAAACTTATTTGTTAAGTTAGAAAACTACAATAAGTAATATAGTTACTTTTATTTTTTTATGGTTTCTACTTTTAAAGCATAGATAAACTTTTGGATACTACAGTTTTAACGTGGTCATTTATTATGTGAAAACAATATTGAAGATGTTTATTATGTTTAATAGATATCACGATTTGTACTTAAAATGACATTTCAAAAAAAATACATTATAACGTAGAGAGATTGGGGAAGGGAGTAAAACCATATTAGGTGCTATAACTATTTACGGGATGTGATTGGTATAACAATACATGGCGACGAAGTTTCTACTAGGTCTCTAGACGAGGATTTTTCTATCCTATTGTACTATTTATATGGGGGGAGGTATGAACGAAAAGTACAAAATAAAAGTGTAATGTTAGATGAATGATTTGGTCATTATCTTCAACAACATCAATTACCTTCTACCAGAAAACTCAACACAAGCGCATAATTTAAAGGCATTAACTTAACTCTTAATTGATTAAAATTATTTCCAAATTCATGGAGAAATGACATTATCATATCACCGCTAAACTCGTCGTTTGCATCAATATTGATCCAGTCGCTACCATTGGAATTACGCCCGTTTAACTCAACTAAAATGTCTTTGACTCTTACCGATATTCTAGCTATAATGCAATCAAAGTTTTTTTGGTTTTCATTCATGGCATAGTATAACGCTGCTACTATATCAGAACAAAAAGTGTCGGTGTGTGGCATGAATCTGTGTACCATATCGATTTTGTATTTTGTCTCCGTATAAATAACTTTTATACTGTTTACATCCATTTTAGGCATTTCTTTATTGAATATTACCAACATCACCCACATATAGGTGTACATTCTCACAGCTATAATTTGGATTACTAACTCGTGGTAACTAAGGTGTCCGAACGGTTTCGATATCCATTGGCGGTTTTCAATGTATTCCTTGGTTTTATTCACTTCAACTGCGTGCCGTCTTATCGTCGGCAACCATTCTATAATTGAGCCTGTTATTTTCCCAAAAAATAATTCATTTTCAGTCCAAAACGGTTTTAAGTATAGATGGGAAATCGTTACGAATTTCATACCGAAAAAAAAATAATAATTTTGCGCAGACTTGTGCAAGTCTTTAACTATATCTTTGGGTACATTGGAATTTTTCGACACCAAATCAGTCTCAGTTCTATTTTTGGGAAGGTATTTGTGATCTTTACAATGTTGTATAAAATGTGTAATACTACTTAGTAATTCCTCATCTTCGAAAAGGGTTTCCCCAAAGAAATTGTTGTTGCTCTCGTAATCAATCATTGCCATGATTTTTAAATAAAAACTCCAAAACCATTTGCCCGCTTTGACTTTGCCACTTTGAAACAACAGGACCATAAAACCCGCTTCTTCTTTTAATTCGGTTAATTTATCATTTGCAACTTCTATAGCTCCGCCACTTCGCAACCCTTCCAGAATATTCGCCAAGTACGCCATTTTCGTTTTCACGATTAAAGAGCATGTACATTTAATGTCTTCGATTTTCTTGTCGAATTTATCAAACACCTTATCGCGGCCTTTGGTATCGTCTGTAAGAGTGAACAGGATTTGTTAGAATTGTAATTTCTTTTTCACAAATTTGATTTCTCGCTCATTATAGGTTTTTAGAATGTTCACTGTTTTAACGAATGAATGAGGGAATGTTCGACTGATATAATATGTCGGTGAAATCTATTAAAACATTATTTATAATTAATTAAATACAATTATATATAAAGATGCATAATATTTTTTTTGGTAAATTCCTGATTTTTATCACATCAAGGATAACCTTGAATTAGTCCCAAAATTCCAAAATTGAAATGAATTAGGTCCCGATGGATATTTTTAAGTACTTGAGTAGGGTACCGGCGTATATATATAACAGAGAAAACAGAGGATCTCAAAATAGTTGTATATATTATTTATATCACGGAATAACATGGTGCAACTTTAGTTGAAATTACAGGTTAAGTTCAGGGAAATTAAGTATCTTACAATAAAAAGTTGATCATTCTTTATAAAGATGCAATATCTTCTAGTTAGCTAAAGATTTTTAAATCAATATTATCTGCACAGTGCATATATTTCCTTGCCTAAACTTTTAAAAACGTTTGTTTCGAGTATTACCTGATTAATCAATCATGTTACTAAAGCATGTGATAACTAATGTTAAAAATATATTTCGACATGATCCGAACATTTTTTGAGAAATTACAACAATTTATTGTCCATAGTGAACAGAGTGAGCAAATAAAGGGTCTTATAAAAATTAAGGGTGTAAAAACAAACGACGTTATGATTGTGGTAACTAAAGATAGCTTACTTGGTTTGTAGATTCAATCATCATAAAGTTGACTGGTAGTATGGAATGTAATAATAAAATAAAACAGTGGTGTGCGAACATTTTTACTACAACAGTGCAACACGTTAGAATTGAATACTAAAAATGTAGCTAAGTAATTCGAGTACAGGGAATAACGTTTTCTTATGGTAAGTAATATTGTTTTAGACACTCAACACATTTTTAGCTGATATTTTGGTTGTCTGGCGTATTTGAAAACGTACACTTGTCGTTTTAAATATTGCAAAAGGTTTTATCAATATGATATAAAAAAAGTTTCGTTTATTTGGTTTTATATTGTTTACCAAGAGCAAATTACAACTTTTTTTTTTATATGCATTTGCCACACTATTGTATTTCAAATTACACGGGGAGTCGACTAGTGGGCTCAGATAAAAGTCAATAAATAACGCTATAATCAAATAATTTATAACATAGTTATAATATTAATTGTTACTGAATGATAATTAAAACTGATATTTTTACCACAGATGGATTATATTTTGTCAATTCTGTGTTTTTACTCTCCTGTAAAGTTGAATAAAATTAGCTATGAGATGTTGCGTTTTAAGCGACGAAATATATAATATATATATATATGTATATATACAGAGATTTTTTCAATTGAAATACGTTGGTCATTTTTTTTTTAGATTAATACATTAATAATAATGCACAATAAAGTAACAAAAAAACAGTATGGGTGTAAAATAAACTACGTCTTTCTTTTGAATTTTCTCTGGAAATAATAGTTTAGTACAAATCATCGTTAACCGAAGTTTGTGGCTCATAACGACACACTTATTATCGCATTTCGTGCTATTTTCATTTTGTTTCCGGCACGTGTCAAGGATACGGCTGTGTCACAGAAGCTAGAAATCTAAAAGAGGCATTTATGAGTTATGAAATTATATTAACAGCAATTATTTACATTCGAATTTTTAAAATGTTTGGACCTTTATCTAGATACCTAAAAACGTTAGTAATTGACTTGATAAAATCTTAAGAATTAGTAAATAAAGCATTACATAATTTAAAACAAATTCAGAGAGGTATATAATTGAAGAAAAACTTAATATGGCCATTATAATTAAAAGGAGTTCCCAAAAATCAGGTGTATGCATAACAAAGATTAACCTATACTTGATGATGCAGAAAACAATTTCTTGCATGAAAGAAAAGCTCTCCTCCAATAAAAAACTGTACTGTGATTTAGCATGTTTGTCACCAAATAACTTTAAAGATTTACATGATAAAGAATTACCTAAAAAAAAGTGATGAGAAATTGACTCATGGTAAATTGTTCGATAAATTGTTAAAATTTTCATCATCCTGGGATGAGATAAAGAGAACTGTACCTGAATTCTATGAACAAAGTAGTGAAGATGATATTGAAGAAGAAACAAGTGATCAACATGGCACAAATTTTGAAAAATTACACTGCAAGTCTTGCATGAATTGTCCTCACTGTTGTTATAATGTACTTTTGAAGTATAATTTGTACAATGATACATATCATTTTTGTTTCTTGCTTATAAGCATCTGCTTACACTTCCATAAAATTCAAAATCCTCCGCTGGACTGTGGTGACTGTTTTTGCACTGAAAATTAATTGTGTTGCTAATTCACACTGCCCAAGGCGTAAAGTACTTATCAAGGCTCCTGTAATCATTTTCACTTGACATAGATCTTTCTAGTGTTGTCTATTTGAGTTTTGTTTTTAGGCTTAAGGGCTATCTTCTTATGAATACCTAGTACGCCACCAAAACTTACAATTAAACCAGAACATAGAGTTACGTCTAGTCATTCTGACAACAAAATTAAGGACTCGCTTACTACGTTCTTAATTTCCATTGCAAACCTAATGGCTGTTTTGAAGACCTTCAAAATAGATATACTAGCATCCAATAAGGCACTATCTGATCTATAAGCAACTCAGTAAAAAGATCTAAAAACCGACTTGGCATCTGTTTGCACTCAAATGGCTAAGATGAGAGCAGAGAATTTAATGCTCCAAAGCGAAAATGACGTTCTGAAAGACAAAGTGGCAAATTAGGAAACTCCAGCATAGACGATGAGTCGAAACTGGTGGTTTCTCGAGTTTTAGAGGAGACTGTCAAACGTGAACTTTTAGTTCCTGAATCCACAGCGACTTTGGTTCTACAATGAATTACCCATGACAGGTCATCCTAACAATATAAAACTATTTTCCGCCTCGGAAAAGCGTCCGATAATTCTGCGTGGCCTCTAAAGATCATATTTGATCATAAAGAAACGGCGGCCAATTTATTAGCTCTATTCAACACATCAAAGCGTTCTGGCACTATCTTTAGAGAAGGGTATCGAATAGTAAGTGATAAGACTCCTCTACAGCGGAAATTGTTGCGCTCATGTTATGCTGAACTTGACCAAAAATCCAAAAATGGTTAAGTTGGATTGCGGATTCTACTTCAATATGGCTCACCAACAGATTTTTCGAAATCATTCGACACAGTAGATCATAATACGTTAACCCTTATTTTGGATAAGCTAGGTGCGAGAAATTCGTTATCATTATAAATTCAATCATACCTCTGTTACAGTCGACTTATTTTAATTTGATGATTGACTTAATAATAAATCGGAGAACGTAAAAGTAACATTAGTTGTACCTCAAGGTGGACACTTGACACCGCTCATATTTAACATTTTTAATAATACTATATTAAAGATTATTTCGACTTGTAGAATACTTTTAAAATTCTATATATAAATTAGTTAATTGGTGTAAAATAGTTGGACCCTCTTTAAACAATAATAAATGCAAGGTAATGTCATTTGTCAGAACACATAATTATATCAATTTTGATTACTGAATTCATAACAAATGATTGCCTCTAATATATCAGGTAAAAGATTTAGGATTTACATTAGTGCCATCTTTATTTTTTTGTACTCATGTTGAGCTCATTATTTGTAAAGTACTAACGTTACACATCAATAGTTCGGTCGATTTTTAAAATACGGATCTGTTATATGGTGCCCTTACACCCAAAAAGACATTAAAAAATTGAAATGGTTCAAAAACGTTTTCTTTTATTTGCTGGTTATGTTTTAAAAATTTCTCATCCTCCCCATAATTACACATCATTGTCGGAATTTTAAACTTATCTAACGTTGTAAGTAGAAGAAAAATGTTAGACATTAGATTTATTAATAATTTAGTTCTTGATAAAATCGATGATAGCCGTTTACTCAATAGGGTAACATTTCATAAACGTAGAATTGGCTCCCACCCCTACAGGTTTTCGAAATCAGCACTCGGAAAACTAAGTATTTATGTAACGACCCTAACCAAAGAACCATGCATAAAATTAACTCGGACCAAATCTCCTAGATTTCTAGTCCAAGTGAAGTGTGTAAGATAAATTTTAGACTCGGACCACACAATGTTTTATTTCTAATATGACAATATGTATATTTTGACTATTCATTTGCTGGCCTCACGCTATTTTTAATTGTATACTATTATTAATAATTGTTACTTATATAACTTAATTACTATATTTATTATTTACTAACACTTAAGTGTTTTTCTTGTAAATTGCCGTCAAGCGTGAAAAAAATTAAAAAATAAATAAACAAATAAATGTTAATAAAAAACATACTCAATTTTTAAACATATTACAACAAAAAAAAAGATGATGATCTACTTAAAATTAGATTATTATAATTGTTAATCAAACGATTGTTAGGTTGGAGCTAACATTTAACAAAATTAATGGTAATTAAATGGTATTTAACTGGCCTACTGTGCAATGCTAAATAAATGATTTAGTCATTACCCACGACCTTCGACAAGAAAATTTAGTGCTATCGCAAAATTTAATGGCTTTAACTTAGCTGCCAACTGATCAAAGTTCTCGGCAAATTCTTGAAGAAATTTCATTATCATGTTACCGTTAAACTCTTCGTTTATAATAACACTGACCCAATCGCTTCCATTTGAATTACTCCCGTTTAACTCAACTAGAATGTCTTTGACTCTTACCGATATTCTAGCTATAACGCTATCAAAATTCTTTAAATCTTCAGACATTGCCCAATGAAACTCTGTAACTAAATCAAGAAAAAAAGTGTCGGTGTATTTCATGAATTCGTTTACCAAATCAATTATGTTAATTGTCTCCGTATAAATATCTATTATACTGTTTGCATCCATTTTAGTCATTTCATTATTAAATATCACCAACATTACCCACAGAAAGGTGTACATCCTCACGCTGATAATTTGTTTAATCAACATGTGGTAACTAAGGTGTCCGAACGGTTTAGATATCCATTGGCGGTTTGCAACGTATTCCTTGGTTTTATTCACTTCGACTGCGTGTCGTCTTACCGTTGGACTCAATTCTACGACTGAGGCTGTTATTTCCCCGAACAATAAGTAGTGTTCATCCCATAATGGTTTTAAATACAAATAGTCGATCGTAACATATTCCATGGCGTTACAATAATCTGCAGCAATGATTGCACATGCTAGCAGATTTTGAAAAATATTAATTGGTACATTTAAATTGTCGTCCGACAGCAAATCCGACTCTGTCATATTCTTGGGAAGGTATTTGTTATCATTGCAGTATTGTATAAAATTTGTAATATCGCTTTGTAATTCTTCTCCTTCTAATGGAGTTTCTCCAATGAAATGTTTGTTGCTCTCGTATTCAATGATCGCCAAGATTTTCAGAAAATAACTTACCTGCTTTGACTTTGCCTCTTTGAAACAACAGCACCATGAGACTAGCTTCTTCTTTTAATACGTTTAGTTCATCCTGTACATCTTCTATAGGTCCTCCGCCTCTCAACTCTTCCAGAATGTTCGTCAAATACACCAGTTTTGTTTTCACGATTAAAGTGCAGGTACATTTAATGTCTTCGATTTTCTCGTCGAGTTTATTAAACACCTTATCACGGCCTTTGGTATCGTTATAATTTTGAACACTATTTGTCAGAATTGTAATTTCTTTTTCATTAAATATTATTTCTCGCTCATTGTAGGTTTTTAGATTTTCACCATATTAATGTATCTTTGAGAGAACGTATGACTGACATAATATGACGGGGAAATCTATATAAAAAAAGTTATAACACGTATTAATATATATGTATGAGTGTGACGTATAATTTAATTTCCTTTATAAATTAAGAATAATTTCCTGAACATTTTGACTGGTCGATAACCAGTTTTGAATAAATACTTTTAATATTATCAAAGTTCAAAAATTGGGACGGGACATAGAGGGCGGTACAGTAATGCGGGTAGATAAAAATAATAATGCACTCTACCCATCTTGCAGTCTTAAATTTCGAAGTTTAAAAACTCAAAAAATAGTTATCAAATATTGACCAGTCGGTATACTCAGCTACTAATTATTCTTAGTATAAATAGTTAATTAAATGTAAACGAGACTATTCAAGTTTGAATAGCTGGAACTACTAAAATTGGTAAATATGTATTCATTTAAAAATATTGTGAAATAAGTTAAACAAAACCGTTTTCAAAAATAAAAACTAAAGTTTTTAAAATATTCTCCAAAAAAATTAGTATTTTACATTAAATTATTCATACTGTATGTGTTAATAATAATAATCTTAACTGGTTATTATTATTACTGGTTAATATTGGTTAAAAGTAGTACTAACGAATTATCCTGTATAATAATTAATTCAATTTATAATCTCTATCACATTTTAAACTTTAACAGTAAGGTATATAATGTTTATTAATTTACTAAAAGTTTTGAATTCTCTATACAATTTCAAACTGAAGGTGGATTGTGGTTGAATAATGTGTACAGATAAAACAAAAATACTTCACTCCACCCATAACGTAAACCAAAATGATTACAAAAAGAAAAACTACAAAAATTTTAATTATTTTCAAAAGGCCATTTGTGTCTCACGTTAAATTGACCACCCTGTATTCAGATGTTCTATGTAACTTAAGATTTTTATATCAAGATTGGCTGTGTACAACGGCTTTCGCTTAAACGTTTAAAGCTTCTGGCTCGTGTACTAACGATTTCTTCAAAACTAGACATTATTTTCAGTAGATCATTCTCTTGTAAATAGTGGTTTGTTTTTTTAATTTTAAAATGGAAAAATACAATATTATTATGAAACGTTACAGTTTACACCAAAAGCATAATAAGAGACTTAAGCAAACACAATTGGAACATCTGGTATTGTGTTATTTACATATAACATGTACTGCAACGGATAAATCGTCGTGGTGGAAAATCGTATTCAAATATTGCACATTTTTTCTATAACTTCATGGTTTAAGAAAATGCACTGTTGTTAATATAATATAATATACATTTTGCTAACTATACGATAATACTTAAATAACTTTTTTTTGGTGTTGTTGGATTATGTGTTGACGCTATTGACTTAACCGATCATGTTTTGCAAATGATTTTTACAAACAACAAATTGATCCAAAATTTTTTTTAGCAAAATTATATAATATAATAAGTTGAAACTTTTATGGTTGAGATAAATAAGTATTGCTTACTTTGTTTGTTGATTTAATAGCCACAAAGTTGACTGATAGTATAAAATAAAATGAAAAAACTATAAAACTGTGCGCGATCATTGTTAAAAAGTCTTACTACATCACTGCAATAAGTCACAATGAAATAATAACAACGCAGTCACGTTATTACAGCGCTAGGAATAACATTTTACAATAGTGTCATATTATTGTTTCAGACATTCGACATTTTGTTTGTATAAGATATTAATTTTTAAATTTAAACTTGTCAATACCCAATTAATAATGATTAGACCGATACAAAATGGAAAATCGTTACATTTATTTGGTTTAACTGTGTTTTCACAACAAACCCGAAAATTCAATATTTTTCATTTCAAAACATTATAAAATATATTACAAATAATGGCACAATTTATACAACATTAGAAAAAATTGAGGTACTTTCTTTGATTTTGCATTGTTTACTAAGATCATGCCATCTAAGTCATCGGGCCTTAGCGGATGGTGACCATGGACTCTATACCGAAATGGCCTAATTTTTAAACAATATCGTATACGCTATAGACCCATTCTAGATCTACCATTTGTCTACTTTACAGACTTAAAACCATAAAACTTCACTTAATTAACGCAAAATAAAGAAAAAGTTTTCCCCCTATCAACGGGAAAGGGTTTAGAATATTTTAGCTTCTATGCAGAGCGGGGCGAAGGTATTGGTTTTACTCTGATTTTTTTTTTTTTTTTTATTTGTATACACTGTAACTTTTTTAATACTGAACCAATTCCTTCGAGTAGCAACTCTATAACACACAAATTTCATCTAGTTGGTACTTGGAGGGGGGGATAAAAGTTGAAAAAGTTTACTTTTTCACAGTCGAAATTTGAAAAAAAACAAAAAAAACCGTACGAGTTTATAAGTTAGAACTTTTACAGGCTATAATCGGATCAGAAGTACAAACGCGGTGTACCAGATATGAGAAACGAAAAAAGTAGTGTTATTTTTTGTTCTATTGGCATCATCGTGTGTACGAACGCCATATTGTTGCGCGCTCTTATCTACTCCGTAATGAAAATATGAAAACAGTTGATACAAAAATATTATATATTGTTTCAAACATTATTTCTAAGTCTCGTCTACAAAAACGTTAGTTTTTATTCTGGTTGTAACTTGTAATGCGGAGTAAAACTTTTATGACGTAGTTTAATGTTTACTTTATAATTTTTTATTAGTGGTTAGACTATTCGAATAAAAAAATTGGAATACTTTATTCGAATATTCGATCTGATTTTTCGAATACTCGAATATTTTGTCATTTTTTTTGCAGGATTAATTAGATTAAAAAAAAAAACTAAGAGACAACTAAGGTGTCCTTGATCTATTTATGTAGGGCCGACTGCCTTTAACAAAAGGAGCAGTATCGCCTACTACGAGCTTGTCAATATAGATGGAGCAAAACACTTTTAATGGGTCAAGTTGACCACACGCGCTTAAAACCGGGATGCAAGGAAAATACAATTAGGACGCTTAGTATTGAGACCTTACAACTACAGGTTTAAGAATGACACAAATGGTTACAGTATTAACAAAAAAAATTCCAACAACGATAAACAATAGGAAAAAAAGAACAAATGAAACTTATAATTCTATTACGCAGTGCACGCGTTATCGGTGTTTCTAGAAAAAACAGCAATAACCGCTTCGTTCCTCTGTACCTAACACTATTTTTAATAATTTTTTAACAAAATAAATATAATTATAACGAATAATTATTCTTTTAACAAAATAAATATTATTACTTATCACAAAAAATAAGATTTTAACAATTCATATAGATATATAATTACAAAAAACATAAATTTGACAAAATATTCGAAAATTCGAATATTCGAATTATTTGATTACTATTCGAATATTCGAATTATTTTCATACAAATAGTATTATTTGATTATTCGAATAATTCGAATAATAGAAAAATTCGATTCGAGGTCTCAGCTCTAATTTTTATTATTTAATAAAAAACAATTTTTCTACACAATTTAACTAACTGGATATGGATTTTATTAAGTTACAGTTGATATAAAGTCGATTTCAACAGAACTCTAATTTTCATTAATTCGATAATTTCGAATTCGGTAATTCGATAATCAGTTATTGATTTAACATTAATCCAGAGTGTCAATCCGCTGTCGTTCCGAGTATTATTATTTTTATTTACGTATAGTAAAAAATATTTAATTATAAAAAAATATTTTCTTTAAACAATTTTCGGTGTTAAGTTGTCGCCTTCTTATAAAATCACCTGCACACCGTATCAAGTGCTGGGAGTGTTTGCCGAGGTTCAGCTTGGTAAGCGACTTGATATTTAGTATTTAGTAGCTTTAGTATTGCCGATTCGATTAAATTTATATTATTATTTATTTATATTTATCGTATGTTGTCTTATGACAGAACTAAGTGGGTGTTAGAAACATCTGTCATGATTTATGTCTTGTAAGCTAGGTATAGGTTAGGGAAGTAAAGTATTAAAACTCAAAAACTGTATGTTTATACGTGTACGTATAAGTAATAAGTAGTGTAAGTAATACCACGGTTGAAATATACAGGTTATTGCACATCGTCTCTAATTAGTATCTTTATGCATTACATTACAGTTACATATTGTTTATTATTATTCAATGTAAAATTTAATTTTCCATATACTATTTTTTAATATTTCAAACAAATTAGTGTGATTTAATGATTTTTTTTTTGTTTTGAATTACAAAGATTTATAATTCAGTAGTGTATTATGTTATTTTTTGAGCTTTTGTTTTTTATAAATAATAGTGATATGTTTGATATTATTGAAAGAATAGTTTCATTTAAGAAATTAAAAAAAAAAAAATGGTAGTATTGTATACTGTAATTTTTTTGGTTTACTTGATATTATAGAAATGAATCTATGAAATCAGTTGTTGTTTGTTTTTTAAATGTTACAGGTAAATATGAACAATTATTTAATATTTACATTTTATACCTGTTTGCAACTTTTTGTTATGGTAACTTTGTTATATACCTGCAGTTATTATTATTAATACTATCATAAACTATAATTGAATCGGTATGCTTCTTTTAAAAATGGGTATTTATTTGAATTTTTAGTGACATGTTTGTGTTGATGTTAAAAAGAAATTATTTGCATTACCATAAAAATGTGTGTTTAAGTCAAGAAAATTACAATAATAATTTCAGGACTTTTATCAATCTAATATATGTGTTTTATAAATGCGTGGAAATTGTTGTATATATTGATAATAATTAAACCTTTTTTTCCAAAGTGTACTAAAAGTTTATTATTTTAACCGCTCATGTTTTTATTGTTGAAACGATTATTTTGCCGTAAGACAAAAAGAAAGTAAAAAGAGATACTCTAGACTCTTGATGTACACAGATTGGTTGAACACTGGTACTTGTCAGAGCACTAGAGTATAACGGATTGTCGTCCGGGTTCTTTGCGGATGTCGAAGAGCCGTTGTTTACACTGGATTAAAAATAATCAGAGAATAAGAAAGGATAGGTACAAGGTGCAAACGAATCGCAAGACACGTGTGTGTGGAGAGGAAAGTATAAGGTGTGAACGAATCGCAAGACAAATGCACGAGGGAAGAAGAGAGACTACAAGGTGTTAAATGAACGAACTCTCGAACTTAAACCTTGTAGACGGACAGCGACAACCGAGTACTCTTAAATGATGACATGTGATTACGGTAAAGTCGACTGACAAAATATCATTGAATTTAATTGTCTTTTATATTCTTTTACATTTTTCAACTAAGCGTTAAGTTAATTTAATTGTTTAGTAATCAGTCTCGAGTCGTCGGAAGCACTGCCCATATTTATTTTTATACATTTACCTATATTGATGACGTGGTCATCATATAACAATTTCAAGTATTTCTTCTTATCAAAATTCTGCTTTACTAAATGAAATCTGTTAGTTTATAATTTATTATATAGAGGGTCTGGTTTCACTGCAGGACCCTATACTTGAAGTCAAACTTTACACACATATTAAATGTTAATATTTTACGTATTATTCATGTGTCTGTTATAAAGTGTAATTATTGGCATCTCAAAATTGGTTAATAATAAAATACTTTCTAATAGCTTTCTATTTGAGGTTACTTGGTATACCTATGTTTTGTTTTTCCTATTGTTTTTTTTCATATAACAATTAAACAGAAATTAGTGGAAATAATAAAATATTCCTTTACAAATATTGAGGTTGTTGTGTAACGTATCATTAAAATATGGCATACAGTTACATCATATGATTAATCGTATTGTTTTGTGGTATTTTAAAGTTGTTTGACATTTAGAGTTATATTTCATGTGTTATAGTTAATTTTTTAATTTTTAATTTTAGGCATATTTTATTTTAAATTTTATTAAGTTAACGTGGGAAGGAAAAGTAAAAAAGCCCTTAAAAGCCTTCAACATATTTTACGGGATTTAAGAGGAAACAAAGAATAGTGCGCTGATAAAAGAGAAAAAGATAAGCAAAAAAAAGGAGTTTAAATCTGCAAAAACATTACACCACAATATCATAATATTAAAAAAACCAGTACAGTGGTGTCGGGGAATAGTGGGGGCGGAGTATAGTTGAGTCGGGGCATAGTGTGAACGGGGAGGTCACAGGTTTATAGGAATTTTTAAATCTGAAAGTGATAAAATCACTTTCGAAAAAACGCTTCGATGCAAATCGGTAGCTGTTAGTATTTTCAAGCCAGTTCAATCCAAACCAAGCACAGTGTAAGCTAGCAAAGTTAGAAAGTATTAAATTGAATCGGTCATTTCAAAAACGACTTAAGTCACCGATTTTTCAAAAATGTCTTTTTGTCAAATTTAATAATTATATACTTAGTTCGTATTCTGTGTAAAAACTAAATTTGTCGGACTCATATTTAATATAAATGTTGAGTACAAGAAATTAGAATCACTGCAAAAACTATTTATGAAGTTTCTTGTGGCTAGTGTAAAATTTCAAATTTGTGACTTGTGTCGTTTTTGAAATGACCGATAAAATTAAAAAATAGAAGCATCAAAGCGTAATTTGAAAGTGATTTTACCCGAGAGGCCTAGTACAGTAGAATATAGGCATAATGGAATCAAAGCAACGAGGCGACGGAGAGGTCACAGGTCTGCACTCTACAGGAATTGTTATAAATAAAAGTGAACAAACTCACTTTCAAATAAACGCTTTGATGCTTTTGTTGGTTTGTCATCGTTTATCGATAGTACTATGGTCTATGACTAAAGAATATTTAACACAAATTTGAAACTAATTCGACTATTTTTAAAAAGGTTTTACCAATCTTATTTTTATTTCATTGTGGCTGTCAGCGTTTTTGTTGATGTTTGCCCCTAAGTATTTGTAATTTTCCACCATTTTCAGAATTATAATTATTTTTTCCAACTGTCTTGTTCCACGATTATGTCTCGTTACTATCATGTACTTTTTTTTTTTCTCGTTTACCATTAATCAAAATTTTTCACCTTCTTTTATCAATTTGCCTGTAGGTCCCTTAGGTCTTCTTCACTTTCTGTCATTATAATAACATCATCTGCGCTTATCCTGCAACTAACAGTTGCTGGTCATTTCTATTGCTATATTAAAAAAAGCTGGTGACAAGGCTTATTCTGACTCTTTCCCCCCGTTCTTTACTTTGCATTTTGACCCATGCACACATGCTCGAATCATTTTTATAATCTTTCTTGGTATTCCCATTGGTTCATTCATTTCCAAAGTTTCTCTATTTACTGAATAATATGCAGCCTTGAAGTCCACAAACAGTAAATAGACGTCTTTGTCAAACTCATAACTTTTTTCGATTACCTGTTTGACGAAATGAATTCGGTCTAGAGTTGATTTACCTGCCATGAAGCCTGCTTGGTAATCTCCAATAATTTCCTTTATGTACGGCTTTAATCTATTGAGTAGGACACTCGATAGTACTATGATGATAATACATTTTGACATTTGTTAAATAGTTTATTAATGTGCCTTTCAGCGGTGGTCCCAACTATTTATATAATGTATAATTTTTCTAAAAATAGTTTCTAAACGGGCCAAGGGCAAACAATAATAGGTCGCTTTACCCGGTCACCAAACGCCTATTACCGATTCGTTTGTAAATGTGTAATTTGTAAAAAGCTCGACTGGAAGTGGGAGGGATCGCCTGCACAAACCAAAGAGCTATGTGGAGTAAAAATGTGTAGTGTGTACTATGTGGGGGTGTGCTTCATAAAATAATTTAAATTCAAACTGAATTTCAATAATTCAATTAATATTTTCAAATTTCAAAAATAAATACAATTTTACAATAAATAAGCAAGATAAATAATTAATACACAATATGACCCTTTTGGCACAAATAATATAAAAAAATTCATAGGTACTCACACAAATGTAGGACCGCTGGCCAGGGCTGCTATCTAAACCTAAATAAATGCTAAATAAACAGCTAAGAAAAATACAACGATTAAAATGTCCTTATGACAAATAATTCAGTTTAAAAAATAACACACAATATTATAGATGTCCTTATGACAAATAAATGTACAGCTTGAGAGGTACGGTCAACACATGAATTGGCCGAGTCATGTGCTGGCGACGGCATCCGTTGATCGACTTGAATGAAGCGGATTTTTTTTAATCCTGATATTTGTATTTTGCTACAAGTTTGTGCAAAAAAATTGGGATTTGTGAATTTGTTAGTTGAGTTCAACACTATTTATTATATTTTAACTGGCATATCATAACGATGCTTGTCTAAATACTAATGTGTGTCGTACAACCACACACAAATGGATTGTTAAGAGGAAGGCTCATGATGATTTTCAACGGTAAAAACATGCTTTTACAAAACAGCTAAAAGTACCTTTTAAAAAAATGTATAGGCAAAACACCTAAATTAAAAAAGATTTCCGAAGGAAACACATATTCGTTTTCCAAAATGTCTATCAGATAAAAAGTAACAAAGATTTTTAAAAAATTATTTTTGCAATTATTATATTGACCTATACATTGTGGATAATGCAAAACGCATATGAGATTCTCTCTTAAACTTAGGATATTATAAAAACATTTAAAAAAAAACGTATTTAAAAAGTATTGTAATCGCCAATGAAGTATTTAATTAGGTACAGCTAATTAAGTACCCAACCATTTTCAAAACAATATTTTAAAGGCCATACAAAAATTCGAGGTAGTACCAGGTATAAAATATAAAAAAGTTCATCATTGTTGTATGGTGGACATTTAATAATTGGAAATCTTAAAAATTACATTGTCATGAAATATTGGATTAGGTAAACCATTTTTTGGTTTCCACCTTTTCACTCTATCTAAACTTTTTATATTTAAACTTTCATAATTGTTAGTACAAAATTATAGCTACAAAGTATAGTATCCTAAGATAGAACTTCAGTCTAATGTTGAGACCCGATACACTAAAACTGCGCTTTTTAGTATAAAGTAGAAAAATAAAAAGGTTTAGAGGAGGAGGGGATTAGTATGTAAAAAAATTGAATAGTGGTGACGTGATGTAAAGTATTTTTAAGCACTAATTTTGAACTTCCAACAGTTTATTTTTTAAATAAAATCTGAAACATATAGTTGTAATACATACATAGTAGCAATATTATGAATACGGTTTAAAAATAATATTATTTTGTTAATATTGTCCTCAAATTGAGGGTTGAATAAAATGAAAATTTTCTATAAACATGTTTTTCTAATAACTTTGACAATTCACAAATTGAAAAATTAAATTATAGGAGTTACATAGCTATTTTCCAAAATTATGGTTAGGTTTTAGTAAAATATAATACACATTTTTAGCCGATAACAATAATAAATATCTAAAGTAGTTTATATGATCATGGAAATTACATTTTTCATTTAGACAGAATTTATATTTTATCAACTTGGCTGATTACGACGAGACGGTTAGGTGAGGTTAGAGACCTTTAAAAATAAATGTTGTATCTGATATAATTTGTCTTATTTCGTCGGTCACTATTAAACCATTTTTTATATCTTGTACGTTTTGATATATTCCTGTACTCGCCAAATCCATCATGTTTCGATAACGCATTGAATAGTTAGTACAAGTATACTTAAAGAATTTCCTTCTATCCTTCACTGATATTAGACGTGTGTCATTTTTTATTAGCATGTCGACAGCGGTTCTTACCTGAAGAACTGGCTCAATCGATATGTTGTGGTATGTAAATTTTTTGTGTACGACATTCAAAAATTCATCGAAATACCCGCATAGTTTGTTTACGTTATTATAAAACTTTTCCGAACCGAGTGTAATCAATTTGCACACTCTGTTGATGGACGTAATACCTACACTCTCGATTACGTTCATTGTCCGCACATGACCCTCAAAGTAACTTCCACTGCTTATACAATCGTCCACCACGGCGTGCAACGTCTTATTGACGGCAATGACGTTGTATTGTTCTAGTCTTAACGCCATAAAACTGGGATTTTTCGTTTGTGTTCCGTCGTCGAATGTAGTGGTCTCGAAGAATTTGAGATTGTCTCTCATCTCTTCGGTGACCGCAAAGGGTGGTTGTTCCAGATAAAATTTATAATCCAAATCGACTACCGTTGGACTCAAACATCTAATATGTGCATCAGTATAGCACGTGCCGCCTTTCAATTCCATCTCCATGATTCCCGACTCAGTTCGTTGTATTTCTATCAAGTAATCTTCCTTTTTCTCCTCCATTCGACTTAGGCGGAAAACGCACAGGGCCACACAGATTTGTAACAATTGCATTTTTAGTTTTCAACAAGTTTATTAAAATCCACAAAAAAACGATATGAAACGAATCTCTTCAACGTAAACTAACAGAAGTACTATACAAATCAATCGTCAAGTACGGTTTCTAGTAAAGAAAAAAAACACGTTAAATAATTCAACGTTTACTTTGTGTAACACCGCTGTTTGTACGCTGATATTTTGATTTTCTTAAGAAATCCGACAAAACAACATTTTATAGGTGTTTTTTGTAAAAAAAAAACAAGCAGTAGTGTCGACCTTTCATGTTTTTTTCAATCATTATTGAACTAGTTTATTAGTTCTGCCTCGCCAGTATTTACATTTGATCGTTAACCCAAACAAATATTTGCCTGGCCTGTAAGTTAACAACAATGATTTTTACACAACTACAACCTTTGAAAAATAATTTTTCTCCATTGTCGAACTCATTAAATGAAATTTTGAAGAATATTTTCATCCGAAAATTGGTTTGCATCTTTGGCAACTAATAACGATGTTTTCTAATCAAATCCACGACTGTTCTTGATTGATGAAATGTATCAATCTCTGGGATCCATACGTCTCCTTCCGATTGACAACTAAAATGTTTGTCAATCATTAAATGAATCAAATATTTCCATATTGCGATATACTCAAGTGGCCTTAAATAGGCTATTAATACAGTTCTTAATTTAATCCTTTTATTATAATTATTTTTAGTGTAATGCGGTTAAACTTTAATAATTTTGAAAAAAAATAATTACTCAAAACTGGTTGCCGGCCAGTCAAAATTGTTAGTAAATTATTTTTTATTTACTAAATATGACACTGAAAGTAATTGAAATTTTTCAAGTTATTATTTGAATTTCAAAAGTTGATATAACTAGCTTGGAAGGGGTATAGAGGGGTTAAGATAGCGAAAAGTATTGACAAATATAGTAAAAAATATGTACCTACAAGTATAAGAAAAAAGTAATTTTCAAAATATTCATATTTTCCGAGAAAATGAGTGTATTACATGGATCACCCTGTATATTATATGTCTATTCTCTATCTTTGGTCTAATTTTCAGACCTTAAACCATAAAACTTGTCTTAAAAAAAACGTATTAAAAAAAAATTTCCATCACTTCTAGGAAAAAGAGTTTGTGATCTTTTTTTGTTTGTCAATGTTTTTCAGTAGCACTATGTTTAAAGAACATTCCATACAAATTCGGAACTAATTTGACTATTTAGAAAAAAATGTGAAACGAAATTGCTTAGCAACAAAATCAAGAAAACCCAGAATTGTTTTAGTCAGTATTCAAGTGTATTTTTTTCAATTTTTTTTTTTTTTGTGAGTGATTGCGAGTTTTTACGTTTTAACTGCTTCGTTGATCGACACTTAAACGTAACGCGTACCTACACTTATCTATGTCTGGAGACGGTTCGGAAGAATCGCTGGGATTCAATGTTAATTTCGTTAAGTACGACGAGCCCGTACTGGCCGTCACCAAGTCTACACCAGATACGCCAAACAAAAAGGTACCCTTGTATGAATAGAGTCAACTTGATGGCACGTTTGAAGAGTGTCTAATTAGTTAATTTATTTACGAGAAAAAAATGCATCAATTATCTCTGTAGGTAAAAATTATGTTCGAATTAGCCGTTAAAGCATTTAAAAAATGTACGATTAAATAGTTTTAGCTAAAAACTTCACTTTGGACCAACAAACACTTCCAACCCCGTACAAGACAATTAGTCTTATAATTACCAATGATACTAAAATTATCTTCTATCTACTAACTAATTCTAAAATTATCAATGATAATTATGTCTCTGTTTATAAACTAAAAATCACCTTTAAGTTTGCTTGAATTATAGTTATGTAACCTTAACTCTCTAAATTAATCTGACGTTCTTTTTTAAATATTTCTTATTTTTGACTTCTTTAATTATTCTAAAAACCAAAAAATAAATGTCTAATAACTTGTTAAGCTCCTCTTCTAAATTAATCATATCAATAAACAAAATTAGATTTACAATGTTTTCCTTGAATATTTGATCGATATTTGGCATATCTAGATTTCATTTTTAATATTTTAAAATATTTTGGTTATACACATTTCCAACCAATTCTTAATTTTTATTTAAATACATTCTAATCGAGCTGTGCAACTCAAACTTATAAAAATTACCTAGACCTAATAAAGTACTTAAAAATCCCTACTTGATGGTGGAATAAGATCAGAAATAACATTTTTAAGTATAAAAAACTGTAAACTAGTCATGATAAAAGTCAATCGATATAATATACAGTGTTTTTAAACATACCGAATCATAAAATTATGACACCTAATTAAATTTTACTATCACATGAATGATTTTTAGATATATCCGTGTCAGTGGTTGTTAACCGACTATTCGGACTCTTTGCAGAGTCCATCCTCAGGGTTGTCACAACTGTTCCGCTGCCGGTTAATAACCACTGACACGGATATATCTAAAAATCATCCACGTGATATTACAACCCGTGAAAGTTTCAAAAAATACATAAATTTAAGTACTCAAAAAAATTTATTCGGCTGGTTAAAAATTAAATGAATATCCGGATATCCGCAAAATCCGACTTTTAGTCCCAACCCTAATAG
Source organism: Adelges cooleyi (assembly GCF_023614345.1). Taxonomy (NCBI): domain Eukaryota; kingdom Metazoa; phylum Arthropoda; class Insecta; order Hemiptera; family Adelgidae; genus Adelges; species Adelges cooleyi. Next base: position 744,744 of record NW_026095979.1, read on the forward strand.
ATATACAGTAACGCCTGGCTTTCTTTGATCCTCTTTCGTGCGGAACTTAGTACACGATATAGTATGAGTTCCCCCGCTTCTTCAGCTCCCTCTCACACACTATCTCTCTCTCTCTCTCTCTCTCTCATACATATATATTTATATTTGATTTGATTATGATATCTAAATAGATGTGTTAGTGTATGTTGGCGTTGATTGGTTTTCACTGACATTTTACGTTCGCACGAAAGTCCACTGCATCTTCCGTATAATAGTACAAAATGCATTCAAGTGACGAAGACGTCAATGATCAACTACCACTAAAAAAACAGTTTTTGTTTTTTTAAATTTAATACTATTTTAATTAATATGCGAATCTTTACATTAGTATATATTTTATTACACTATTTTTATAACACCGAGTTCAGTAACACTCCGTTTTGAAGTTTCACTTCTGCCGCGGGTCCCGAGACCCACACGATTTCTTTTTTTACATTTTACCCACTATCGCTAATATAAATCAAGCGAAGGTGTATATTTTGCCTTTGTATATGTTCCAGCAAATTCGAGCCTTTGATGTGTCACCACGTGTCGGTATTCACGGGGGAGGGAGAGGGCACACACAGAGCGTATCGCAATAATAATGTACCGTTCGTTCGGCCGTTGTGCACAGGCCTCGAACCTTTTACGCCGAAGGGGTTCCGGCAAGACTTCTGTGTGCAATTTCTTTATTTATATACATGTTGGTCCGGAAGTGTTGTTGACGTCACCGGATATCCGGTCGGTCAGGGCTTCCCGTATTGTACATTACCAGCGCCGAAACATCCCACCAAACCCGACAACAAACCGTCGCATCACACAGTTTTCGGAAACGCAATTTTAGCTTGAAAAAACTTCTAATTTTGCCTTAAAAATTATAAAAAAATTCGTAATCGATGTTCTCGGGGTCATTTAATTAATTATAGATATCAATTTTAAATTCACGCCTCGTTTAGGAATTAAAAGGGGGGGGGGGGTAAATTTTGTAAATAAATATTTTGCATACTGACACATGTTTCTATGGTAGCTGATTTAAAAATCGATGTTAATCCTTTTTTTTACCTCTAATTTTCAGGGTTAGGAAGGGTTAGAAGAGTGGTTAGGGGGTTATTTTTTAGTTTTCTACAAACCTTTTAAGGTAAGAGGGTTTTTTTTAAAAAAAAAGATATTTATTCTTGTAACATTTGTAAAATGTATATTTAGTCGAATATTTAACCCAATTTATAGGCACTATGAAATAGTTTGTGACTTATTTTGGTTTTAAAAAAATAGTGCTACCCAACATTTGATTTTGTGTACGCTAAACTCCTAACAATTAGTTTTTGGGGTTATCGTTTTCAGATATTTCTACCATCTACTTTATTCTCTTCCCTCATTCTCACGTTCTTGACCGCTTCTCTCCTTACATTCCTCAAGGCAGTCCTTATCACTGATCCCTTATTACCACCCATTATCAGTGTCTCTTAGGTGTCACTGATCCTAACTTTCTTTCTGTCTTTCTCTCTGTTCTCCTTCCTTCCCATCACAAACTTAACCTTCCAACAATGACGCTAATTCCACAAAGACCCGCCCCCGGCCTAAAAATATATGCCCATGTCATATGATAATAATTTGTCCAGGGCAAACGTAACAAGGAAGGCGAATGCAGTATGTACTTTAAAAGTACCTACCGCACAAGCTACGTGGACAAAATATTCGACTGTATAGCGCCGCCCATAGAGTGGGAAGACAACGGCAAGACGTGGCGTAAAACCATATCGGCCAAGCCGGCCTACCGGAAAGAGGTTTTAATGCTAAACGCGGACCTGAAGTCACAGTTTAAGTACTGGCGGGCTAAACCGCTCGGGCTGTGCCGGATAAGGAGAGCACTTTTCACAAATTGCTTCAGTAAGGTCACCTGTATTAATTCTTAATGTTAAAAACATGTCCATGTTAATAGTTGCAATTATGTAGTTTTCTTTTTTACCAACACTTTAGTAAATGTTGTTTTACTAAGAAATATCTGATTATGGATGCTGTTAAGAGAGAGCTCATAAAGAATTAGTGATTAGTGAAATTAGTGATAAGTGATCAGTGATAAGATATTGGTCATAGGAGACATCTGATAACAGCTACTGATAAGGTAATAGTGATAAAGGAGTCTGATAACGACCCCATATAAGAGATCAGATAGGTTTAGGTAAGATTTGGATTAAATAAGTGAGGTTAGGGTTTAGGCCAGAATGAAGGAGAAGACTTAAATAGGTTAGATAGGGGAGGAAGGAAGGATGGGAGTAACGTGTGAAAGGTCAGGAAGAGAAGGGGGTAACATATCCATGATTCTATGTTCATCCATGTAGCGGTGAAATTAATATGATTTTTTAAAATAGTAAATGTATGAGCTTATTGGTTAATATGAACATTGAACACTCTGTGTTTTATATTTTTTTTAGAGCTTCATCCTCGAGAATTCATTCGACTAACAATTTTATTATTATTTTTTTTAATATAAATGATACCTATTTGGAATATTTATTGAAACCTATTATGTTTTAATCTTGACGAAGGTGAAATCATACGTCAAGTCAGTGTGAATTCACTCGACCGAGGTGTCATTTTGCTGAAAGTCCGAGATGATTTCAGAACGACCGAAGAAGCATACAAGCGCATATTCGAAGACGGCTTGATGTACAGCATTCGAAAATCGCTACAGGTATAAATTTTAATTACAATCATAATTTTATATGGGTCATTTCGCAAAAGTTATCAAATACATCAACAATGTCACCCTATCGCCACTTTTTATCTAATATCAATAAACTGCTTCCTAGTCAAAGCCAATGTTATGGTTGGTTTTGGAAGAAATGTAGCAAGTTTGTCAACGTCTCAAGAGAATATTTCTGAAACCATCCCTGATCAAGCGGCAAGTTCAACTTGACAGGGAATGTTGAGTAACTTTTTTGATTGAATGGCATTTTTCCAAAAATCATTCTTTAAGCAGACAATGCTGCTATACTATTCCAATGTCCATTTTTCTAATGATATCTATTACTATGTCAGGAGAGACCTTGAAAGGGTCAGATATACGCCTCGGAATAAGCCTTTGTCATTGAAGCATTTTAATGATTGTGATTGACATATTTTTTGATCTGAATACAGCTAAACGGAGAATTTTTCAGATATACCTACCAAAAATGATAATGATAATTTGCCACAAGTGTAAAACTTTCTGTGAAATGATCCACCATATACCATCAACGGCTTCTATCTGGGGGAAGCAATTTAAATTTAACCATTCGCCTAACATTAAACCGCTAACTATGGGTTATTTCTAGGCTAAACAAGGGACGAGTGACTTGAAAAACACAGTGATCAGTTTAAAAGAATCGATAAATGATTTGAAAGTGAAATTGAGCAACGCGAAAACCAAATTATCTTTAGTCACAATGAACGCGCAAAGGGAATACATGCATTTGCAAAAAGAGTACAAAAAAGAATATAATTTCTTCAATAATAACTTCCTAGTGTTGAAAGTGAGTGTATAGCAATCAAGGTAGCTGCCTACATTAAATATATACATCTAGAGGGAAAATAATTCCAAAATAATTAGGTAAAAATTAGTTTTTATCTGTCTGTTTTATTTAAACTTTTGGATATAACTCGATAGTAAAAGTGTGACTTCTGTTCTTTAAATCTGAAAAAAAATAGTGAAATCATATGTCTGCAGTTTTCTCAAATTGAGAATAATCTACTGAAAACATTAACGAATAGAATAGAAGTATATAGTATTGAAAAATATTTTTTTAAATAAGTAAATATAACTCATACAAATTAACGGAATTTAAACTTTAAAAATACACATAATAAAAATGATGTAAGAAAACAAAAATAGCACATCTGCTATACCTTCACGAATGATTTATAAACAGAATATTATAAACGAAAAATAAAAAACCTTTTACGATGAATTAATCTGTAGTAACTTTTATTTAAGTTTATTGCGAAATAAATAACTTTCATTATATATTTTTATTCCTGTATAATTTTTAAATGGTTAATGTTATAGTAAAATGAAATATGTGTTGAGGTTAAATGATAATAATTTGATATCTATTTCGTTTCCAGGAACAGCTTGATATTTTGGTGCCAACCGCACCACCGGCGAAGAAATAATTATTCAAGTCGTTAAGTGTAGACAATTTCAAAGACACCTGTTATCCGAATTCAGTGACAATATTGAATTTATTAAAATGTAACTATTACTTAGATACAAAAACGTGTAATAATATAAAAACTATATCACAATGTTTTTTTTTTAATTAACTGAAAACTCTAAAAATTAGTTTTTTTTTCTGAAGAATAAAAATTAAATTATATTTATTCCTTTTTATACCTAACCTACCTACCTTTTAATTGTTATGATTTTTAAATGTATAATATTGATTAAATTAATTTATATCATTTTTGATATTCCTAACTTTTATTGTAAAATCTAGAAAATACCTAATTGGCCCAATATTAAAAATGTCTCCCCTTCGCCTTCAAAATCGTGAAAAGATTAGAAAAGTAGTATCAAAGGATAGTTTTACAAAGGAAAACTACATTTCTACGTTGCTATGTGTGAGTGAATCAAAAGGCAATATGTATACGAAAATATTTTCATTGCGTTGTTAATTACGGTATATTAAGGGTAAAATAAGTGCAATAAGTGTTAGCAAAGAAGGAAGAATTCAATTTTTTAATTCCTTAATGAAATTATACTTATCTATTCAGCATAAAATCCGATAGCAGCTTTCACAACCCGACAGAACTATTAAGTTATGATAAGGAACATAAGTCATAACCACCACACTAAACCTATCTTATCTTGTGAATAATACCTCCGTAGAAAGGTATACTTTACCTCCAAATTATATCATTAATATTGTAAAAGATATGTATGATCAAAAAAATGCAGCAGTATGTGACACCGCACTGTACCAGTTACGACTAGTGTTGATCGTTTGTTAACTAGAAACTAGAAACTTGGAAAACAAAACTAACAAAATATAAAATACAGAAATGTAAAAAAAAATGGAATTGAATACTCGCTGAAACGAGCAAACTAACAAGATATCTGGAAATTGTATATTTTACTTAATATACTTTACAAAGATCAAATACACTACTCCAGAAAGTGTAATTCTATTAATATGTTACATTATTTGTTTCAATGTGTTTTTAATATGTTACCGTTAAATTGATTGAAACTTAATTAAGATTTCGATTTATAATAGTATATGATATAGGATTCAGAAAATTGAAATTAAAATTGCATATGTATATTGTTATTGTAAGTCGCGAGGTTGTCTCACTAGCAAATGCACTATTGACGGTCACTATAATATGCAAATTCGTTTAAACTAACAAGTGTTACCCAAAAAAATTAAAAAACGACGTTTAGATTTACAACAAAAAAATTGTCTACTAAAAGTAAGACAACTTGTGACACAACGCGTAACAACTTGTGTGGTTCTAGTCTTCTTTTTCTCAATTTAAAATAAGTTTAAAATGTTTTAATTTTAACAAGTCAAATATGATGATGTTTTACACCATTTATATTGAACACCATTGTGTTTTATCTCAAGCTTACAAAGTTGATAACATGTTATGGTAAATTTTGGCTACGGTTTAAAATTATTACAAATTCATATTGAATCAATGGTCATTTAAAAGGACTTGTGCAGTAATGTCCGTATCATTAAGAGCCGATACAGTATAACAATTCATAAAGCAAAAAATCATAATTAGTACATGATAAAAACTTGGTATGATTCTAAAATTTACTCCAAACTTACTTTTTGTTTTTAAAAAACACGATGTAGGTATTTTGAAATATGTAAACTGTTGAATCACCGTTATGTTCAATAATGTAAAACTAAGATACTGTAAAAGACTGATATAGTTCTGGTATTTAAAAATGACTAATATGATTTTGTATAAGTTTCCAATAATATTTTTTTTATAACTTTACATCATATTTGTGCCTATCCATTGGTGAACATCCTTCGTCTAACCGGCTTATAAAAACCAAAATAGGATTTCTTTTTTAAACTTGTAACTTATTCATTAAAAAAATAGTGTATTTAAAAATGAAAGTAAGCAAAAAAATGTAACCCCCCCCCCTTATTTAATGGGACTTACTGTTTGTAAATAGTTGATATTAAAACTATAAGTACAGCTTTTAAGAGTAAAATATATAAATAATATACTAGGGACATATTCAGAGCAAATCCATCGAAAAAAACTGCGACTCGTTACAAACAATTAAGTGCTTAATTAACTAAAAAATAAAGTTAATTTTAGACATAAAGTTAAAGAAAGCTAAAGTTCACATTATCAGCACAAGTAATAGATTGATATATTTTCAAGTTCAGGTTAAAAACATAAAAAAATAAATACATCAAGAATTTATCCAATCGAAAGATTAGGACAGCATAATATTATTATGTCTTGTTGTATACGATTCCGAAATAGCTGCACCAAAACCGACTGCGCAATTATTCGTCAATTCTATACACTTTTCTACGCTGTCTACGAGTTCAATATTTACTTCGTTACAAGCAACATTAACCAAATCCGAAATTTTGTCAGTAGCTTTACTTGTATCGCCCTTCTCAGAGATTATATAGCTTGCTAAACCATCGAGTTTTTGACATATATGAACTTCCTTTTCCCATTTTGGAACTGAAACATGCGATTTCTTTATTATATTTTTATATCTCTATACAATCGAATGGATAAATAATTTAAGACGGTTATATAAAATTTATTTTATATGCTCTGAGATTTTAAAGAAACACATTTCAACAGTGTCAAGTTCTACTCTACTAAGCACGTCATGTATTTAACTGATTTAGCCGGTAAAGAGGAATACAAGACGTATAAGATGTCATAAACATTGTTTTAATCATAATATTTCATCCTTAATTTTCAAGACTACTGCGTAGTAATAACCGCGGTTGTGTTACCTATGGGACCGTCTGAAAGTATCGCATCGTAAACGAGGAATTCATTCAAACACTCAAAAAAACTATTCGATGCATTTGCTTCGTAAGCGGCCCTTACGGGTGAGACGGGTTCTGGCAATTCTGGTACCTATATATTAATAATAATTATTATTACATTACTAACAATAACAAGTAGTAGTTTTTTTTTATAGTGACTATTAAAGTAGTAAAATTATAACACATAAATAGCAACATAAAGTCAATTGTGATAACAATAAATTTATCAAAACAATTTTCAGACAAAAACGGTATATTTACTTCAAGAATATTGACCAGATAGGCTGGTACGTTTTTTTCTGTCTCGTGAAATTCCAAGATATCTTCACAAAATTCGTATGTGCAATCATTCGTTAATTGTGTACACTGTTTTTTACTACCGACGAGCTTAATGTTAAATTCGTTACAAACAACATCGACCAAACTCAATACTCTCCCAGTAGCTTGATTTCTATTGCCTTTACTCATTAAATGTCTTTCCAAACTATTGAGTTTTGTGTATACAGAATTTTTATTACACCATGGCACAACTATAACATTCAATTATGTTTTAACCGTTAGTAATCAGCATAATTTTTTATATCCATATCATATGATATGAAATTGGAACACTACATAGTACATATATTTTTGAGACAAACATACGTTTTACGTTCTTAAGTATTATGAGAAACACGTTTAATTCCCTATTACGCACTACATGTATCTGATTTGGGTAGTAAACTTTTAAACGGCAAATCACGCAAAAGGGTTTTGAATCTAGTTTTACGATTAACTCTGAAATCCAATTTAGATATCATATTAACTGCATGTAGGTTACCTTTACAACGTTTTGCAAATATCCCTTCCATCAAATTTAATTTCTCCAAACACTCAATGAAGTTATTCGTTGCTTCTATGTGTACTGTTTGATATGTGGGTAAAGTGCATTTGGCAAGTTGTGGCAGTATCTATACAATAACAATATTGAAATAATATTAATATTAAAAATAATGAAAATATTATTTATATTTATGAACATACATGTTACCTAGAATAAGGCCAAACAAATATGTACCTAAGATATCAAAATTATAGGACCCGTATAAAAATATGAAAAAACAAAAATACCCCTCATAAAAAAAAAAATTAAAAATTCTTAAGCAAATTACGTTGATAAAAATATTATAAGACTAATATAAATTTGAACAAATATTTTACAATAGTAATAAAAAAACTGTAATGCTAAAACCAACATGGTATGAAGTTATCAAAGTGGGATTTCCCAAAACAGGATTATTTCGAATTAAAAAAGCCAATACAGTGTGGTCGGGGCATTCGTACTATGCCTGATTTGGACATGTCTTGTTTGAAAATATTAGTAGTTAATATAATATGAAATTGAGGTGCTGTATTTACAAATAAGCATCAAAGCGTTTATTTGAGTGAGTTTATTCAAATCTATCACTTTTATTTATAATAATTCCTATAGACATGTGACTTCTCCGTCCCCTCTATGCTTTGATTCCATTATGCCTATACTCTACTGTACTAGTCCTCTCGGACAAAATCACTTTCAAATAAACGGTTTGATGCTTATTAGTAAAAACAACACCTCAATTTAATATTTTTTAACTTTGCTGGCTTATGACTGACTGTTTCCAAGCGTTTGGAAAGTAAGAGAGTCTGAGTACGGCGTTGTAAAACTATGGCTTTTAGCTTCGATGCAAAGCGAGAAGGTATTGGTTTTACTCTGATGTGGGCTTTTTTTTTCGCTGAATACACTGTAACTTTTTTAATACTAGACCAATTCCTTTGAATAGCAACTCTATAAATCACAAATTTTGTCTAGTTTGTACTTTGGGGGGGTAAAAGTTGAAAAAGTTTAAGTCTTCACAGACGAAAGTTGAAAAAACAAAAAAAAAAACGTACGAATTTTTAAGTTAGAACTTTTACTGGCTATAGTATCGAGAAAAAGAGTCGGATCAAGTTGAAATGTATAAGAAATATTTATTTGGTATGCCCGCGCACGTCAGTTTTGTCAAATTCAAAATATACCCATTTCCCGCCCCCCTAGGGGGGGTACAAGTTTTTTTGTTTTTCGGGGTTTTTAGCCGTAATTTTAAAACTTTTGGGTTGAAAATTTGCCAGTAGTTGGAACTCATATGTATCCATAACATATTAAGCGGGTGAAAAATTCGGCACTACAGTTTTTTTTTAATTGCCGGAAAACCATGTTTTTGCACATTGCGTATATTTTAACAAAAACACCTAAAATCTTTAAAAAAAATTGATCAAATCATTAAAACAATTTTATTTATATCTATGCAGAATGATACTATTAGGTTTTGTGCTCAAGTACCACTTTTGACTTAAAGTTTACACAAATTCAATTTTTTTTTTTTTTTTTAAACTAAAAACCCAGTGTACCAGATGTGAGAAACGAACAGACACTAAAAACTATCAGTTGGTAACGTCTATCCGTGTTAGATTAGGTTAGGGCCCAATGATCGGTATCATAATATTGTGTTTATTAAATGATATCACAGGCGACTAAATCGTGTGACTGATTATAGTAGACACTCGATTTATTGGGGAAAAAACCTGTCCGTGTACTTATTAAGACACTTAATGATTCTGATACAACAAAACCACTGTCGTTATCTCGTTATTTTATAGCCTGCGTTGTATAACCTTACCGAAGGTTAACTATGAGTATTTAATGTCCAACTACCTGCAAATAATGAAGGGGACTGTTGTTTTTTAGATTCAGATTAAGTGTTGGTTTTTATGCAGTATACCGCCTCAAAATGTTTTTTTTATTACACAATTTTTTTAAAGGAAAACTAATGTTTTGTATATTGTTATACTGTTATTCATTTAAAGAGATTCACGCTTGATTGTTTAAATTGTCTAATATTAGATAATCTGCTTCGTGTACTTGCTGCTGCTTTCTGTATTTACAAATGAGCATCAAAGCGTTTATTTGAAAGCGATTTTATTCAATTTTATCACTTTTATTTATAATAATTCTTGTAGACCTGTGACCTCTCCGTTTCCTCATTCTTTGATTACATTATGACAATACTCTACTGTACTAGTCCTCTCGGACAAAATCGCTTTCAAATTTTAATTTAAGTCGTAAATATTCAACATATACAGTTTTATTAAAATCTTAAACTTGATAGGATCACTCCAAATAGATGACCATAAAAATGTTCTCATGATAATATTTTTCTAAGATTTGACGTGTTTATGATAAAATGTACAAAATCTGCGAAAAACACAGTTTTCCGGAAATTAAAGAAAAACTGTAGTCCCGAATTTTTCCTACGTTTAATATGTTATGGGCATATATGAGTTCTAACTCCTGACAAATTTTCAACTGAAAAATCCTAAAAAACACAAAACCCCTTCCCTGAGTACCAACTAGATAAAATTTGTGATTTATAGAATTGCTTATCAAGTATGACTTAGTTCAGCGGTTTTGAAAATATCGTTGATCCACAAAAAAAAAAAATATTGTATAAACATACCTTCTCACCTCCGCATCGGAGCTACATTTAATTATTAATAGTTTATAGTTCTAGTAATATATACTAATGATTATAAGTTCATAGTTGAAATAATTTTATCTTACTAATGAATTATATTTTTAAGTAAAATGTATTATAAATTAAAATTTATAAAATATTTTTCTTAAAAACATGCTTTCAAATGTGTTAGTTGGAAATTATAAATATTTGCTCTTCAATTTATAGATAACTTTGCCTATTCATTGTGCAATAAAATTATTTTAAGAATAACGTGACTGAGTGTTGGTTACTTGATATTACACCTTTCATATTTCAATTACAAGCAAAATAATAACAACAGCAAATGCCAAAAGAACGCATGAATACTTACGGCCACCAAAAATAGTACGTTGTACATGACAATTCAATAACAGCACTGAAAATAAAATAATAATAAATATGTATTGTGAGGTTTATTTACCTTGTGATCAAGTATAGTTCTGTAAACGGAAAAACTAGATCTCAGAATCTAAAGAGCTACTTAAAAAGACTAGTGACTTCTGGCATATTGGCTAGTTGTCGTATAAGCGAACGGTCTACAACGCAATCTCCAGTCATGTTCTTAACTTTTTTCGACCGTTTGTCATCAAGTTTTAGTTAGACAATTCAATCAATTTTGTTCAAGTTAAAATTAAAATTAGCCCTAAAAACGTATGAATATTTTTGCCACTACTTTGCCCAAGTTCGTTTCTTAAAGAGCTGTGCAAGTCGCTTATAAACAAACTCTACTTAATGAGGTTTACGGTGTTGAGAAAAAAGTGTAAAATAAAAAAGCCAGTACAGTAGGGTCGGGGCATAGTGGGGACGGAGAGGTCACAAGTCTACAGATTTTATTATAACTGAAAGTGATGAAATCAATTTTAAATAAACGCTTCGATGCGAATCTGTGAATAGTATGTTCAAACTAGTTATAGTAATGTGATATTTTAATCCGCGAAAGTTTCAACACATTCATAGTTATAGTGGTTTAGAAGATATCGTGGGACCAGCAATAATGTACTTAAAATTTAATATTTAGTCATTATGTACATTTTTTAGGAGTTTTTCTCGATTTTGATGGGGAAGGGGTGACTTTTTTTTAATTTTTGGCCGGATAAAGTACCTTCTAGGTATGATTTCTGATCTATAGAGTTGCTACACAAAGAAATCGGTTCAGCGGCTTACGAGATATCGTGGGTCCAGACACAAAAATAAAAAAAAAACAAAAAAATTTAAAAAAAAACACTTCATTGTAAAAACAATACCTTCTCAGCTCCGCATCGAAGCTAAAATGTAATTAAAATATACATAATCTACAAAACATTAGTTTCCTAACCTATAAAATCATTTAGATATAACAGCGCGTTGCTAAAACGTTTTTGCCTTACTAAGAGGGGATGACGAGATGGCGATGGGGGAGTGGAGTTCACCGACCTTATCTTCTAAGGCCTTGTTGAAAACAATACCTCATTAGCTTAAACTATAAATAGCAATGTTTAAATTGTAAAACCCCCGTCTTTTTTACCACCATCTCAACTAAATCGTCGGTTATATAATTAGGTATATGATTAATATTATCATGGAACTCATAAGAGATAATCTACAAGAATATATTTGTCTAAGTTAAAATATTATGCAGTTTTTATTTTTTAAATAAACACTACGTGCTAAAACTGCGATAATGTCATACATTTTTTTAAAAAATTATATCGACGAGCAAACTATTTTTTTTTTAGAATAAATGATGTACTACATTATGTAACACGAGACACTGAAAATATTGTATATTACTTATTATACTCATCAAAGTTCAAATACAATACATCAAACGCCAATGACCAGATTATAGTATAGTACCGTTACGTGTAATTGAATATAATAGTATTTATTTAAATGTTTACGGTATACATTACCGCTGATTAGTTCGAAAATGAAATATATTATCCGATTTATAAAAATATGATAAGAAGTGTGGCAAAATGGAAACGCAAACGTTACATTTAAACGAACGTAAATCAACAGTTGTCCAACTAGCACTAACGGTAACAACAAACGCGAATTCTCTCAATAACAACAAGTGGTTTTGTATGGCGACGTTTGGGTTACACATAAAAATGAATTTATTCAAAGTATAGTATGAATCATTTCGAACTCGTATATACTCAAACGATTTTTGATATACGTAGTAATTTATGTTATATTTTATCTAAAATACTTGACAAAAAATCCCTGAAAGTAGATAGATTACGTGGTTTAAAAACTATAATTAACATTCGGCCCCATTCTTTACCGTCTTCGCCCTTTCTAGCGGAGTATGTCACACATAGAATATGCTTTTGCTTATTTCCCGTCAAAGTTTGATACCTGACACCAATAAATCTATACTTTATACAGTCACTTGCCAATGTGCCGGCGCGGCAGTAAAATAGAAAAATATTTTTCCTATCCCCTTGTTGTCTGTTATCGACACGGGTAAATAATAAAAACACATCTTGTAAACATGAGTGCTAAAAAAACTGTACAATAATACAAAAAAAAAAACACGGATCGTATTTGTGTAGCAAATATCCTATAGGTACTTATAGTAGGATCTTATAGTACAGAACATGTAACACAGAAAATTACTATAATCGATAACTTGTTGTCAGCTACGATTAGACAAATAGCTTGGTCGTATTGTCTATCGATTATAATCAATTCATCAAACTATGACGAGGAAAATAAAGTTGAGCATTAGACAGACTTCTTTAGCTAAAATGTAAAATTTGTATTTATACATTAAATTGGAAAAAAAAAATAATTATCATGTCCCAGAAAAAAAATCCAAAATAATTGAACTGGTCAAATATGTTTTTATATTTATCTATTATGTCGAAAAAACAAATGTACCCATTATCTCTATCAGACATTGGCTTATGTTATAAAGCATACTGTAAACAAATTATAGTTGTGTTCCCAAATAGGCCCTATAATTTGCGTTCTAAAGACTTGTAAATATTTTCGTAACATAAAAAGAGCAACATGGGTCCTCAATTAAAGAAACCCAATTATTTACCATTACATAATGAATAAAGGTACCCATATTACCTACTACCATATTGTATGTAGCTTAGATAAATTAATTAGATACAGCTTTTTCGTACGGATGGTAGGTATCTAGAATATATTTATAATATATGTCAGTTATAATAGTATAAACATATTATAGTTCTTGTCTATAATACAACACAAATGATGTTACAATTAAAATGTTTATTTTGCAGTACAGCGCCAATGGCCAGAAATTTTCTCCTCAATGGTACAAATTGTATCAATGGCTAGAATACAGCCCAGAAAAAGATGCAGTGTTTTGTTTTTACTGTAGAGCCTTTGCTTTATCTGGTCACCATGAGGAGTCTTTTATTATAAATGGATTTAATATGTCTTCCAAAACATGAACGTAGTACACCTCACAAAGAAGCAATGGTTAAATTGGCAGGTTTTAAACATTCATTGGTTGAGGGCAATATTGTGACTAAAATTGATAACCATCATAAAATGATAGTCATGAAAAATATTAGCTATTTGAATGATATTTTAGATACTTTGCTATTTTGTGCTAGACAAGGAATTGTTTTTCGGGGACATAATGAACAAGACGAGTCTTTGTTAAATAACAAAGTGAATTTTTTAGAGTTATTACACCTGAGAGCAAAAGATAATGATATAATTAAACAATATTTTATTAAAAAAGAAAAAAGTATCGTTATATCCACCCAGAGTTTCAAAACACTTTTTTGTCGTTAATGGCAAACAATGTCAAATTGAGCATAATATCTAATATACAAAAAGCAGGTATATACAGCATACTGGTCGATGAGACACAGGACATAAGTAGGCATGAACAAGTGTCTATTTGTATTAAGTATGTTACGAAAAGTTTTGAACCAATACATATATTAAATTTATGCTTAATTGATTTAACTAAACAAGTTAAACAAATAAGAAATATGTTTGGCGTTTTGAATTCATTACATAATTTTATTGGTGCCTCTTCAAAAAGATATTCTGTTTTTGAATCTATGACAAAAACGTTTTCTGATGGCAAAGGACCAAAAACTTTAAAATCTTTATCTGATACTCGGTGGAATTGCCGAATAGAAGCTATTAAAGCAGTACTTGAAAACTGATCAGCGTTATTGCATTCACATCATGAAATTAGAGAAAATGACACTTTTGCAGGACTTGATGCTAGTTCATTACTTAAATTAATCGAAACCTTTGATTTTATTTTTTGCTTAAATTTACAAAAATTTGTGTTGAATCAAACTAATATTTTATCAAAATACCTTCAATCTTCATCAATTAATTATTCATCGGTACATTTGATGGCACAACAAACAATTAATACGTTTAAAGACAGTCGATGTAATGATAAGTTCAATAGTATATGGATAGAAACCCAAGTTATTGTTGATAAATATGATTTAGAAGAAGCAAAATTACCTAGAGAGAGAAAAATTTCAATGAAATTAGGTGGAGAAAAGTCCCAACAAAATGCATTAAACATAAAAGATCATTATTTAATTAATGTTTATTATGTAGTTTTGGATATAGTTGTTGCCGATATAGAAGAAAGATTTAAAGAAAACAATTTAGCTCTTTTAAATGCTATGAATGGTATATTAACTAGTGATTTACCTGATGTGGCTTCATATAAGTTAGTATGTAACACGTATGATATTAATATTTCTGAACTACAGAGTGAAGTTAATATATTTAATCGGATGTTTAAAACACAAAATGTGAAAGAAAGTCTACTCGACAGTCGGATATCATATATTTTATCCAACAATATACAGGTCGGATTCCCACTGTATTCCCAAATTTTAAAATTATTTTTAACATTACCGACAAATACAGCAACGTGCGAAAGAAGTTTTTCCATATTAAAACGTATAAAAATTTATCTTAGATGTTCTACTTGGCAAGATCGTTTAAATGATTTAGCAATACTCTATGTGCATCGAGATCAAGAAGTCAACAAGGACAATGTTATAAAAGAATTTGATGCCACAGAGAATGGACGACGCATGATTCTACACTAAATTGAAAAATAAATTTTAACTTGCAACAATATATGAAATCAGAAATTGTATATTTGTGTGATAAATTAATGTAAATAAATGTTTAAACTAAAAAACTAAATTATGAGATTTATGGTATATTTTTACTTAATTTTTATGAACAATTACCCAGGACTCACCGATATACTGACTGCTCACTCCCTTCTTTAGACTACAACTAAATTAAAAATAATATTCAAGGTGCTTGCTACCCCATGAATTTACTCCAAATGACGCCCCTGCTACACTTCAACTACTGGTTGAAATAAGGTTGGAGAAAAGCCATATTTTTGAAACACTTCTAGACTATAAAAGCACTTATTATCAAAAAAACAATAAAAGAAAAGACACTTCCAGTTTTTAATACAGCTTTGCGAGGGCCTGAATGACGAATTTGCCAGACTTCGTTTTCTCACTATCACATTGCTTAATAATCATCAAGATATGAGATAAACCAAATTCGGTCAATGCTACTTTTATATTGACATTCAAGCAATGTGGCTATCTCTCAAAAACGCAATTCTAAGTAAAAGCTTTGAATTGGTGCCACTTTAAGAAAAATATGAGGTCCTCAACTAAAAAGTAAGGACACGTAGTTTATAGGATAAAATGAGGAAATTATTGATGTATTCAAAACCACCATAATTGATTCTGAAAACTAGAGTACTTGCTCAACTGATTAATTTCAGGTTTTGATTTTTGAAAATTGAAGTCAAACATTTAGGATATGTTTAAAATGCGAAACCGGGGTGTGGGACATTGTGAGGGGAATGAAAATTGAATCATTTGGTATTTTTTTTTTAATTAGAAGAAGATAGTTTAAGTACCTTAATTTTGTTAAAAAAACGTTGTTCCGGAACTATTTTACGTAAAGAGTAAACAAGTTTCCTAAAAATCAAAACACAAGTCTAGTAAAAGTTTGCGGACTTAAAATTCCTTGGTTTCAGAGAATTACCCACATGTATAAATGTTTAAAAAATAATAATTAGTTATTAAACACATTATAATTGTATTATCCCTAACTATTATGTTTATTAAAACAATGCACAATCGTATACTGAATCTTCTTGTCAAAGACATCATACATACACATTCCATTCTAGATATAAACATAGCCGATAACGTGCGCTCAATTAAAGCAGACCTCTCTATTAACCAATCAAAAAATATCGTAATTAATCAAGATGGGACCTCAGAGAAGGTTATAAAAAGGCATAACTGACCGACGAAGTCTTCTTAATAACGCTTACACTTGCTCCTGAGTCAATAGTGAACTTATAACTAACATTATTTAAAATACCTCTAATTACTGGGTTATTACTTAGACCATTTTTGTTATTCATAACGCAGCTACTTAATATTGTCTACTAACGGGGGTGGTCTTTGGCTATTATCATTATTACCATTAGGATTCATATACCCTTGTGGATTGTATAGATTACTACTATTAATATTACGACTAACATCATAACTATTAATGTTATATTTACCATTACCAGATATAAAATAATTTTTCCTAATAGTTCTTTCTTATACTTTAAAATATACTGTCTTAACATAAATAATATAAATATATTATTAATATACAAAATATATGACATGCACGGCAGTCTCGACTGCTGCAGGTTCATATCTTACTCTCTTCTCTTAATAACCTAAATTCAATTCATACAGCGAGTTCACCACACGAAAGGATCGTTTGTGTCTGTTGATGATCGAGATTGAACTATACAAATGGCAGCTTATTTTTATACTTAAAAAACAAACCTTTCTCCTTTTTAATTAATAATGTAATTGGTGCCTGCCAATCTGTGTATGCGGATTCTTGCCCATGCTGCCCTTATAGCAAACACAGTCGTACATGCATACCTGATTACTTTATAGACCAGTTTGTATTATTAATGTAGTCAATGCACAAATACATGTAACTTTATTGATTAATGGTAAATCATATCATCGTAAGCCCACATAACTTCAATAGAAGACTACGTCCAGGTAAGTGAATAAACAATAATAATAATATATCCGTAATAGGAAGTTAAAGCTAGAAAACTGCACCCAATAAACCGTCAATAAAAAACATACATTACACCCCGTATAAGTCTCTTTCCCTCTTCTTATTTTATGTTTATTTCTATTAGAAAGTGAAGGTGCAAACACAATTTTCCGTTAAAATCTTTATTCGTATGTTTGTAAATTTTTAATTTTTTAATTTTTTAATTATGACTAGTTTTATTCGCACTCAATAGATACACTTTTACTCATGACTATTTTTATTAGTATACAATGTTTAATTTTTAATAATGACTAAGTTTATTTTTTATTAATACATTAACACGTTGGCTACCGAGCTATTTTTGAGAAAACTTCCCTATCATACCAAGGCTATACCGTAGAAACTAAATACCATTTAAAAAAAACCCGATAACACCACTATGATGCAGTATATATGAAGATAAAGAAAATAATTAAATTAAATTAAAACCATTCAATGTTGTGGGAAGTCGAGAGTAGTGATGGGAATCCGAAAATCCGAATTTTCACAAAAAAAAACGGTATTTTAGCTATTTTAAAATCATATAAGTGTTAAAAAGTTTTACAATATAAAGCTGTGTACCTAAGAACATTTTTTTTGATAAATATATAAAAATAAAACTAAACACCTAAAAGATAAACTGCTTTTGGACTTCAGATTTGTTGAAATCCGAAAATCCGGAACACTTCGGATTTATCTAGCCCATGATTCAAAATATTTACGGTAAAAAATGTATTGTAATAAAATATAATAAAGTTTTTAATTAAATAAAAACAATAACATTCCAGTACAATTACAGTATTACAGTAAACATTTAGTTTTTTTTTGTAATTTTTAATAGAAATAAGATAATAATGTTTTTTATATTAGACACCGAGGAGTGTAATATTTCAATTGATAAATACATAAAAATGTTTAAAATATTATTATTATCATTATGGTTACTAAACATGTATCATCAATATTGTCAAAGCTTGTTAGTTATCTTCAACGGTGCTAAAATTTATTGGCAAAAGGACATATTCCGTCATGTAGTGTAGTGAAATACAGAATTCTCATGTAATCCGCAATGTTCATCATTTTATTGTTATCTAAAAAAATCATTTTTTTTATCAGAAGATGGCCAACAAACGTCATTAGTTAAAACATTTTAACACTTTGTAAATTAACTTCACCTTCGAATTTCTTTAAAATACGTTTCGGTTCATCGATAGGTCTTGAGATTGTCCTCAAGTCATTGTATGACTCTTCCACGAATTCGGCGTACTCATCAGGGGAAAGTACACCGTCTTCGTCAACGTCGAGCTCAATAAAGTCAGATATGATAGCAAAGATCTCGCATAGAGTGAATACTCTCAATTCCTAAACAATTGTTAATGCAAAAATGTATAGTAACTATTAACTAGTAGGCGAGATTGTATAACAAACACAACAGCAAATAGCTTTGAAATTTATAAAAAAAAAAAGTTTAAACAATATTACAGTGTCCTTAACCGCCATATTGCGTTCTGCCGCAGCGACAATTAAATTCATCAAAATTCTTCCAGCGGGTCCTGTGCGAGTTTTAATAATTAGTAGATTTTCAGTTACTTGTCATGCCTAATACAATATAAAAATAATTGTTCATTCTTACCGTCGGATTCGAATATCTGTTCCAATTTGTCTTCCGTGGTAGATATACCAAGCTCTTTGAACACTTCTTTACATTTAAGAAAATCGATGCTTCCGGTTCCACTCTGGTCTTCTACGTACAAGCTGCCAAAATCTTTTACTTGCTTTAGGGTCAGACCACGGCCCTACAATGTATATGTATTATTACAAGCGTTATGCAAGGATGTGTTTAAAAAAAAATTAAATGTATAAATTGCACTATAAAGACCACAATTTTTATTTCTCTTATTTGTTTTACTTTTTAAAAAAAAATTTGTTTTGTTATATTTTATTTCTGTTTGTTCAAGACGGTCATCTGGTTAAGATTAAATTGCTGACAATTTTAACCTTTCATAACTTAAAAAGTAATTATCCAAAAATGGTTGTTAACCAGTCAAAGTTCTCAGCAAATATATCAAATTGTGATTTACTTTTATAGATATAACTCGTCCAGTTCATCTTTACACTTTGTAACGTCACACGTCTGAATAGATCAGGGGTTCGAAACGTATGGTTAAACGACAGTGTTACCAGTATTAGGGAAATATGAATTCACGGTCCACTGTTTAGTGATACTAACTAACATTGGTCATTGTTACGAGTTAATCAAATATCAATAACATTTTATTATGACAACTGTATTTCTCAATAGTTGATACAACCTCTTCAAGAAATATGTTGGCAGCACCTCTATACTACTTTGTTGACCCCTACAACTTTTAAAGCATAACGATCGCCAGCTGTCAAAATGATGAACTGGACGAGTCATACTAAAGTATAACACAGATTGTTTTGTTTTTATTTAAAATTTTCAAGTGTAATATATGAACTACGAAAAAAGGTTAAATGCGAAAAAATTGTAATTTTTTTTTTTAAATTATAGAAATAAACAATAAGAATCATATCATATCTATTGTATTAATACACATATTAATTCTGATTTTGCGAAAAAAAATGCCTATATTTGACTCCTTAATAAACGGTCTGGTGTAGTGATGGCTTTAATGAAAAATAAAAAAACAAAACGGATATGTGTTAAAATCAAGGAAAAAAGAAAAATGGTAAATAATAGTTTTAAAAATCAATGCTATTACATTGTAGTCAATACCAATTAAAAAAAAATAATCGTATCATTTTTATAATTTTAAACGGTTTATTATTTTTTAGTTTTGATTATTAATTAAATTTATATCGCATTAGTTATTTTTGTCTAGACCAAGTTCGTTTAATATATTTAAACTAATTTCAAAAGAAATAATGATAATAGTATCTTCTATTTAATTATTTGTATTTTTTTTTTTTTTGAAAATTCATATTCTAAATTATTTTTTTTTTAGAAGCTTTCTAATTAGTAAATCTAAAGATTATATTTTCACCTTGGTATTGAACTTACTTTTGGTTTGATTTCCAATATGACCAATAAGAAATCCACCGCGTTCATTACATGTTCGTCTAAAATTTAATTAAAAATTAAAAATTGTCTATATCAAGGGAACCGCCTCCTCGGCTTATGTGCATTACCGCCTTTTTCGGCTATAAGTTGTTCTAATTTTGCGTTGAATGCATCATTCATTGTTTTCAAATATTCTGCTTTTGATAGCTGTTTAAGAGTAAGATATCCCGGTTGGCTATTAATTTGGGTGAGTAGACTGAACTGCTCCAGGAAAAATCTTACTTCATAAGGCGTGAGTCTTTTTCCCTGAAAACAATTTATACATACACAGTGATTGCTTATAACATCAATGACTCAGCCGTTATCTAAAAATATGTCTTGGAATTTTTAATGCTATCCTTTTATAGTTAACATTTCACCAAATTTTGAACACATTTTCCATAAAAAAAAAACACCATCCTTTATGTGTAAAGTTAAGAACTTAAGCTTTTCAAATGCTTCAAATATTTTTTCAAATAACAAATAATTTGCTGCAAATTTCACTTGGTCGAAAACCGGGTTTAAGCATTACCTTTCAAAGATAACAAAGTTTAGTTTCAACCGTATTCCGTCTATCGATCTAAATTTTTAAATTTTAGTTACCTTTAGTCACGTGGTGTTTTATTAAAGATCATTAATTTTCTCCAAAGAAAAAAAATACAAAATCGCGATTATTTTATAAGAAAATGAGTGTCATATGCTTAATAAATCGCTCTGTTATAAGAAGACTATTTGAAAATTTGGAGTTTATAGGGCTTTGACGAATAAGTGATAGGATTTTTATGTTTAACAATACATACAATTTTAGCTAATTCGTAACTATAATAATAGTTTGACACAAATTCCATTTGAGCAAACAATTGTAAATATATTACATTTAAAGTTTAAACTAGTTGATTAGAGACTTTGAATACTTGATTTTTGTCGGAGCCTTTCTTGTTGTATTCCGCCAAAGGAATCAATAAATATTGTAAAATCAAAGAATCGAACTCATCTGTAAAAAAATTGATTAGTTATTAATTTTTAATAAATCATTAACGATGGCTTTGTGCATGATATAATATTATTAGCAAAAATTTTATTGTGAATGGCTAGCTGTAGATGTCCATTGTGTCACTCTGTCTGTTTTTTTTTTGGATTCCACGGACCCAGGCGACAGGTGTAATACCTTTAAATATACATATTGCTTGCCATTCATTTAAAAATTTTAAGCATTAACTTAATTTTTACTCGACATTATATCTAATATCATCCCAATTTATTGACTGGGTGGTAGTCAACCAATATATACTACAGTCAGCATGTATTAAAATAATTTTTTTTAGAATATATTCTAGAGCTTTATCAACTTTTGAAACATAAATAGTTATGTAAATATTTTATTAATATGTTAAATTAATAATAATGTGCAGGAAATTTTGAATAGTCTATAACCAGTTTTGGATCATTTATTTTAAAGAAAGGGTGTTATTTTTGCACGCATCTCAACCGCACTCCACAATTTACTTTGATAATTATTCTTAACTTAAAAGTTTAATTAGACACTTGTATTGTACTCACATTGTACGCTACTATTTAAGTTTTAATAGTTTATAGGCCATTAGCCAATACTAAAAGAGACAGAAATTTGAATATTTTCTAATATTTTGCTAAAACATGAGTTAAATTTTGTTCAGAATCGTTTCGATTGAAATTTTGTAGTTCAATTATTTTTTATTACATAAAAAATAAACTAGTGTAGAGCGTTAAACGAATTGCCCGGCGTAAGCGGCCATGACATTCGACTTAAATTGTCGGAAAGATAGGTAATATAATTATTTATTAATAAGTTACTTGATTCGTGTTCATAAAATGTGTCATGATTATTATAGTTCATTCCAAAGGATTCGTGCACGAATTGTGCGATTTGCTTCTCGTTAACTAGGTGCTTGCCGTTTTTGGGACCTTCAAACAGTTTAGCCAACGATTCTAATTGTTCCCTGTCCAGTCCGGCGCTCTGAAATAAAATATGACGGCCTATTAAGTGTATTCGTAAACATGTACAGTGTATCTATAGCCGATGACGTGGCAGATTTACATACATAATATAATAATATAACATTTTTTTTAAATTTCCTAAGTGTTTTTATTGAGATTCAAATTTGAAATTTCCAAATGTAATATAAAATTTTCTCAGCTTTTTGAAAGAAATATTTAAAAAATTTCAAACTTTGTGCAAATTTTCTGATACGCGAAATATATCAATATTTTTTTCAGAAAGCCGTGATTATTTTACATAAGAAACTGATTTTTTTTTTTTTATGACCGAATATACCAACTATAAAAAAGTTATAAATAAAAGGTGCGAAGACAAAAATTTAAAAAATACTTTTTACGACTATGGCCAAAATAATTGCAAAAAAAATAATCCAAAATAAATTGAAGCGTTCGTTCGTATTTGGCGGTTTGACCTATGTCTAATATCATTGATTAAGTATACTTAATGTATATGATATTAATCAATGATAATATCATACACTTACCCATGCCGACGTTAGAAAAGACACCGCGCAAACAATAAGGGCGCTCTTGAAATGCATACTTTGAAGTGTTTTTAAAACAATAAATGAAAATTCAATCGAGTACTTTGTAATAATATAGCTGTACGGTTATTTGGAACCGAAGTTGAACGACGAATGAACAGTAAAATAATTGTTTTTCACGCGTACTATAATGCACTATAAGATTTATAAACAATTTGCTAGACAATACAAAACCGTGTTTCTTATGCGGTTTTGTGCAATTTTTTAACACCAATGTTTACAAAGGTGTGTTTTTTTTTTACCGCGGACGACCGCGTCTTGTTTTTACGATTATATTTTTTTCTTTCCCGGCGTGTTGACTTTTGTTACCAACAGAATTGTAAAATAAGTTAGTATTTTATACACAAAACGGTTATAAAACATTTTTTTTTTTTTGTGTAAATGGAATATATTATAAATTTGCAATATTTTCCATTGTTTTTCAATACTTGAAAAAGTAAAAGTCAAACAGACAGGAAAGTCAAAGATTTCCTCGACAAGAAAATCGAGTAAAAAAATCCCCATAAATTTACACATAATACAACTATTTTTAAAAATAGTCCAATTAGTTCCAATATTGTAAGGATAATTTTTTTTACTTTATATTATACTATCGAAATAATATGACAAGGCAAAAAATATAATAAACCCTTTCCCTAAATGGGGTGAACTATTTCATTTTCGCTTCGATATGATAGCAGAGCGCTTGTCAACGTTTATCGAGAGTACTTTGACTGATTTTTTAATAGGCATTTTTTTAAATTAGGTATGTATTCTATTTCACTCGGTGAAGATTTAATGCTTAAATCGTTTTTATCGATAACAACAATTTTATAGCATTTCCTCCAGCCTACTTCTCAAAATGCCAATACATCTATAAATATTTATTCAAAACTTGTTATCGTGTAGTCTATATATTTTCATGATATAACAAATATACAAAAAAACATAAAACTAGGTATATTCTTTTTTTGTATCTAGAAAAACGTTATCGAGTAGAACGAATATTTTCTATCGTGTGGAACTATTTAAATAGAGGCCATATTTGGGTATCCACTGATACAGTTTAAGATTTTATTTTGTAGTATACATTTTTTTTTACATGAAATTTGCCGTGATAAATGAAAAAGAGTGTATACAACACACAGTTAGTAGTAGTGTTTTATTTTGAGTCTTATTTACCTTAAGTTCGTATCGGTGTGAATAAACACATGAATAATAATAATAAACATAAAAATAATAAATAATGGTCTATGTACTCGGATTTTCAGTAAACGCGTTCGTATATAAAATACCTTGAAGTATTGTGTGTACAAATGCACAATTATAATAATTCATTGTTCTTAGAGTCTTACTTTTTAGAAATTCAGAATTTAGCACACAATAATATGTTGCGAAGCAATTTGAAATCAACATTCAATTTAAAATAAGTAGTATTAATTTTGGTACCCTAAATTGTTCTAATATAAATTGTAATTGAGCGAATCAAATACAAATGTGGGGTTGGCCAGCCAGTATATCTTTTTCCACAATTTTTGCTATAACATATATATATATATATATATATATATATATATATATATATACAGATGTTTATTTTATCGCGAACCACTCAATACATCATAGGGTTTTATAAATAAGAATTTTTTTTTTTTTCATACTGTTTTTAAAAACAATGGGGTCACAATTTTTTTTCCATACTCAACGTTGCGCATCGCTCAGTATCGTCGAAAATAATCATGTTTTACCTCCATGTAACATAGATAATGTTATCACGATCAAAACCCATCTATTTTTTCGTTGATTAATTAGGTAAATTTTTGTTTCATGTCAATTGTCTACAACTTAATTCGATTTTTCACTACATATAAGTGGAATTTAATATTATACAATAACCTAAATATTATTATAAATATATATCAGAAAAGCGCACTAATGTTAAATTGTTGTTCTTGTTTAATATCGAATATACGAATTTTTGTAATCAAAATGTAGTTTTTTAAATAAATACTATTACGATGCCACACCCTATTCCGCCCCCTTATTTTAATTTTTGTACTTTTTAAATTATTTAAAGTTATAATTGCTGTTGCCGCTGTCGGCGTTCAGTAGAGTCACTATTTAGGTTTAATGACTAGGATTTGCTTTTAGTATTAAAAATAAATAAAAATTGCCCTGTTCGTTGTTTTTGCATTTAATATGGTTTTTTTTTTATAAGAAATATATGACACTAAAACATGTCGGAACCAATTGCACAAAAATTGTCTGTTTTACAGAAGAAATATTTTACAAGTTTTCAAATGAATATGATATTGAATAACGATGTTACACTGAACCAACTTAGATCTAACAAATACAAATCTTATTTTTTAACACAAAAACACATACCTGAGTGATGACACCTCACATCGGACTCAAAGCGGTTAGGTTAGGTTAGGTTAAATTGGGAATACAAGTTGGGGGAAAAACATGTTACCTCAGCGGTGTAACGATCGAGTTAATCTAACCTAACCGACACTGCGTGAACAATTGCTTTATTCTTAAATCAAATTGGTCTTTTTTTAGTAAAATGATATGTCATTATGTTCGAAAGACGGATAGGCTAAAATGGTCAACTGAAAGTATGGACAAAGACATTTCTGTCGTTCTAAAAAAAGAAATGGGTTAAAAAATTGCTGCTCGGCAATTTACAGCTTCCCAGACGACATTGGACGGTATGTAAAAAAGAAAATGTCGATTTCGTGATTGATAAAATCAACAGAAAATTTAAATATGTTTTAAATGAACAACAAGGACTAGAACTAGTGGGCTATTTGAAGTCGACGGAAAAAAGACTTTTTAGTTTAACTTTATTAGATTTTCGTAAAGTGGCTTTCCAACCTGCCGAACGAAATAGTTGCTCTCACCGTTTCAATAAGGCTGATGGAATGGTTGATGAAGACTGGATGAATAGTTTTTTATTGGGACACCCAGATTTGAGCTTATGAAAACCTAAAGCCACTTCTGGTGCCCGTGTTATGGGTTTTAATAAAGTAGCTTATAATCAGTTCTTCTATTTATTAACTAGGTGCATTGGTAAAGATAAGCTGAATGCGAATAGAATATGCAATTGCGATAAGACTGGTACCGCAGTAATGCCAAAAGGACAGTCAAAGTATTAGCTACTAAAGGAAAAAGACAAGTTGGCATTTTAACATCCGCTGAACGCAAAAAACGGTTACAGCAGTAATATGCTTTTCGGCAAATGGTGCATAGGTTCCTCCAATGTTAATTTTCCCTAGAAAAGAAATCAACCACATTTATCTTTTTGACTACCCCTGGATCGTGGGTTGAATGTCATGCTGTTTCATGAAGGATTACTTCTGAGCTGTTTTTAAAATGGCTCATGAAATTTGTTGAATTTTCGAGTGCAACAAAAGAAGATCCAGTTCTATTCGTTTTTCATGGTCATTTGTCACACTCTAAACATTTTACCCGTTATTGATGTTGCTAGAAAAAAATGGAGTTATTTTACTATGCTTGCACCCCATTGATCTTATAAAATAAAACTATGTGACGTATTTTTCATGAAACCATTATGCACATACATGAAAAATGAAGTTAGGAAATGGCTCCGTTGTAATCCAGGCAAAGTTGGTACTTTAGGAAATATTTCATTGTTATTTTGCGCAGCTTTCATACATGCTGCAAAAATGAAAACGGCAATGAAGAGTTTTGAAGCATTTAAAATATGGCCTCCGAACAAAAATTTTTTTAGTGATAATGATTTTTTGCCATCTATTGTAACTGACATTGTACCGAGTCAACTGAAAAATATACTGGAGATGAAAAAGTAACTGATCAACATTTGAACTCGAAAACGACAAAAGCACAAGCTACAGTTGTTCTGAATGAGCCACAGTATTCCTGGGTGCTTCATAATTAACCAAGTACATTTCCAATTTAATCACCTGAAAATATAACACCAATTCTAAAAGTGAAACAAACAGAAAAAATAAATTCACGAAAGAGAGGTGAAACATCAACTTTAACGGAAGCGCCCTATAAGAATGACTTGCAAATAACACCAAAAACAAAAAAATAAAAAAAAATAAATTTGAGCAATTAAAATGGTATTTCAATACAATTTTACTTAAATACTTATATCATTGACGCAAGAATAACATATAGTATCAATTTCATTAACAGGGCTCTCATATATTTCAACATTAGCCGATGGTGATATATAAACACTAGCTATCAGTACACTAAGCTGATTCGGTAATAGAAATTTCAAAAAAACTTGTTCAAAATTTTCACATTGAGGGTAGAGACATTAATGGTCTGAAAGATTTTTTAACGACAATAAGTACCCCGCCTCCACGTACTTAATACTATTATTCTTATTTCTATTTAATCCAAAAACTAAATAATTACTGGAAAAAAATTCAGCACTCGATATATCATCTGAAAGCCCATTTTCAGTAAGCTCAAAAACATTATTAAAATAATAATAAATTATAATTAAAATAAAAAATCATAGTTCGAAGGCCACGCACATTTTGATAATAGATTTTTAGACAATTATTTGAAGTAGAAGGTTCCTGTTTAGAATTTAAACAATGAAATCTAGTGACATGTTTAGGTTTAAAATTGTTAAATTCAGAAAGAAATACATTGTAGCCAGAATTAGCTTTAAAACAAAAAATGCAATTAGTATTAAAATTATTATAATCATGCAAACCCGAGGATGACACTAAGTATGAAGTTGAGAAAGTAGACGTATTAGATGTTGACTTGTAGCTAGGTTGTCTATCAGCAGCTAGAAATGATTGGGTCTATGATGTCGTGGCACATTCCCGTTTTTTGACATGGAGGATCCAACTTTTGGTAAGCCATTTTGAAATATAATCCGCAATCCAACTTCTTAATTTTTTGATTATCGGTCAAGTTCAGCATAACATGAGCGCAACATGTTGTGCTGTAGAGGAGTCTTATCACTTACTATTTGAAACCCTTATTTCAAGATAGTGCCAAAACGTTTTGACGTGTTGAATAAAGCTAATAATTAGTCGCTGTTTCTTAGCAATCAAATATGATCTTTAGAGGATGTGCAGAGTTATCGGACGCTTTTCCGAGGTGGACTAGTTTTTGATTGTGAGGAATGAAGTCACCAAGACGCTCTAGAATGTTAATAAAAGTCGACCTGTCTTGGGTAATTCATTGTAGAACCAAAGTCACTGTGGATTCAGGAACTATAGGTTCACGTTCGAAAATCTCCTCTATAACTCGAGAAACCACCAGTTGCAACTCATCGTCTATGCTGGAGTTTTCTAAATTTGCCACTTTCTCTTTTAGAACGTCAATTTCACCTTGAAACATAACATTTTCTTCTCTCATCTTAGCCGTTTGAGTGCAAACAGATGCCAAGTCGGTTTTTAGATCTTTATACTGAGTAGCTTGTAGGTCAGATAGTGTCTATTGGATGCTAGTATATCTATTTTGAAGTTTTCAAAACAGCTATTAGGTCTGCATTGGAAATTGAGAACGTAGAAAGCTAGTCTTTAATTTTGTTGTCAGAATGACTAGACATAACTCTATGTTCCGGTATAATTTGAGTATTAAGTTTGCGTGGCATACTAGACATCCAGATGAAGATTACCCTTTTGCCTAAAAAAAAACTCAAATAGGCACAATTGAGAGATTTATGCCAAATGGAAATGACAACAGGCACCTTGATAAGTACCTTACGCCTTGAGTAATTAATTTTCAGTGAAAAAACCGTCACCACAGTCGTTTTATTGACATGTGCGCGAAACTTAATTAAAACAGCACGGAATGCGATAATAATTGTGTCGTTATGCGCCACGGATTTCGGTCGACGAAAAAATGTACTAAAATATATATACCTAATAACTTCTTACACAAAAAAAAAATAGTCTTTAACGAAAAAATATTGAGCAGACTGACTCAAAACCGACATCAGTCTGCACGCGCACTTTTTATACAATTTTGATCCAAAAAACGTAAAGAATGAACTATTATTTCCAGAGAAAATTCAAAGTGAAGACGGAGTTCATTTTGTACTATGACACACATACGGTTATTTTGTTACTTCATTTACTTTTTATGCATTATTATTAACGTATTAATTTATTAGCAAATGACCAATATATTTTAATTGAAAAATGATCTGTCTCTCTCTATATATAAGTATATATACATATAAATTTAGAGGAGAGTAAAAACACAGAATTATAAACATAAAAATCATCATAAATCTAAGCCCACCAATCGACTCACAACCATATGCACATAAATTATAATTTTAATATGCTCTCAGTATACAATATAAAACTAAATAAACGAAACTTTTTATAATTAAACCTTTTGTAATATTAACGACAAGTGTACCTTTTCAAATACACTAGGTAACCAAAATATCAGCTAAAGATGTTTTGAGTGTCTAAAACAATATTAAATTACCACAAGAAAACGTTATTCCCTGTACTCGAATAACTTAGCTACATTTTTAGTATTCAATTCTAACGTATTAACTGGTGTAGCAAAAATGGTCGCACACCACTGTTTTATTTTGTTATTACATTCCATACTACCAGTCAACTTTATGATGATTGAATCCACAAACCAAGTAAGCTTTCTTTAGTTATCACAATCATGACATCGTTTTTACATCCTTAATTTTTATAAGGACCTATATTTGCTCACTTTGTTCACTATTAACATCAAATTGTTGTAATGTCTCAAACAATGTTCGGATCATGCCGAAATATATTTTAAACATTAGTTATTATATGCTCTCGTAACATGATTGATTAATTAGGTAATACTCGAAACATACGTTTTTAAAAGTTTAGGCAAAGAAAGATGTGCACTGTGCAGATAATATTGATTTAAAAATCTTAGTTAACTAGAAGATCTCTATAAAGAATGATCAATTTTTTATCGTAAGACACTTATTTTCATTGAAGACTCAACTTAACCTGTAAACTCAACTAGAGTTTCACCAAATTACTCTGTGATATTAATTTTATATTAAACTATTTTGGGACCCTACTCGAGTTTTTTATGTTATATATACGTCGGTACCCTACTCAAGTACTTCAAAAAATACATCGGGGCCTAATTCATTCCAATTTTTTAGTTTGGGTACTAATTTAAGGTTATCCTTGATGTGATAAAAATCTGGAAATTACCAAAATAGATATAATGCATCTTTATATATAATTTTATTTAATTAATTATAAATAATGTTTTAATAGATTTCACCGGCGTACTATAGCAGTCGAACATTCCCTCATTCATTCGTTAAAACCGTGAACACTCTGAAAACCTATAATGAGCGAGAAATACAATTTTGTGAAAAAGAAATTACAATTCTGACAAATCCCGTTCAGACTTACAACGATACTAAAGGCCGCGATAAGGTGTTTGATAAATTCGACACGAAAGTCCAAGACATAATATGCACTCTCTCTTTAATAGTGAAAACGAAACTGGAGTACTTGACGAATATTCTGGATGGATTGCGAAGTGGAGGAGCTCTAGAAGTTGCAATGGATAAATTAACTGTTTTAAAAGCAGAAGCCGGGATTATGGTCCTGTTGTTTCAAAGTGGCAAAGTCAAGGCGGGTAAATGGTTTTGGAGTTATTTTTTTAAAATCCTGGCAATTATTGAATACGAAAGTAACAAACATTTCTTTGGGGAGACTCTAATGGAAGAAGAAGAATTACAAAGCGGTATTATAAGTTTTATTAAAAACTGCAAGGTTGAAAAATACCTTCCCAAGAAAATAACGGAGTCGGATTTGGTATCGAAAAATCCCAATGTACCCAAAGATATAGTTAAATACTTGCACAAGACTGTGCTAGGTTATTATTATTCTTTCGGTATGAATTTCTTAAAAATTTTCCATTTTTATTTAAAACCGTTTTGGACTGAATTTAAATTATTTTTTGGGAAAATAACAGGATTAATTGTAGAATGGTTGCCGACGATAAGACGGCACGTAGACGAAGTGAATAAAACCAAGGAATACATTGAAAACGGCCAATGGATATCGAAACCGTTCGGACACCTTAGTTACCACGAGTTAGTAAACCAAATTATAGCTGTGAGAATGTACGCCTATCTGTGGGTGATGTTGGTAATATTCAATAGAGAAATGCCTAAAATGGATGTAAACAGAATAGACGTCGTTTATAACAAGACAAAAGAGGCAATCGAAATGGTACAAGAATTCATGCCACACACCGACACTTTTTTTTCTGATGTAATAGCAGCGTTTCATTATGCAATGCACGAAGATCTAAAAAATTTCGACAGTATAATATCTAGAATATCGGTAAGAGTCAAAGACATTTTAGTTGAGTTAAACGGGCGTAATTCTAATGGTAGTGACTGGATCAGTATTGACACAAACGAAGAGTTTAGCGATGATATGAAAGAGCCATTTCTCCATGAATTTGGGAATAATTTTAATCTATTAAGAATTAATTTAATGCCTTTAAATTATGCGCTTGTGTTGAGTTTTCTGGCAGAAGGTAAATGATATATTATCAAGGATAATGGCCAAATTATTTATCTAACATTGCACTTATAATTTGTAATTTTTGTTCATACATCTTCCCATAGAAATATTACAATAGGCTAGAAATATCCTACTTCGTCACCATGAATATACCAACCTTATCCCGTTAATATTTATAGGACCTAATATTGTTCTACTCTTTTCCCTAATCTCTCTACGTTAAATTGTATTATTTTTTAATGTTATCTTAAGTATAAATCATATTATTTATTAAACATAATACATATTTTTAATATTGTTTTCACATTAACATACAATAAAGCACCACTTTAAAACTGTTGTATTCAAAAGCTCGTCTTTGCTTTAAAAGTAGAAACCATAAAAAAATAGAAGTAACTCTATTACTTATTGTAGTTTTCTAACTTAACAAAAAGGTTTATTTGCATTTCTTTTTAGTTTAAAATTATTAAAGTCACTTATTTAGATGATGTATAAATAGAACATGTTATTATGATCATATTGAATAGTTGTAATGATTGAATCATAAGTAATGTTTGTGAAATAATTTGTGTCATTTTCTTTAAATTTGTATAATGTTTTATTTAAAACGCTTCAACATTTTTATGCGCCATCATGTATTAATGTATATTAATACATATTGTAATAATACATGGTTTAATAAAAGAAAATATATATTTCAGTAATTAGTTGACTGTTGGTTCAATTTAATCATAGCAACCTAGAAATGTATTATGATTATTATGAAAGTGTCATTTTTTCTTTTTTAAGGCTTTTCATTAAAAAAAAGTTTGATTAGAGATTTTTGAGAAAATTGTAAACATGTTGTAGCACCAAACAAAATCTAGTCTAATTTTCGGGACTTAAGTTCTAAAAGCTTGCTAAAAATAAGAAATATTGAAAAAGCCTACACCTTTCCTAAGAAAAATGTTTTGTTTTAATGTTTTTTTGTTTTTCAATGTACGTCTATACGTTCAATGTATCTATTTTTTAAAAAGTTTTAGCATGCCTTAATTTTAAGATGAAAAATATGTACATTTCGTAGGTATTCAAAAAATTTGAAGGGGAGGGTTGAGCTTTTTAAATTTTTGGTTCATCAAAGTAATGAATCAAATTTCAAATTGACGAATAAGCCTACCCAATATCACTATGTTATATTGGTTCACTTAGAACAAGTGTGTTAAATTTGTAGTGCCTATAGCCGTAAATAACTAAATCTGCATCTGCATTTAGCTCTAAAATGTCTTCCCTTATTATTAAATCTTGTTTGTCGCATATTTTTTGTTCTGTTAAAGTAGTGCAGTTTGTTATGATTGGGAACTCTGAGATTACTAAAAAGAAGTTGTATCCATTGCTAGATCAACTGTTTCTTTCCCTGATCCACATAGACTTTTCATCCCTTGTTAGAACATTCTTCAGCTATACCAAAAAAAATTAGTTTACAAGTGAGGCAACTGGACCTCTTTTCTTTCCGATGTTTTTTTATACAAAACCGTCTTATCAGCCCCGTACCCCTTGCCTTGATTTACGGTTTTAATCTTACACCACAATATATCACTTCTCTAGCCCGTCTAAGATTCAGTTATTCACCATTTTTCTTATTTTCTCACCATACTGATTTTCCCCATCCTCTTTTTCATTGTCTTAATCTATCTTCCAACATTCTTAACCTGTTTTGTTCCCATCATATTCTAATGGCTTCCATTCAAACATATGTGCATAACTATTTTGTATTGTAATTTGTATTTATTTATATTCAAAGCTGGTACCTATCAACTTGAAAACGTACCTATGATGATAATATTGCACTTATGACGTTGTTAATAAAGGCTAATGAGGTTTTTTTTCAACATTTCTGATGCATAAAGATGTGAAAAATATAAATTGTTGTTCTTTTGAAAACAAACAACACAGTTTGTTATTGTCTATATCGACTACACACGCCATAATCATGTGGACGAAGAAAATGAGTTAAGTACGACTTAATAATAAAATTAAACGATTTGTTCTCGATTGAAAAAAAAAATATATATAATATCGTGATGTATCGTTTGTGAATTGTACAGCTAAGTATGCGCCACAGCGATTTAAATAATAAAAATAATATAATGTAGGTATACATTATTTTAGTGAAATATTACTGTTCTCAAACTTAATAGGTCGCGTGAAACCAACAAGTGTTTTTCGTATTTTGTTTCCAATGCGATATTTAGTCAGCCATTGGGAAAACTACTGTATAATAATAAAATGTAAAAAATAGTAATACCTATACAACGTTGGCTTACATACAACCAAGGGATTTTAATTAAAACAAAAATGCTAGTTGTATGTTATAATAACTATACGTTAAATACTAATTTCATGTAGTCCCATGTCCTCAGGGAAGAAATAACAAATAAAATAATTCTAAACACAACAACCATAGTAAAATACGAGTGTAAAAAATAAGTATTCGCTATAACCCATGTAAATACACAGTACTACCGTGCAAGAAAATAATTCAAACGTATAAAATCACAAACAACTAGATAGAATACGTGTAAAAAGAAAAAAAGTTTTTCTTAAATTCATACAAGAAAACATACCTACTCGTTTGTAGAGAGCCAAGGCATCGAAAAACACACAAAAAAAAAAATTAAATATCATACCCACGTCGTTTAAAAATATGTTACCAACTAAAAAGAAATGATCCATATTCGAACTCGAATATATTTATTATCAACTATGACAAATAGTTTAAAACTTATATAATATATGTACTTAAATGTTTAAGAGAAACGGAAAGGGCTATTTAACTAAAGGTCAAAGGATTAGAGATTTTTAACAAACACTGATCTAGTTCCTATTTTAAATACGCTGCCTAATTTTAAGGAAGAAAAATAATATAAAGATTTGTATAGTTTTAAAACTTTTAAAGATAATTTTTCTGAGTTTTAGCGAAAGTTTGATAAAAAGTAATTTTCAGATGTATCAATTGGACGGAATTCAATTTATTATTTTTTTTTTCAATGTAGGTTACTATTTTTTCTATGGAGGCTAATAGGCCGATATTTACTTTAGCTATTAAAAAATTAGTTAGATATATTAGGAAAAACTATGAAAAAAGTAAAAATATAAACTCTTATAATACCATTTTGAAAACAAAAAAGTAATATCGTCATTTTAACCCCTATCGATAAGATGTTAAACTGTATAACAAAAGAGTAATGAGCACAGTATAAACCACCGCAGTAAGAAATTACTTGTGGTAAGAATTTACAAATATTACTCTGTGGATTCTGTTCAGTATCCACAGATTCCCATCGAAGCGTTTTCTTAAATGTGATTTTTTCATTTAGTGACCAATTTTTTTTTAGTTTATTTACATTGTTTATTATAATATTATACTAGGCAGTTGTCTTATAACTTACAGAGTTGTGGAAGAATCTATCCTTATGGTAGGTAACGATCGCCTGTTTTCTTATTTCCTATTTATAATTTCAAATGGTATTTATACTTCCGAACCAGATGATCTCAATCGGTGGTTCAACTCAATTTTACTAACCTCTTACTATGTTAGTTTATAAGCGAGCCACACGATTAGAGACATACGTGTATATGATTTCGTGATAAAAAATGATTTTATATGGTTGTCGTTTTTTGTTTTATGGTACTATTTATATGGTATCAGATTAAAACCGTATTTAATATTATAGTCCCATACTATATCTAGCTTAAGGTAATTTTCAGACGTGAAAATCTAAACAATTATAGTATGATAGAATAATTGTTTATGGGTTCTTACAAAGCTATCTGTATGAAATGAGTATCCACCGGTCGTGTGTTTTGTATGATTGTTTTAGTAACCGGTAGAGTTCGACAAGTAAATAAACTGAAAACGTCCTAATAATTAACCTAATAATTAAAAAACTATCGGTTTTCAGCACAGTTAATCGTGTAAAGAAAGCTATCTGTCAGATCAGAGACGATCTACTAAAAAGTCGAGTGTCTGGTGCTCTTTGCTTAAAGATTAGAGTACAATTTTAGCTTCGATGCAGTGCAGCGAAGGTATTGGTTCTCCCACGATGTGGGGTTTTTTTTTGTCTGTATACACTGTAACATTTTTAATACTGGACCAATTCCTTCGAGTAGTAACTCTATAAATCACAAATTTCATTTAGTTGGTACTTTTTTTTGGGGGGGGGGGGGTAGATGAAAAAGTTGACTCCTTCATAGTTAAAATTTGAAAAAAAATATACGAATACTTAAGATGGAACTTTTACTGGCTATAATTTCGAAGAAAAAGTCTGGTCGAGTTGAAACTTATAAGGAATATTTATTTGGTATGCCCGCACACGTCAGTTGTATCAAATTTAAATTATCCCCATTTCCCAACCCCCTAGAGGAGGGTTTTTTGTTTTTTCGGGTTTCTTAGTCGTAATTTTATAACCTTCAAGTTTAAATTTTGTCAGTAGTCAGAACTTGTATGTATCCATAAAATATTAAACGGAAAACAAATTCGGCACTCCAGTTTTTCTTTAATTGCCGGAAAACTGAGTTTTTCCGCAAATTTCGTATATTTTAACAAAAACACCTAAAATCTTAAAAAAAAATTATCGAATCATTACAACAATTTTATGTAGATCTATGCAGAATGATACTAAATATTATTTTTAAATCTCGTCTACAAAAAAAGGTTGTTTTTTATTCTGATTGTAACTTGTATTGCAGAGTAACGTTTATGATGTAGTTTGATGATTACATTATCAATTTTTATTATTCAACAAAAACCAATTTATCAACATAACATAATTAACTAAATATGGATTTTATTAAGTCTCAGTTGATATAAAGTCTATTTGAACAGAACTCTACTTTTTGCAGATTGACTGAATTTAATTTAAGCAACTTTAAATTGGCAGCTACTTCGTGAGTTATATTAACATGAATTGATTATACTGATGTTCCTTGGCTTTAGTGGTTTGCCCCGAAGGGATCCCCTACGACTGCGGACCGACTAGTAGCAATAGGTGCTAATTGCAGGCCGGAGAAGGTGTGTCTCAAGATGAAGTGACCAGTCAGAAGGCCACTTTTCGGAGGGCTCTACGTCACGTTAGTCGCCTTTTACGACAGCAGCGAGGACCTTGGTAGAATTCTTTCTCCCCTAACCACAGGGACAAAATTGATTATACAATAGTTGTTTTAATTATCAATTTGCCAGACCGAATAATCTTCGATCGTGGTACATAGAATCGGCCCGTTCCTTAATTAATCACCTACCATTCGCTCGGGTACCGTGGTTACCAAGGTTACAAACCAAGTGTTTATTTTGGGTTAGTAACGAAAAATATTTCGTGTTTGAAGTACATTCGTGTTTGAGGCCATCCTTAGGAATCGAATTTTCAAAAAGCACTATGCCATAAACCTTCGCGGGAGTGTAATCAACAACTTCCCAAAGTTTCATTGCGAGTGGGGACGGGGAGGTCACAGGTTTACAGAAATTTTTAAATCTAAAAGTGATAAAATCCCTTTGAATAAACACTTCGATGCAAATCATTAGGTAGTTAGTATTTTTAAGCCAGTACAGTACAAACCAAGCACAGAGTAAACCAGCAAAGTGAAAAATTATTAAATTGAGGTGCTGTATTTACAAATAAGCAGCAAAGCGTTAAATTTAGAGTGATTTAATCCAAGAGGAAAAGTATAATAGAGTATAGGCATAATGGAATCAAAGCATAGAGGAGACGGAGAGGTCTAAGGAATTATAATAAATAAAAATGATAAAATTAAATCAAATCACCAAAAAGGAAAGAAGGTAATTCTGTTTAAAAGTTAAATAATTATAACTTCAAAAGATTTACACACAACAAAATAAAATATTCGTTAAAACAAAGTTAATGTACAAAACGATATCAAACGCGAACATACACCCCTCGTATAGACGATTATATACGAGAGAGTGGCCATTTTCCGGGCCAAGCCCAAAGAGTACCTCTGACATAACAATCTGTGCGGCTTTAAATAAATATAATTTTCGCTGTATAAACATTTTAACCGTTTGCTATTTGGCTAAGATATATTGCCTAGTTTCATAATTGTACTACAATAATAATAATAATACTATTTTCCTCGCTTCTACTACAGTGTTATGATTGCTTTGGATGGATTTGGTCAAGAATTTTAATATTCGTTGCATTTGCGTGCGATTTCTTCAATTTCTTTATCTAACGATGGCCGCCAAAATTATGACCTTGCTAAGCGTTTCATACTCGACATGCCTACATGGCAAGAATGACATTCCGTTCATATAGAATTTCGAAATTTATGAGGTATTATTATACGATAGCCCCATAAAAGACATCATAACCTCACACATTCATCATCACCCATCTACAGTATCTGTCTTGGCCTATACATTTCTCCAAAATCAAACACGATTGCCTCCGTTTTTATTTTGGAGAAATGTAAAGGCAAGGCAAATAATGCAGATGGGTAATAATGAAGTATTTTAGGTTTGTAGGTTCAAGTACTTAGGATCGGTAGTACACAAAAAAATGGAGGGTATGAGGAGGACGTGAAAAGTAAGATAAATTTAACTTTGCGTAGAGTATACGATTTTAATCTAGAATTTAATTAAAAATCGTCACTCCATTCATTGGTTTTCGCTGCATTTAGAACTCTAGACAAAATTGGATCCCTGTTTGTTTCAATTTTTATTTTTGACCAATTTATGGGAAAGGGAGATGGTTTTTTGAATATTATTATTGTTCATTATTATTCATTTATATTTATGAAATAATTGGAGATATTACACAACTGCAGGCTGGTCATCTCATATAGCAATAATTCTACCGTAGGTATCAAGGAAGTTTTGACAGCCTTGCTTAGCGTTACTTTGGAAGCATAAGCAGCCTTGCGTAGACCTATCTTGGAAGTCTCTGTAGCCTTGTATCTCAACTAAATATATTGTGTGCATTGTTATCATAAAACAGGTTAATTTTCTCTATTAAAGTATCCAATAGACACGATCTAGTGAACAGTGCGGCTAAATTTGGTGATCGCCGACTTCGGTCGTAGCTGGGTGAATCCATACAGAGAAATTAGATAAGGTTCTTGGACGAGCAGGTTAAACAGTCCTGAACCTTATGGACCTCGAAGCCGTTAACTTCCTTGACAGTACCAGCTAATAGACATATACATTTAATAAACTGATCGATACAATCATAACTAAGTAAAGTTAGTTTGCATAAGTATAAATATATATTGGTATACACATTGGCGCCTTAAAAAGACAATAGTACATATTCTTCATTATTTATTTGTCAGAAAAGTACTAAATTATATTTTTATCTTCAACGTCTAACTACAATTTCTTCATCATCGCTGGACCAGAACAAGATACGTGGAAACGATATATCACAATAATACTAAAATGTAGTAATAATAGAATTAGAATAGGATAGAATACTTTTAGGGTGCTATTAAACAATACGCTCGCATATAATTCATACCAAAGACGCTATCTTTACCTTTCTCTACCTTCCTTTAATTAATATTATTGTAAATGGTGCCCAACGTGGCCCTCCCACATCATATTTCATTCTCTTTGATAATTTCTATTTCCTTCCATAATTTATTATTGTTTCAAATTTAATTGCTTGTTTAACTAAAAAAAAGTAAACTATTTAGACATAAGGTTAAAGAAAGCAAGAGCTCATAATAACAGCACAAGTCATATATTGATATATTTTGAATACATATCATGTATAAACTTTTTATACATATATTGATGTAAAAACATTTACAGGTCGTGTTAATTTTTATTTAAATATAGCAGTAATACATTAAACAGTGATAATAATTAAATACATCGGTAGGAGCAACAATAACGACAAACGTAACAGAAAGCAATATATCAAATTATCATCTAATTGAAACATAAAAGTGGACATGATAATATCATGTCTTGTTATATACAATTCCGAAATAGTTGCACAAAAGCCGACTGCTCATTTATTTGTTAATGCTGTACACTATTCTTTATAGCCTTCGTGTTCAAAATTTACTTTATTACAAACAACATTAACCAAATTCGCCCAAATTTGTCAGTGACTTGACTTGTATTGTCCGCCTTAGAGATATATTTTGGTAAACTATCGAGTTCTTTGGATACAAGATGCTCATTACCAAAACTGAAACATTCAATTTTGTTATTGTATTTTTATATATCCATACAATTGAATGGTTAATAGTTTTAGACTATTATAAGAACTTTATTTGCATTCTTAAAGAAACACATTTCAAATTCTACCCGGTAAAGGAATACATGTTTAAGATATAATTAACATTCACACTATTTTGATAATAATATTTCATCCTTAACTTTTAAGACCATTTTGAGCGTAGTAATAACTGCGGGCACGTTACCTAAACAACCGTCTGAAAATATCACTTCGTAAACAAAAAATTCTTCATCCAAACAATCAAAAAAAATTATTTGTAGCATTGTTATAATCTGCTTCATAAACGGTCATTTTTGATGTGACGGGCACTGTTTTCTATTTGAATAGTGAATCACCAAACAAAAACCTAACAGTGAAAAAAGGCCAAGTTCCAGACCCCCTTCTAAAAATGTCAGCCTATCAAAGTAGTGATATCTACATTGTGGCCAAGTCTGCTATTTCTTTAGTTCATAACCACACTTCATTCCTACTTTCATGAGCAACACAGCTCTTTTATTTGTATTACTTAACACTTGGCCAGTTTCTGAATGAAATATGATTTTTCTGAATGAAGCATAAAACAGACTTGTCCGCAATGTAGATACTACTACTTTGATTGGTTGATTTTTTCGAGAGGGGATATGAATATTTTTCTTTTTTTCTGAGTTCTCTTCTTCCCATCACCCACATACCTCCTAGGTGAGTACTTTTGATAATGATGTTTCATGCTTAATTCAGAAACTGGCCAAGTGTTAAGCAATACAAATAAAAGAGCAGTGTTGCTCATGAAAGTAGGAGTGAATTATTGTTATGAACTAAAGAAATAGCAGACTTGGCCACAATGTAGATATCACTACTTTGATAGGTTGACATTTTTGGAAGGGGGTCTGGAACTTGGCCTTTTTTCACTGTTAGGTTTTTGTTGGGGATATCATTCCTTTTTGCGGGCTTCAGTATCGTAGGCGAGGTTTTTTTTTGAGAGGCATTGAATGTATATTGTACGTCGTAGATTTTTGTGTTGTTATATCAACTACGTAGATATGTACATAATGTATATGTATATATGTACATAAAACTACACTTTGTAGTGAAGCTAAAATGTATACAAGTAGCCACCTGCATAATGATTAATTATTAATAAACCATGATAGTAATTAAATTATTCTTAATTAATATAGTGTAATTTTATTAATAAATTAGTGAAGCTAGAATTTATACAAGTAGCCACTATAAATCTAGTTTAGTATTATAAACGTATAAACGAAAAGGTTTAGGTGTACAATTACACTTTATAATAAACCACGTGACAAACGTAACAAGAACAAAGAACATTACTACACTGCCATACATGTGAACACGAATTAACAAAGACACAAACTACGACCAAATGATGGCTGACTAGAGACGTGGGAATCAACAGCGCCCTGTACTGGCTGTAGCGCGGCGAAGGTCATAATTCCCCACCAAGCGCATACATTTTGAGAAAATTTTAACTTTGTGCTAAATTTTACGTTTCTACCTATACTGGAAGTGTCTTATAATTTTAATGATGAGTGAGTGAGTCAGTCAGTCAGTAACCAAAATGCAAATTTTGAAATCCTCCCATTTGGAAGGGCTGAATATTAAAGGCTCATATTTTTACAATATCCTAAGCTACATGAGTTTAATCTATGTTCCAAATTTCAAAAGCTTATCTTAAGAAGTAGCAGAGATATGAGAGTTAGAAATACCGGGTGAATTGGTTCGTGTAAAAATACACTGGCATTGCTAGAACTTGGCAGGCGCACTGCCGTGCGCTCAGATTTGTCAAACGTTCTAAGTGCCAAAGTATAAAAATTAAACTTTATCATTTTATTTTTATTTTATTCATTACCGGAAACAATTTTGTAAATTTTTCAAGTCAGGAATAGTGTGTCCGGTAATGAATAAAATACAAAATAAATTATAAAGTTCAATTTTTATACTTTGGCACTTGGAACGTTTGACAAATTCACTCTTAATTTATGAATAATGATAACCATTATAATTCTAACAATAACAAATTCTGGATTTATAAAATAATAATAATAACAATAGGTAACGATAATATTTACACATTAATAAACATAAAAGAAGACTATTCCAAATATATAATTAGCAACAATGGAAATTAACTGTTTATAAACAGTCTACAACTGTTATGATTTTATCATTAGTTTAAGGTCTTAAAACTAGACTGGGGGGCTCGTATAATATGCAATGCATCAAAATTTGATCATTACAATACGATCCCTTATATAGTCATTTTTTGTACGACACATTTAGTATTTAGTAAACATTTATATTTGTTGTATTTTTTTACTTTTAACTTTTAAATAAAATTCCCCAACAGCTCTTACACATCTTGAATTGATTTCAGCAATCAAATAAAAAAAATTTAAAAATAGTATCAAAGAAATAGTAATTAATAATAACAATAAAGAGAATCATAATAATAATAAATTTATCAAAACAGAAATTGTCCAGGAATAGTGGTATATATAATTTAGGAATAGTGATCAGGTAAGTTGGTACCTTGTCTTTTGTTTATAAAATGCCAAGATAGATGTACAAAATCGGTCTACGCAAACTTTCGTTAAATTTTTACAATGTTTTTTACTACCAACGAGCTTAATGTTTAATTTGTTACAAACAACATCGACCAAACTGAATACTTTTCCAGTAGCTTGATTTCTATTGCCTTTACTCATTAAATGGCTTCCCAAACTATTGAGTTTTGCGTATACAGGATTTTGATTACACCATGGCACAACTATAACATTCAATTATGTTTTAACCGTTAGTAATCAGCATAATTTTTTATATCCATATCATATGATATGAAATTGGAACACTACATAGTACATATATTTTTGAGACAAACATACGTTTTGCGTTCTTAAGCATTATGAGAAACACGGGTAGTAAACTTTTAAACGGCAAATCACGCAAAAGGGTTTTGAATCTAGTTTTACGATTAACTCTGAAATCCAATTTAGATATCATATCAACTGCATGCAGGTTACCTTTACAACGTTTTGCAAATATCCCTTCCATCAAATTTAATTTTACAAATTCAATTATGTTTTATCCGTTAGTAATCAGCATATTTTTATTTTATTCATATCATATGATATAAAATTCGAACTCTACGTATATTTTTGAGACAACATAAAAGTTTAATTTGCATTTTAAAGCATTATGAGAAACACGTTTAATTCTCTACTTCGCACTAAAGGTATCTGATTTTGGTCGTAAACTTTTAAACGGCCAATCACGCCAAAGGTTATTGAATCTTATTCTACGGTTAACTCTGAAATCCAATTTAGATATCATCATGTTAACTGCATGTAGGTTACCTTTAAAATGGTTTGCAAATATCCCTTCTATAAAATTTAATTCCTCTAAACACTCAATGAAGTTTTTCTTTGCTTCTTTGTGTACTACTTGATAAGTGGGGAATGTACATTTGACGAGTTGTAGCAGTATCTATACAATAACATTAACAGAAATAATATTAATATTAAATATATTGAATATAATATTTGTATTTATGTAAATACAAGTTACCTAGAGCAAGTTTAAACAAAAATGTAAGATTTCAATATATAAATTTAAACAAATATTTAATAATTGTAATAATAAAACTGTAATGCTAAAATCAACATGATTAAAGTTATCAAAGTGGGAT
Organism: Adelges cooleyi; assembly: GCF_023614345.1. Classification (NCBI taxonomy): domain Eukaryota; kingdom Metazoa; phylum Arthropoda; class Insecta; order Hemiptera; family Adelgidae; genus Adelges; species Adelges cooleyi. The sequence continues at coordinate 788,562 of NW_026095979.1, forward strand.
TCCGCAAAACGGAATTATTTCGAATTTAAAAAATGTCTATAATTATTTTTAGATCAAAAAAATTGTCTTATGGCAAATAAACAATCATTTAAAACAGCCATTTGAAACAGTACATTGGGGTCAGGAAATAAACTGCTTCCAAGTGTGACTAATCTATCAACTTAATACTTAATGAACTCTGTTTTTAAAATATCGTTGTTCGGCCAAACACTTTTTTATTGTAAAAACAATATCTATTTAGCTCCGAATCTGACCTACATTTAAGTATTAGTTCATAGATGAAATAATTTTAACTTATGAATTATATTTTTAAATAAAATATATTATAAATTTTAGTGCATAATATTTAGTATAACTTTCTCAAAAATATACTTTCAAACGTATTTATTGGAAATTATAAATATTTGCTCTTTATATAATAAAGGGTTTATTAAAAAAAAAAAATAATAACGCAAAAAATATTATTAAATCACTTACCACCATTAAAAATAGTACGTTATACATGGCAATTCAACAATAGCACTGAAAATAAAACAATAATATAAATTGATTGCAGAAAAATTTTTCATTATTTGATTTTAAAAATTCTTATTGAAGATCCTAATACTTATACTCTCGAGTCTTAGTAGTATATGTGCCAATGCAAAGCAACAAAATAGCCTTAAGAAATGTACTTATGTGTTTAAGTGTAATGCATGTATGTATAAACCGATTTTGATGTAATAAAAATACTAAAACTATTTGTGAATTCTGGGTCTTGTTCTTATCTCTGATTCTAAAGAGGTACTTAGAAAGACTGGATTTATCTTCGGGCGCAGTGGTGACTTTTGTCGTATTGGCCAATTATAGTAGGTAGCTATAACAGTTTACACTGCAACCCCCGGATGTAATTCTTAACCTTTTGCCTTTTTTTGACCGGCCATCATCATTAGTAAGTAAGTAAAAAGTCCAGTGTTCACGGATAAAAATACAAACATCAATAAAATCATTGTACCTAATGGCAGTTATGTACTTTAAAACAATTTTTAGTATTACGGTAGATATGATTATGGTTTGCTATAGTCACCCATATATCGTAATACATATGTACGATAATTAATTAACAAGAAGCAGCTCTCCTAATATGCCATCGTAAAGAACAGAACAGTCGTCCCCTACTAGGCCGTACTACCTGAAACGATGAGATTTTTTTAGCTCAAATCGAATTTTAAGAGTTATTAATCCAACATTATGTATCGCAAATTCATTTTTCCCTAAAGCTGATAACATTGAGTTTCATCTACGAGTACATCGTCACTTGGGCACGATTATAAAGTTGCTCATTTGCGTCGGATCAATATTTAATAATGCAAAATCACAAGGAATACGGGAATCACTCAAAGTGCCTGCCCAATAGTCATGTACGATGATTGAGGTAATGTTTTACAGTAGTATGTTTCGGATGGGCCTGCTTGATTAAAATCAGAGAAAAGATATTCAGGTTGCTCTGACTTTAAAACATTATTACTAAATTGCCCTAGAAAACTGAAGGTTTCACTTAGTTTATCAAAAGTAGTTTGAAAAGTTTAGAAGAGCTTTGTAGAAGATTATCACTTTTAGCTAATAATTTTTTTTATAGAAGAATTTAAGGAGAAATCTAAGCGCAACTTATGTTGAGAAGGTTCGGGGAATAGAAATTTTTCTTTATGGGATAGTTTGAAATCTAGATCAACTGATTTGTCGTCGATAGGACTACTTCTTCTCCAATAGAATTAATCATAAACAATATTAACTATGATAGAATAGATTTTCTGAAATATTTTTTTTTTAAATATATGTACGTATACACATTATACCAAACGCTAGTGACCCTATTACAGCATAGTATCACTAATTATAATAAAATAAAATATTATTTATTTAAGTGTTTATGGTATACATTACCGCTTATTAGTTTGAAAATGAAATAATATAATATCCGATTTACAAAAATATGATAGAAGTATAGCAAAATGGTGATTCAAACTTTATATTTTTTAACGAATGTAAATCAAGAGTTGTCCAACTAACATTATCGGTGACAACAGACGCGAATTCTTTCGTCAACAACAAGTGTTTTTGTAAGGCGACGTTTGGTTACACAAACAAATGTATTTATTCAAAGTATAATTTAAATAATTTCTAACTCGTTTATTTTACTACTGCAGTACGTGTAGCTTTTAGTAAATATTAAATATGTGCGAAGCACACCATTGTTTAAGAATATCTTCGATAGACGTAATATTTTATGTTTTTTTTTTTTTACTTAAATACTTGAATAAAATTACTGAAAGTAGATGAATTATGTAGTATAAAATTAGTGTTCTTTTACATAATTTTATTCGTATTGAATGTGTTCGCGACATTATGGTTAAGTTTAATTAATATTTAACTTTTATTTTCCAAAACGTTTCGAATTATATTCTGTATAATACGGTAAAAAGTATGAAGTAGGTATCTGTTTAAATCTACACATAAACAACAAGTGTGATTATAATCTTGAGTAAAACTGTTTATTATGAAATACATTGAACTAATTGACAGCTATTAGTGCAATATGAAAATATTATAACAA